>NC_133029.1:2426742-2729772 GCF_048771995.1 Taeniopygia guttata | reverse complement strand
TGCAAAAAACTTTAGAATTCATAGCTGGCAACTATCAGCTCTTCTTTGAGACTCAAAAAAAAAAAGAGCAAAAGGGCAGTTTTAGCAGAGATCTCCACATCCAGTCCTTTCTTAAGGTTTCTGTGGAGTTTCTTGTATTTTTACAAGGTTTAGCCTCTGGAACTGTTGCACCTTCCCTCCCAGGACATCCAGACCACACACACTCTGACAGTAATGGCACTTCATCTCATGAACAAGCCTTTCATCAAACAAGTATTACTTTCTGCCATAGAGATAATTTATTCCTTATGTATAATTGATTTGTGCCTGCACTTAAAAATGTCTTTTGAAATCCATATTATAACTAATACTGTCATATAATAAAAAGCAACACTTTTAATTTAAAGTTAATTATTTTCCATTATTCAACATTAGTAGACAAGGCAAGAACTCTAGCTTAGTGCCAGAACATAAAAGAAGTTATTCTGAACTTATAATACATGGTTTAACAGCTTAATGTCAGGAAGCAATACTGTAAATTAAAAAACTGAGTAAAAGCATTATGGTATCTCATATTTAGAAATTTCACATGACTACAGATAATTAAGTCAACTGAAATATTTTTGCAGCATTGTCCTGAAATCTGCAATTATAAAGGAAGTAATTTTATGGCAATAGCACAATATTCTTTAATAACACATTGCAGACAGAACATCACTGTGGCATCTGAGGCTTGCTGCAATACACTGCTGCATTCTTCAAGGGCTGGAGGAGGTATTTCTATTTCTTGCTTCTTTTTGTCATCACTACAAGACAGCTCACTTCAGCCACCTTATCTAAACCCCAGCTGGAATTGGGAATTCACAGCTGTGGCACAGGAAGGGAGCCTCAAGCACTGCAGCTATGCAAAGGTGCTACTTTTGAGGCCTCTTTTAAGTGATTCTGTCAGAAATAGAAACCACACATGGGCAACACACGGTTCCTTGCAGCTACTTCAGATCTGAAGAACAAAAAACACTTCATAAGCCACGTGAAATAATTTCAGTGTTGGCTTTCTGCAAACGTAAAAGTTTTCAAAATGAGCCAAACACCTGGAAATGAGCATTATCACGTTCTGAAGGAATCTATCCTCCAAAAGAAAATCATCCTCGCAGTAGAAGCCACTAATATATTACTAAAATTGAGAGATGGAGAATTGAAATCCCTTATGGAGAGTTTGGAAGGAATTTAAAAGACAGATTTTCCATGTTTCTGTGTTCCTTATGCCACAGATTATAGTTATTCAAAAATCTCTGTCAAGAAAGTCACCCTCAGGGAAGAGCTCTTCCTGGAAAGTTCCTATCAGATAACACAGTCAGAATTACTCCACAATCTGTATTCTTTTGTGCATTTGGATGTGCACTTATATTTTTTTCCTTATCAGCTTGGAAAATACTGGCATTTATAGCTGGCCACCTTTTTGAAGTCCAAACCCCCTTAACATCCCCATCCCCTCCAAGAAGTGTTCTATTCTTCCCTTCAACTCATTGTCAGGAACTCTCTTAATGGGAGAGAAAAACTCATTTCATTGACCCAATTACGTGAGAGAGTCCTTGCTGGACTGAGACTTATTCCCAGCCATAAGTCCTTGTCTCAGTGAGATGGATGAACTGCTCCAGCCTGTTTGCTCCCTTCTGGAACATTCCACTGCACCTCAGTGTTCTCCCAGAACCCCAAACATTTATTATTCACATACCCTGGCTCTGATCTGCTTTGGGTGCCTGACTGGAGAGCTCTCAGGGATATTTAAAGAAACCAACTCACATTTACCACTGCCAAAGCAGAAGCCTGCAAGTCCACAAGCCCCACGACATAAATCTCTACATTTGTGGCATATGGTTGCTTTTTTTTTTCTTTTTTTTTGACAGAATGTGTTGGGATTTTTCAGTCAGTCAATCGATTCTCCCTTCACAGATTGCAATCGTTTCATACTCTCATATTCCACATCCAATATACCACTGATTAAACAGCCAGCTACAAAAGGTTGTAAATGTTATTTTGAGAGTACTCATACACACACATATACAGTGGAACAGACCACTGGCAATATGCTTAACGAACTTTCAATCACATTAATTAACACCAAATAAGCAGTACAGCTCTATGCCCACAGAAGCCATGGTATCCCTGCCTACAGACAGATGAACCATCACATCCGAGTTCCTTCAGCAGGCACAGGAAGTTCTCTAAATAATTGCCCTTTAGTCATTACAGGACTGCTTTTATTTTTATAGATGCTGGTGTGTGAAGGAGAACATGGAAGCAAATTTCATTTCTGAAATGTCTGTATCAATAAAGGTACCTAATTTAGGTATTCATTAAAATATACAAAGTTAACTTTACAGGAAAAAAATCTACAAAATATTATTCTATTTCCCCATTAAACTAATTTAATTTGGTTATAACGCAAATTCTAATAGGATGATATTGTTAACTAGTTCCATTTTAAAATGTCTTCTTGTGTTTATTTTTATTCTGTTACTAAACAGAGTAGCAATTGACCTAATTTATTTTATTAAATAACAGTTCTCAATCTGTTTAAAAAGGGGCAGTGGCCTACAGCTGCCCATAGGCCCTGAGCGTGCTGCAATATAGAAAATTACAGGAGAGTTCAAATTTACACCAATTTCAGATACCAGTATTCAAATCTATGTATAATTCATAACTCAAATCAGTCATTTCACCTGCAGTTATACAATTTGTGAGGTTAATATCTATAGTCCCTTGTGAATAGGGAACAGGTCTCTGTTTCAGCTGGGCCCCTGCTCAGCTGGGTATTTTTGGTTGTTTTCTTTCATGTTTTACAAACGGACAATACAGATGTTTTCAGTAGGATTTAAAATAATTACTGATGTAAAAACTACAAAGCTATGTTTAACAGCCTCCCAAAATGGAAAGAGAAGAGCTGCCACAATAAATCAAAGTAATTTCTGATTTTCTGCTATGATCTACTTAAACCACAGGAAATATAACACCTATGGTTCCAGTGGTGCATTCACAGCACCCTTGTCTAACACGGACACTTCTGCCTTATGGAAACCCCTTCTGGAAAGTTCTGCAGAGTTTGGTGATTCTGGGCTGCCCTGAGCCCCAGCAGTCCCCAAACGTTCCACATGTGCCACCAGCAGAGCAGGACCCAGCATCCCAAACAGCACCCATGGGGACATCACTGACCTTATGGGAAGGAACTCGACATCTCCACAAGCACTGCTGGTGCTCAGGTTTTAACTTTTCTATTTTTCAGATTCTCTGCTCTTTAGTGCGTGGGTCTGGGCTTCATAAGAGGGGATGGTGAGCTCTCTGCACACAAAACAATTCCTGCTCCAGCTGGGCACCAAGGACAAATGATCCAAATCTCAGCCCAGGAGCACAAACAACGTGGGCTGGAGAGAGAAAAACAAGCAGGGTGGGACTGCCTGGGCTAAAGCTGGAATGGGACAATGAACTCCAAGGTGCCAATGGAGCAGAACTGATCCCAGGGAGAGCCCCCAGGAGCGCTCGTGCATTTTGGGGCCATTTTGGTTCATTTGGGTGCAGCCCTGGCTGGGCTCTGGTGCTGCCCAAGGTGGATCCATGGAGGAGATCCTTTAATAAATCCCTGCTTTATTCTTTAACCCTGTCCAGCTCTGTTCCAGGTCAGCCCTGACAAGGCATCACTGCCAGCTGCATTATCTGGGTTTTTAACCTTGTCTGTTCAACACCGAGATCCCAAGAAAGAACATGCAAACAGTTGTAATCCCTGCCAGCTGTACAAAATAACTCCTGAACAGATCTCTGCTCCCTGGCAGTGTTAATTATCACCTCTGAGCCCTCCCTTCTCCCCCTGTTGCTGTTGGCATCTCCTCCCATCCCTTCACCTGCAGCTTTGTCTCTGCATCCCTCATCTCTTAGCCAGCTCTGCATGGAGCAGCTCCGTGTTCTCTGCACTGGGTCTCATCTGAGCTGCTGAACTCAGATCTGTTTCACATGGGGTGTGCATCAGAAAAATCAACGCTGACAAATTTTGCAGTCCAACCTATAGATGTGGTTCAAACCTCAGAATGTTAGCAAGGTTTATTCAGTGCCAAACTAGGATGAAACCTAGTGGAAAACCGAGTTATTCCTGTGAATAATACACAAACCATTCTCCTCCTGAGACTTTGAACAAACAACCCAAATAAATATGTTCTAATAGATAATATAAACATAACTCCTTGCTAAGAAAAATTAAATATTAGAAATATAAAAAACCCCATGAAATTAAGTATTTGCATGAGCCAAGATTGTCCACTATTCACACATTTTTATTCCAGTGCAGAAGATCTCAAAATGAAACATTTTGGTCACAGAGGTCATATCAGTTTAAAAGCTTCCATCTGCTCTGCCACATTGATTTTCTAATGCATATAACATGTTAAAATGAATATGGTCAATAGTTCAGCAGACCATACAAATCAGAGGCCAGAAATGCTGCAAAGATTATCTCGACGCTTCACCAATCACAAAGTATGGCCTAATGTCAGGAGAATAAAGGGATTTAATTCAATGCCAAGGGATTAAGTTTTATACTTTACTACAAGTAGAGTTAAGTACTACATAAGCAATTACAATAAGTGGAATATGCCAGGAAGTGCATACAACTATTAATTCCAAAGAAAATGGTATTTCAGTTGGGAGGTGGGTATCAACAATTAAAACCTTAGGTAATCTCGCAGAAAGGGGGGGAAAGGCTGACAGTGTGAATGGTAAAGAAGAAAAAGGACAGTGAATGGTAAAGAAGAAAATTTGTAACAAATCTGTTCATGAGCCAAGCAACTATTCTTTTATAATCTGGTCCTTTCACTGTGGCTCATAAAAATACACCCACTACTTGTTGTCAGAGTCCAACTCTAAATAAAAAATGTAAGAAGCCAATGTTACAAACTTGTTCAAGCTCAAAGTCTTAACAAACACCTTCTGCTACAAAATTAATTGTTAATAGAATCGAAATAGAAATGTTGCTAATGTTTCTAAATAGAAATGTTGCTCAAAACAGGAACTACTTTGCTTGTTTGAAAGCAGAAAGGTGCTAGGACCAGAGCTGATGAAAATGACACCACAGAATTTTTCAGAGAGAGAAGCTCCAGCACACATAGTTCCATCAGCCTCACTGCATAATCAACCACAGATTCTTTGCACATAGGAGATTTCATACTGTACTTATGATTGATTTCTTTTTGCAGCTGTGGGAAACATTATTATTTTCCCCCAGTGGAAGATATTCCAGGTGTCTTTCTCCTGCTGTCACCTAGCTCAGAACAAGTATAATATAGTGGTGGTGATCTGGTTACACAGACTTCTCTTACTCTTCTTTAAGCAAAGACTCCAAAGCAGCAGGATAACACCAGAACCTATGAAACAAATGATTTGACTTCCAAAACTCTGAATCTGGTTTAGCTATTAATTAACTCAATGACTCTTACAGCATCTTCCTGCATTGCTGCTCATGTATCAATGTATGAGAAAGTAATGAGGGAAATTTGCTTGTTGCTGCATTTATCCAACAGTTCATTATCATCATCAGGGGTCAAAATATTCCTCACCCTCATGAAATAATAAAGAAGAAAAACAAAAACACTTGTAACACCAAATAAATGCTGGCAATTAGTGGCACAAAGATGAAACACCTGGATATACAGCGAAACAATCCCTTATTCCACTCAGACACCTGGGTAGGTAAACCAGAGCCTAGATACTGAATTTAAAATAAAGAACAGCATCAATGATATCAAGTTTGAAATTAGAAGTGTAATTATCTGAAATCAGTGTATATTATGACTTCATGGGTCTGCAGTTCCAACATTTGTCTTACAACTTCAGGGCAATACTTCCAAACCCTCCCCTGCTGCTCTGTCATGCATTACTGATGCTCTGGTCACTTGAGGTCCTGCTCATTTGTTTCTTCTTTTCTACCCCAGCAGATGAGTGGATCCAAAATCTGAATTTACTTCAGAAACTGGCATTACTTAGCTGAAGACATAAGGGTGAATAATTTGCTTTTTTACTTTGTTGTTAACCAGTACCAGGGTGACTTCAGTGTACTGCATGAGAACGACTTGTTAAGAAAACACAAACTCATTTGGATATCATGGACAATCAAAATATATATATTATATATTATATTTTAGATATTAATTATATATTATATATTATATATTATATATTATGTATTATATATTATATTATATATTATATATTATATATTATATATTATATATTATATATTATATATTATTGTTTGTGCACAGAAATAACTTGGTTTTCCAAAGGTTGTTCAATGTCAAGACACTCATCATTCCCCCTGCTATGTCCTGACTGGCAACTCCAGTTTCTTTCTGAAGTATTTTAACCCTTTAGTTAAAATAGATTTTAATATGCTGGTTTGTTGGTTTGTTTTTTTTTTTTCCTACAAAATACATGTTGCCTAGAGGGTTGCTGCATTTTTTCCTAAGTGTTTTATCTCAATGTGAAAAGAAGCCCAGAGGAATGGGTTTGCTTGCAATTGAGAAGCGGTGATCAAAATATCTTTCTTTCATTCTCCCTAGAATTTTGCCCTGTCTCTAATAAGTTCTGGAAAAAAAAGTACTTGAAACAAATAGCAGCAAAGACTTTTTGTTGTTGAAAACTGTTGAGATTTCTTAATTAAAAAAAAGAATCCAAACAAAACATATCTTTAACAAAGCTTTCTACATTGGAAACCCACTTCTTACCCTTTAGTGAACAATTTGTTATGGAGACTTCATGCTCCTGTCTTCTAATTGACACATTTTTTATATCTAGAGTGTTTTTCTCGTTCTTTGAATATATCCTGTCAGGCAGGACTTACATACAAAACAAAATAATTTGGTTGAAGCCCTAATTTGATTCTGTTGATAAAAGAAAAATATTCTGTCAAATGACTCAAACCATTCTGTCAACAAAACATCCCTGGCTACTTTCAGATTTTTTCTGCAGATGCAATTTGCAAAATAGTATCTTTGCTTGGAAAATAACTCATAACTTTAAAATAGGTGTAGGATGCTTCTCTGCTGAAGTGCTGAATGCCTTTGTGAGCACCTTCACCTCCCTCTGAAGGCCCAAAGTTGTGCATTTTGCAGATTTATATCCTCAGCCCTCACATGAATTACAATGTGCTCTGTCACGCCTTGTCTCAGGCTGTCTCTGGCATTTCTAGCTTTTATTACTCCATATCCTAGAGAAAGGTTTATCAGACAAAATAGACTCTGGTTATCTGTTGGTGGCTTTAAAATAAAAGCCACATTTACAAATGAGATAACGTTATCTATCTTCCTGATTTTTCTAAGAACTCATCATTCTTGTAAAATTTCATAGCGCCCTTTAGCTTCTCTAGTAAATTGCTGTTCAAGAGAATTAGCTTTGGGCAAGGCAGAAACTCTCTGGTATTTCAATATGGTGAAATAATTTCACAAAATTGCACTTGCAACATATTTGGGGGAAGCATTATTTATTTATTATTCACTTTGCTCTTATTTCTGCATCAGAAACTTGTGTCTGAGAGAGGAAATGATAGCAGTGATCAATGTTATGGTCATTTCACAAAGCCTGACTGTATTATTGGGAGTAATAATTTTCAGAGGAAGAGTCTGAAAAATGAAGCAAATTCACATCCACTTAGACACAGTGGCTGTTCAGAACTCTCATTCAGTGATATTTTCAACTTCTTGTTTTTTTCTTATTTTGTATGCTAAAAGGGATAAGTTTGAAGGAAAGCTACTTTTGCCAGCACAATGAATCCTTCAATTAAAAAAAAAAACTAACCTGCAAATGAGTCAAGAGAAAAAAAGATTAATCTGCTGAGATAACAGCACTATGTAGATCAAATTTTGTGATGAAGTCAGTGGAGGAAAGCCAACCAGATAAGGTAAAGATCTGTCCAAATATATTGAGGAAATCAATCAAAATTGAGTGCTGTTGTTTTCTCACACATCATAATAACATGATTTTAAGACCAGCTGACCTTATGCATTTAATTAATGCACAAAACATGTTTACAGTGGGGAGAAGGGGACAAGCTATTGATCAAGAGATGCTGAGATAGCTCCAGTTTGTCACTTCAGGCAGAATTCTGAAGGACAGTCTATGTTCTCCCAGTTCCACAGTGTGATATTAAGATATCCCACTCAGGTCAGAAGTTTCCTTCAGGGCTTTATCAAATCCCCAGATCCCCTACATGACTTTACAGAAGATGTCAAGACTTGGAAGAGGAACTCACACCCCCCTTCACAAAGAAAACATTTGCTTTTATGTTCTGCTGCCAGGGGAAATAGTGGAAAATAAATGCTCAGTGGGACACTGCTGTGCTCTCCTCTTCATCCTCATCACAGCTGGGAAAGGGAAGACAGTAACACACAATAATTCATGGGAAATCTGTCAGGAACTCGGGTGGGATTGGGTTTAAGATAAATTCTTACACAACTCAAACCAACCTCTGCTTCTGGCCTTGTTCTGAGCAGCTCAATGACTGCTGTGACATTGTCTGGGGCATTAGAGCTGAAAGGTAACAAAAACTCTCCTCCTTCACCTCACCCTATTTGTTTTATTTCAGGATTCCCTAGGGAATTTTGTCCCTGCTTTATAATAACTAATCTATAATTTGTTAATTCTAGAATACTGTCCACAGTAATTGATGCAGATCTCACCTCTTCAGTGCATTTATAAAGACTTTCTCCAAGATCATATTAAAATATCTTTTATTTTAATCACACCTGGAGTTCTTTGCCTTGTACATTTTTCTCCCCTGTATTTGAACTACTATTATCAACTCCATTAATAGTGTATCATCAGACATCACCCAGTTTGCAGCATTCAGTAAATTTAGTGCCAGGGCTGTGCTCTAAGTCACTCCTTGCACAACAGCCACATTTATAACTGTGACACTTTTGTCACAGACCAAGGACTGCACTCATGAGGATTTACACTCACTCCTTCAGATGGCTCCATTTAAAGATAAGGGATCAAAAAAGGCAAGCAGTTCAGTGAAGGAACCACAAATCCCATACCAAGGTTTCTCATGATTCTTGGATTTATGACTTGAGGTTTATTTTTATCTTGATTCAGGTATGCAGAGAAGGGTGAGAAAAAGCAACCTCTCTATTCCTGTGGCAAATGTTTCACAAAACAGAAACTGCTTCGAGGGTTGTTGAGGGGAGTTCAAGAGCCTGAAGTGCAGCTCAAGGAAATATCATTGGGTTTACAGTTTTAGACATCACAACCAGACCACGTTACCCTGACCTAGAGGACATGATCTCACTTGTAAGAGACTGAACACAGCTATAGGTGGGAAAAAAAAACACCAAATCTTCCAAAAAATGAAGTCTGCACTTACCACACAACCCAAATTAATTTTATTCAACTGACTTATGGACAATGAACTATTTATTTACAGTAGTGGATATAGCAGCCACAAGAGTTTTGCCTTTCCAAGCCACCAAAGCTCAGGACATGATTTATTTTTCTCCAGGTCGGGTTTGAAAACCCCATCATTATCATCACTGGATCACAGAAAGGGCAGAGAATTAGAATTTTCCATAGATTATTTATTAAGATAAATTGAACACTGAGATATCAAGTCTGTTAATTAAAAGAAAAACCTTTATCAAGAAAAAAAAAAAGAAAAGCAATGAGATAGAAAGAAAGGAAACTAAATGGAAACACTGAGTTCATTTTACATTATATCAAATCCTTACTTACTATAATGATTAGCTCGATGCAACTCTAAGTCACTTTTTAATCCAGAATACCAGTACCATACAATTTAATATAATTTCTAGCCTGCACTGACTTTGTATCATACATAGCAAGATATTTCATGCTCTATAGAGTAAAAAATGTAGGTCAGCACCCAGAGGCTATAGTCAAGCCATGCTGCTGTGAGTTTAACATATTATTCTTTTGGGAAAATAATGAAACAATTTAATTTTATCCACACAAGCCAATGATCTTCAAACATTTCATTTTCCTAAGAGTAAAAGGAGACTGACACCTGATTGGTGTGAAAGTCACCCTACCAGATGCAAAAAGTTTTCAGTAGGGAAGCAAGTGGAAAATGTTGAACTTTTTCCTTGCTTGTAAATGAAAAGTGCTAAAGCTGGTCCAGAAAATTTCAACTGAGACCCAAAGCTGACAGTCAGTTCATCCATCTGTGTGTTGTGGTTGGTCTTCTTCTACCAAATCAAGGATTTGAGGTCAGAAGAGTGGTGGAAATCACAGAATCAGGAAATGGTTTGGGCTGGGAGGGACCCTAAAGCTCATCCCACCCCACCCCTGCCATGGCAGGGACACTTCCACTGTCCCAGCTGCTCCAAGCCCTGTCCAACCTGGCCTTGGGCACTGCCAGGGATCCAGGGACACCCACAGCTGCTCTGGGCACCTGTGCCAGGGCCTCATCACCCTCACAGGGAAGAATTTTTTCTGATATCTCATCTAAACCCTCTTTCTTTCAGTCAGAAGCATTTTCCCTCATCCTGTCACTTCATGGTCTTGTAAGTAAACAAATAAATGACACAAAAAATGGGGGGAGAGCAGTAAAATTCAGACCACCTCATGCAGTGCAATTTATTTGTTAATACATGTGAATATTGCAGCTCTTTGTTGGCCAAATGGCATTTTTTTTTAAATGCTGGAAATGTGTGTATTGGTAACAAGCTCTGCCCACTCGTGGTCTTACCTGCAGTACCTCACCTCCCAGACAAACATCTCTAACAATAAGCACAGCAGAATTTGCAGGTGGGTCAGTTTATTAACCTTGCACTTCAGGAAAATACTCCTTTCAATAGCTTTCTGCCAGAAAATTGGTGATGTGGTAGTCAGAGCAGCAAGCCCTGTACTAAATAAGCAGCTTTGACAGGAAGGATGTTGTTCCATCTTGCAGCACACAATTTTAGTCTGGTTTCTCCAGGGATGACAGCTCAAGGGAGAAAACATCCAGAGCAGGAAGGTTTTCATGAGAATTAACACTGGGACCTGCCTCTGAAGTTCTGTTTAATGTTCTTCTCTCCCTACCATTTATATATGGATACACTGAATATTCCCTGTACCTGTGTAGATCTCAGGGGGCAAAGATGTGCACAGCTGCACAAGAAGTCATGTTATAACAGGGGAAATATTTTAAAGATTTATTTTGCACTGTTTGGGGCTGCAGCACGTTTACACAAAATACCAAATAAAAAAAATATCCTTAGTTAATCGGCACTACTTCTCCACAGAACAGAATATCCAGCATTTATTCCATTACACCAATACAGAACGATGGCAAATAACACCTTGGGTGTGGATTAATATGCAGCATCTCCAGTGCTGCCTATGCAAAAATGCTTCACCAGCCACAGTTAAACTCATGGGCACTGCAGGCGGTTTTAGACTACATAAATCAGTAAAATTAGCCAAAAAAAAAAAAATCCACAGAAACTTGCAGCCTGTTTTACCAAATAAGCTACTTTTTTGGCCTGACAAAGGCTGTCTGTCAACCTCTTCTTCTTTCTAGCACCCAAAAAGTTTGAAATCTCATGGATCATGGTATCACTCTGCCTGTCTTCACTTGAGCCACGTAACACAACCAGCAGAATGATGGGGCATTAAGGCACTTTTCATTCTAGAGGACACATCCAGATCCTGATTCCTATTCCTGACCTGAATCAAGCAGAGCCACTGCAATCTAAATAAGCCCCAAAAGGTGAAAAAATCCTCCTCAAAAGAACTTACGCCAGCTTTAATTTCTAATGGAGAAATTAACAAAGGAATTGAGGTGTGCAGAGTGAACTTTATGAAAAAGGTCTGTTTGAATATACAGATTAAAAGCTAGGTACCTCCTGTGTGGTGATAACCATTGAAAAATGTAATGGAAAACAGAAACGTGTGTAAATTATGTAAAACAGCTGAGTTCAGCATTCAACAATTGTAAGATATATTTGTCCTTTTTTTTTTTACTCACTGGAAATAAGCATAAACCAACAGTGGTTCCATTGAAAAACATAAGTGAGAGGCCGCAAATAAAAATAAGAAAGGCACTGATTGTCCAGAAAAACTCATCTTCTACTTGACTCACAGAGGGATTTATGATTCAACTAATTTCCCATGTTTATGAGGAATCCCACAGAGAAGAGATTACAGGAGAAAGGAAGAATGGTCCAAAGAAACAGATGGTTCCATGCCCTCTTTTTCTTCAGTTAATGGTTAAATTCAGGTACCTTTGGGATTCAAAACTTTTGGGCAGAGACTTCTCAGGCAGCGTGGGCTTGGCTACTTCTGAGACCTTGTCACATGAAATATAAAAGGTTTTTCTTCAGGTGTTTCAGCCAAATACTGCAGTTCATTCTGGCCATCAGATGAAATTAAGCATATTGCTCCTTGACCATTAAAATGAGCAAGCTTCCCAATCTATCCACTCAGTAATTTAAAGCCACTTCATTACAGCAGTGCCTTTTAAAAAGTAATAATATTATGAGTGCTTCTAGTTAAACTATTAGGTTTGTCCCTTCTTCCAATTAAATTTACTCATGAAGAAAACACGAGCACATCTGAAACTGAAATTATCATCATCCTATGAACATTTACACAGTTCCTTTCCTGAGAATGTATTTTAACACTTCAACAAGAAAAATCTGCTCATGTGAAGATAAAATTCAACATCAGTGCAGCATGAACATGTGCAAGGTCACTGTTCTTCTGTGATTCAGTCAGAGCACTGCAAATTATTTATCTAATGTGCAAAATGCTGAGTTTCTAATGGCAAGATTCTTAATGCTCTGAAGCAAGGCAAGAGTAGATCTCCAGTTTCCTTGTCTGTGAGGCTCAAACCACAGCCAGATCATTGCCAGGTACCCTTAAAAATGTCACTTATATGGACATCAGTCCTCAGGACTTCTCTGGGGATGACTCCAGCGTGTCCACATCCTTATATTGGGGGATTTTAAATTTCCAGGCCTTTTGCTGCTGTATTGTAATAAAAGCACTCTAAAAACAAATAAATCTGAAAAAAAAAAAAAAACCTTCCTGTCCTTTTGATAGAATTGCCTTCAGTCTTATTAAATTATGTCAACCTCAACTTAAATGCATTTTTGCATTTAAGAAAGTTACTTTTTCACATTTCCTTCCTATTCCAGGTGGGCTTTGCACCACACACATTGCACTCAACACTGGGACATAAATGCATTTGCTCAAAATAGCATCAATTATGCATATATATATATGTATATATATTTATTTCACATGTCAAACACACTTAAATTCACTGAATAATTTTCTAAAAAGATAATCACTCGAGATCTCAGAAAAATTAATGGTTACTTTCTGAAGACCTGACAGCATAAATACAGAGACCTGCTCTCAGGAATGTAAGTACTTTTTAAATGATAACTTAGAGTGCCAGAGGAATTCCATACAGGCTTTAAAGGGAAGAATTTTTCTTCCAGGATTTTTCAAAGCAGGATTAGCTTCATTTTACAACAAAGGATGCTGATGTGAAGGACACTAAATGACCCAGAAAATTTCTAATCACTGCTCAAAGTAGTAACAAAGAGAGTTACAGAATCCACTTCCTCTGTACTTTGAGCTCTTGTTCAAAATATCCATTTATCCCTTGGGAACACTAAGCAGGAGTGGGGGAAATTTAAAAATCAAATATTAAAAGTGTAAGCAATAACAAATAGAAGAATTCACATTTTTCAAGAGTGAAAAAGCCTCTGCCTTGACCGAAGACAGAATTTCATTCAATGTGTCATAAATCAAACACACAGAAATTTGCCTACATCCATAAAATAAACCCTCCATTTTATACTGTTTAGCCCAAACTGATGGAGTTGCATCAATACATGGAATTCAAGGAGTCAAACACACAAAATCAAGTGAGCCCTGGCCTTTGGTCCTGAGCTTTGTACAAAACAGAAGCCCTGTACTTCAGGCAGTTTACAGAATTGATGAATAGATAGAATTCATCATCTCAAGTACTAACAAATTAATTGCTTAATTTATACATATAATTTTTAAATTATTATTTCTGGACATGTTAAAATTAAAATACTGGGGAGGTGGAGATGAAATATGTACAGAAAATTGACTTTGGTGCAGCCTGAAAGTCAATAACCAAATCAGCTGTTGATACAAGCAAGGCAGATCTGCTGACTGCAGCACAGTTTGGGTTATATTCAGTATTTGTCTATGTAATTATTGTCTAATATTGTACAGATGCCTATTTTTATAAGCAGAAACTGGGATTCTCACAACTCCAATACTCTGATTTATAAGACCCAGCTACTCTTCCTAGGAAACAAAAAAAAACCCAAACTGACAATCAGTTTATTCCAAGCTGTTCCAATTAGGGAGCCACTTGATTGGGAGCATGAAAAGCTGGAATATGACACGAGAAAAGTGCTGGAAAGGAAATAGTTGTTGACAGGCTCCCACTTATGGGAAATGGGAAACATATCCACTGTTTTAGGGCATTGTTATGAAACAGCCACTCGAGTCTCCAGAGTCTTTTTCAGGATTCCAGGGAAATATTGGAAGGCTCAAACTGTCTTTTCTCCAGGGTTTTTATTAGAAGACATTAATTCAAATTCAAACACTCCAATAAACAAGCAGGCAGGCAGAGTTAGTTACAAGTCCTCAAGGTGCTACAAACCCTGAGTGTTTAGTATCTCAAAACTACTAAACTCAGCACAGATTCATTCTTTAGTGTAATTTAATGATTAATTACCCTTTTCTCTTTGGTTTTATTTTGCAATGCCATGAATACCTTTAAAGAATATATGCCCCACAAATTTCTTTACACAACAGCCATTATCAACCACGTTTCATTAAAGACTTCTCTGGCTATCCACTGGATGAACTTTTCCTTATTCCTTTATACCATTTATTATTACACACCCTTGTGACCAACATTAATTTAAGCATTTATGTAATAAAGAGATGTTTTCAAACACATTTTAACAGAAACTTTGTCATCTGGAGGAAATTTTGTCATTTTGGTGATTGCAGCTTCAGCACTTTCATTCCAGGTGTCTCACAACAATACACAGAATAACATTACTGCCAGTGGAAATTATTATTTTGTTACTCTTAAACACTATGTTTAAGATCCTTTTGTCCTTATATAAACTTCTGAAAACCATTATAAGATAAATTCAGCATAAATTTGGAAAACATACATAGACCTCATTGGGAACAATCTTTAGAATTTATTCTGAGTTGAACAAACATCTTGATATCTTTGGTAAGGGAAACAACTTTGGTTTCCATTTCTAAATGTGCTGTTCATTCTTGACTGCCTCATGCTTTCCTAGGGTGGGTTAGCAAAAGATTTCCTGCCAAAAACTTTGCCAAAATCCCCTAGAAAGAGTAATGTGCACATATATTGGCATATGGTAACAACAACTAATATAAGGATGAGGAAAAAAGCAAATAAGACATATATAATAAGGTTGGGTATCTATATTGAGTGATTTTCATGAAAGACTGAGAGCACTACAGAAAACAGACTTAAAATAAATAGAACTTCTCTCCTTCTGCCCTACAGTGAGACTTCATTTTAGTGATTTCATAGCACTACCAAAATGCTTTCAATCTAAACCAGCTTTCTGGTCATGAATGAATAATTTTGCAAAATAGAATTAGCATTAAGCTTAAAATTTGAGAGGAACATGAAAACAAACATGCTGGGCTTTCCAAAAGCCCTTCCAGTCACTCTGCAAGGCAGCAAGACTTTTTTTTCTGCTTAAAGTGGAAATAAAAACCACAAGACTCGTTTTAAAAATCACTTGAGTACGCAACTGCTGCACAGAGACATTTTACCTTCACATTTCTCCTCCCATGGCCACTGCACATTCAGACTGCAGCCAGCTGTCTGACATCCTTCTTTCTGATGGCTCCTCACCAGGCATCCCTGGAAGTCCAACTCTCCCACTGTTCAAGCCATCTTTCTGCCCCTTCCCCCGGTTATAATGCACTGGTGTATCACAGGAGCTGCCAGGGAACCAAAGGAGCCTTCTGGAATGGAGCAGAACTCCCTAGGGCTTGTTTATAGATGATCATTGGGCTGGAGGAACTCAAGATGTGAATTTAAAACACGGAAACGTGGTTTAAAGATTGTACTCTTGCACACGGAAACCATATGCAAGAGTACAATCAAGTTATTTTCTAATTTCATTGCGTGCTGGCTCTAAAAACAATATTTACCTGCAGAAAATCAGCAGGTGTCATACAAAAACATGTAGTCACCCCCTGCAACACACAGGCTACTACTGGAGGGTGGTACAAGTGGCAAAAGGAGGGAATTGCTTATTCAGATGGGTTTGGACAGGCTGGAGAGGCAGGCTGCTTGGGAAGCTCAAGGAGCTCAGCAGAGGTGAGGGCAAAGCCGTGGGTCTGGGCTGGAAGCCCATGGAGCCTCCTGACCTGCTGGAATAGGTCATGGGGCCTCACTGTCTCCATTACAGAATCACAGAATCCCAGAATAATGAGGTTGGAAGAGACCTCTAAGATCATCTAGTCCAACCTATGCCCTAACACCAAGTGCCATGTCCAGTCTTTTTTTAAACCCATCCAGAGATGGTGATTCTACCACCTCCCTGGGAAGGCAATTCCATTATTTTATTATTCTTTCAGTGAAATTTTTTTCCTAATATCCAACCTAAACCTTCGGATGCTGCTCCTGTTGGCTTTGTTACACCTCAGGCTCTGCCCCAGGTCCCCTCTCAGCCTGGCTCTGTCCCCAGGTCCCCAGGTTGCTCTCCCCTGTCATTTCCAAAGCACTTGAGTCATTTACAGCCCTGGGGCCTCTGGAATCATCCTGTGCCTCACCAAGGCCAGCCCAGAGGGCACGAAGGGGTAGGTGACACCGTGTCCTCAGGTAACCATGCAGCAGAAATAAAGCCACCAACCTGCAATTGAACTAATTTCACATAAAGTTTTTTAGGGGGGGCATCTCTGAATCCAGCCTTATGCTATCAAGGTGTATTCATCCACTAGAGAAAGTTTTCCAGCCCAGGAAATGAACTTACACTGGCATCATCTTTGAGGTGATGCTATAATCATTCACTTCCTTGCATAATGTGTGGCTGATTGCAAAATCCTGATTACAAGGTAAGCAAGAAGTGAGGGCACTGCCTGTGCTCGTGTGCCAGCTCCTAAAAAGATCTCTAAACAGGGGAATCTATCAGGACTAATGACACCAAGGAATGGATGAGTCTGGCCACATTACATGTTACAAGGACAAAATTTACCTAAATCTACTTTATTAAAGACATTTACAAGAACAAAACCTTGCCTGTGAGGTAAATAGAAGGGGAACATAGCAATGTTGGAAAAAACAGAATTTCAAAAATTAATTTCTAGTGTGAAAAAGAGGTGAGTGTTGGGTTTCTTTGTTTTCTCCACTTTTACCCAGAACTGAGCGTTCAAAACATATAAACTGTTTCTATAGGAAACTTGAGTTGTAAACAGAGAATTTTGTGCACCTGTAAGATTTTCTCTCATCTTTGGAATTCAGAATTCCAGGTTTGGAATTGAAAATTCTGTCAAGACTTGTGTAGTGATTCAGGATCTCAGTTTGATACAGTGTATTCCAGAGGCATTAAAAATTGGGCTGGTATTCCATATGGTGGGATAAATTTCATACAAGTTTGAATTTGCTCTAAGAACATCTAGAAGTATCACAAAGGTTTTTTAATCCTCCTTTAACACAGTACAGCTGACATGACCACTGTTATGAACAGAAAAATGCCGAGAGGCACATGTAGAACTCACTGTCTCAGTTTCAGATTAAACAAACATTTACAACTTATAGATGTTATCTGATGGTTTTGTTGCATGTGAAGGGAGAACCAGCTAGCTCTGATCTGCTGCTTCTCATGCCAGAGCTGTTTATCATGACAAAAAATATCATATTTAATGCATTAAATTATTTACCTTCCAAGAACTGCAAACAAGAACTTAATTTCAACAAGAAATTAATCCCACTTCTCCCACCTGAAACTGTAAAACACAGAGGATTTTGTTAAAATTGTTGTGTTTTGTTTTTCAGCAAGTTTTTAAAAACACACAAGAACATTATTTTTTTCTGTGTGACACATCCACGAAAGAGAGCTGCCTGGTGTGTGCTTAGCAAGAGAACAGTCAGGAAAAAACACTCCATGGAAACAAGTAGTATTTCTCTTCTAAAACAGGGGAGGTTTTAAAACCGGGCGGAATGCAGAGCAGAGTGTGCTGTAGAGCTTTTGTCAGGGCTCATTTCAGATCACCTGAATAGCTCATCACAGCTCTGGCAGTCCGAGGTGCAGAACTATTCCAGCAGTTTGCTCTCCTCCTTTGTAGCCTGCATTTTGTACTGCTCACTCTTTCCCAAGTGCAGTTAGCAGATAATAACTACAGCTGGGTGAAGGTAACAATGCCTTTTCTCCATCCTGGTGCTATGAAGACAACAATCACACTGGGCCAGATGAGGAACTCTGCCATAAATAGCCCACAAATCTCACTATTCCAGCTCTTCCTGCACTGGGTTTCTTTAATAAATTCAGAAGTTTGCCACCATTTGTGTCAAATGCAATGTTTCAAAGGAGCCTGCACTACAGAGCAGAGCTCCAAAAGGAAAATACACTTCCCTGTGCAGAGCCTGCCTGTACTTTGATGTAGTTTTATGCACTCCTCTCTTTCATTTACCCAAAGTTAGCCAACTGATAAACAGAAAAAAAATGGATCCAGGAAACCAAAGATTATTCACCAGGGAGAACAAATTACAAAACTGCTCTTCGTGCCCGGTAATCACTTAAATCACAAACCATTAGCAGCAATCACATTGATCACAGAAAACAACTCTCATCCCCAAGAAGGAGCCACTGTAATCCCTCAGAATGCAGACTGTTACCAGCTGGATGATTTAGTGCTCCTAATAAATAATAATTTCAAATGGCTACTTAAAAATAGTATTGATGGCCACTTTTCTGTGAAATTTTGACTACTGAACAAAGCAGGATTTTAACTAAACCACTGCAGTGAAACTCCACAGATAATAAAGGCGTGGTAAGAATTTAGTGTACATACACACTGCAAGGACTTTGAGGAAAATACATTGAGAAGTAAAAACTTTCAGCTGCAATTTGTGAATAAATCTTCCACCCAAACACCACAAAGTCCTGGTGATCAAACCACTCTTCATTAAACTTCCAAGATGCATAAATGTGCACATGTGAAATTTCACATTCACTTCAGAATCTCAAAAAGCCAGAGGATGCAGCCACTGCCATAAATATATATATAAATATAAATTTCCATTGTATAAAGGAGGTTTTTTAGGATTTTGAGGAGTATCCAATGAGATCCTCCGCATACAAACTTGAGAAATTCCATTTCTTTGCATTATTAACTTTTTTGTGTTCTTTAAATTGCTGGAATGATGGGTACATGAGGTATCCAAAGAGATTACTAGAATTTTTAACTTAACATCAAAGTTTTTGTCTCTTCTGTACCTCACCCCTGTTCCTGGTGCCAAGAGCATCCCTCTCTGCAGTGGGTACCTGTGCAAGTGCTTGAGCTTAACAGCAACACACTTGATCAAAAGGGAAAGCAAGAAAATGGGCCTCAGGATAAGCCAACATAAATAACTACAGCTAGAAATGAAAAATTGGAGGGGAAAAGAGGTCAGAAGAGAAAACCAGCAATAACTGATAAGGGACAGTATCTGAAACCAGCTGGAATAACTACACTAAATACAGCATCTTCCTTTCTATCTGTTTGAATACTTTTAAATGCTTCAAATGTAAGTCTGCTTTTCCTGCAACCCACCAGATATAAATAAGCTGGCATCATTTAGTAATACAGTGTTTGAGTGCTACATTCAGACACACATGGATATAAAAGAAAATAAAGATATAGCATATAAAATTTGAAAACCCTAAAACAATCTTTGAGAGTAAAAATGTGAAAACAAATGGCTAAGATGAAGAAAATCCTACAAGTCCATAAATAATAATCATAGGAATCACTGCTTAATTTAGTGCCTTTGACATTTCTGTTATTTGATCCTGGTCCTAGACTGCTCCACAGAAAACCAGAATTTAATATTGAAGATAAAACCAATAGCCTCCTATAAGTACATTAAGTCAAATTAAATTGGTATTTCTGTTCTTCCTGGTACACAGACATTTGTTGCAGTGAGCAGTTACAACATCCATGGCTGAACACATGGCATTCATTCTCCAGCCTCTGTAGTGTGGCAGAACAAGCTGGTGACAGAAACAGACACCCAGCAGCTCTGAAATCCATCCAAAATCTCTGACCTGGACTGCAGGAAACACCCAGAGCTTTCCTGAGCAAGAGGGGCAGGAGGAGAAGCCCTTTGGGGGGGCACAGAGCAGCCAAACCAGGGGCAGGTCACTCCCCCAGTTCCTGCACTGGGTTTGCCCACGCCCCTGTTGGATCTGCTCATTAATTACCTGTCCAGGGGTTCCCTCTGTCCCTTTCTGAACCAGCTGAACCCATGTTTCTGTCTCCTATGTGCACGGAAGAAGTTCTTTGTAGGATGTCCCCAGAGAGGCTGTGGCTGCCCCAGCCCTGGAGTGTCCAAGGCTGGATGGAGCTCTGGGTGCCCCAGCCTAGGGGAGGTGGCCCTGCCCGTGGCATGGGAGCTGGAACAAGATGAGCCTCAAAGCCCCTTCCAACGCAAACCATTCTGTGATTTAAACTGATGTCTTGCCAGATTTAATTAGTATCTCTGGCTCAATTACTTTGATATGTTGAGTAAACCCCTATTTTCTTTACTTGCTGCCTTTATGATTCCATAATCCTCAGTTTTTCCCACTGCAACCTCCTACTCTGCAAAGTGTAGAAATTCAGCCTTTTTAGCCTTTACCTACAAAGAGACTTCCTCCATCCTCTCAATTATTTTATCTGTGATCTTCTGTAACCTAACTTTACTGTGTCCTCCTTAGAACTTGAGATAGGAGCTTAAGGTTTTAAATAGCCTTTATCTCTTTCTCAATACTTTCCTGATAATGCCAAAGGCTTTTTTTTGAGAACAGGTATTCACTGAGCCAGCGATTTCACAAACTGTTAGCAGTGACTCTTAAGTTCTGCTTTCTGAAATCTGTCAGCATCTTATCAGGTTTAGATTTTTTTTCCTCCAGATTCATTACATTAAATTTATCTGCACTTAAACTCATATGGCACTTCTTTGCTCATTCCTTACACTCTGTGTAGTCCTTTTGGCACAGCATTACCCTACCCAAAAGAGCCTGTTCATCTGCAGCCTTGGAGCCTTCACTGCATACCAAATCACAGAATTTAATTTTCTCCTTTGCAATTCAGTCTGTTTCTCTGCTAATTTTTATGAGAGGCGCCCACTGAAGTCTTCAGCATTTTCCACAATTAGGCTACTGATTAGATTATGTTTGGATTGGAAATTACTTTGGAGCTATCTGCCTGCTACTTAGGCTCCTAAACCCAGCTATAACTTGTCCTTAGCTAACAATGAGTGCTGGAAACAAATATTTCAGTATTTTAGTATTTAGTATTAGTATTTTAGACATCTCTTTGCACCTCAGACTACAAAGGGGAATGAAGTGATGGTGTGTGGGACTTCTCCCAGAGGCTGAATTCCTGTAAAAGTGAGGCCTCAAAGATAACTAAGGTTGGGTCAAGGCAGAGTCAAATAATTTAGCTGAATGTCTAAAGCCCATCATACCTATCCTGGCATCTCCAATGAGGAAATCAGTCAGCATCTGTCAGCTCCAAGTCCTGTAAGTACAGTTTTTCTTGCTCTTTTATGGATATTTAAAAACATCTACAATGGATGCATTTAAGATTGGGGAAGGCAAATAAATACATACATAATTTTTGAGAGAAACTTCATATTTTTGAATTGTGTGAGTAAATTGTAATAATTTCACTCCCTATTCTTTTTGTCCTTGCCATGCTTCAATTTTTAAAGAGCTTTTGATTGTATTTTTATTTGTTTCCTGGGGTTTTTTTGAGAAGGAAAAATGTTTATTAATCACATCTAAGTCATTGCTATACTTAACACTTCAAAATTTTGCAATGTCTTCATTCAGTGAAGGAAAAACAGCATTACAGGGAAGATTGTAGCTCCTCAGACATTCTCAACAGTGGCTGATGTTTAAACCCAGACAAAAACCAACTTCTCACACCTAATTCACTTGCCTGGATGCAGAAGTGTCATTACTTTTATGTTCTCCATGGATTTGGCAATACAGATGTGCCTTTTTTTCCCCCTGGACTACAAGTAAACTAGTGCCCAGTGAATGGAAGAAAGAATACTCTTGAAGAAGCAGGAAAAAAATCCTCTGCTGCTTGAGAGAAAAGACCCTCCAGGCACTGATAAAGAAGGGCTTAGTGTCTCACTTTTGTTTTGGAAGGATTGCAAGGATTTAGATGGATTTTTTCATTGGGCAAAACTTTAGGCTTGATCAACACCAAAAAGAACTGATAAGTGAAGCAGGACTCACAGTACTAAGCTTCCAAAATATACTTAAAAGTTGTTCCCCTTTCCTTGTAGATTTTGCTATAATTTTTAATTAGACTTTGAACTAGACATGGGCCTTTTTGATATTTTCCACTTTGGTTTTCTTTGTTTAACTTTACATTCATGACAAGAGTACATAAAGCAAATGAAAGAAGTTAACAGTGATGAAAACAAAGGAAGAAAACATTATTTATAAAGCTATAAAGGTCCATACAAACCCTTCAGATCTTACTGTGGAAGGTGGTATTTTATCTTTAAGAAACGTTAGCTTTATCTTTAAGAAATGAATGACTGCTTCGTGGGCACAATTTTATGGTCAGCTTTATTAGAATGGTAAATGAGTTGCAACGATGGTTGAGTTAGGAGAAAAGTAAAAAAATCTTTCCCTAATATCTATGGAAAATGACTCATAAATAAAGAGAGCAAATATCCAAAAGCAGCTGGGCAGCACTTGCCTTGTGGCAGGAGGTTTACACTCCAAAAAGGTAAAAAGCAGAAGTAGAACTGTACACATTCAATGTTTGATGCACACATGCGCTTACCACACTACATTTCTTCTGAGGAACAGTTGATATTCACCTCAGGAGTGTTAAATATTGGCTACAGGGGTTTTTTCAGTAACATTAGAGTTGGGAGAGGGAACCTTATGGGCCCTGGATCAGGAATGTCATGAGCAGAGCTGGGATTAAAGCTGGTCTAATGACACACTATCATTGTGCAGAAGTCAAAGTGCACCAACAGAATCACAGACTAGATAGCCATGAGATAATTAATTAGGTCTAGATAGCTACCCAGACCTAATTTGAAGCTATTAGAAGATGGAAAACACATGATTAATGCCCATCTTTGTTACCACAAATTTTGCATCCCTATTAAATCTCATCATTGAAATCAGACAAGGGACAGGAAAAGGATGAATACAGAAAACCCAATCAGAGGAGGAAAAAAAGAAAAAGCACATTTCCATTGTAAAGCACATACTCTCTCCAGCTGTCTTCCCTTCTGTGGTGCTAAAGTGTGACAGCACAAGGCTCCCCATGTTTGGGGAAAAAATAAAAGTGAAGGGCTTGCTTCAAAAGATCCCAATTGTACTTGGAGAAAAACCTGCAAGGAGGAGGCTAAGGGGAAGACTTCTTAATATTATTCAGAGACTGATTTAATCCCTTCAGAATAAGTACTTCAAATAATCTCTTGATTATGAAGACAGAAATAAGAAGGTAATTTCTCTCAAGATAAAGTTAGATTTAATGAATGTTCTTCCTCCTCAAGAGGCAAACACATTTTTACCTGAAATACAGAATTAGACCAGTAGCAAAAAAAAAAAAAAAAAAAGTGGAAGGGGGATAAAATAAAGAACTAAGCCAATCTAAATATTCAACACAAAAAGAAGGAAAAGCTATGTTGCAGAGGCTGTGAGAAGACTCTTGTAACCTTGACTTGAAAGTTAATGATCTCGTAATAGTGGAGTTATTCTTAAAAGGTAAAAAAAGACACAGCCCCAGCATGGATCACTTGTGTCACTCTTGCTTCCCATGCTGGGACCAAATGCTAGACAGAATTAGTTTCACAACACAGTAATTCATAAGCCAGACAGTCCAACTGTGATCTATCTCTTGTGCAGCAATTATTTAAAAAGTCACAGCAACTCTGCTGTGACGTAACGTAAGAAACTGATGTCCCCCAAAATCCATTCCAAAATTCCACCTGAAGGAGAGACGTCAGCATTGCTGTTAGGGAGTGATTCTTTAATTTGCAAGGCATGGAGGTTGTGCTGGCTGCTGTAAGCCACTCATAATGACCAAGAAATGGAAATCAAACCCAACAGCTTCAGTGAACTTCAGAAATGCTCATTCCTCCTCCCCTCCCAGAGCACTGCTTAATATGCAGCTGCACTCTAATGTTTCTTGTTAGGCAGACAGCTTCAAATTAGAATTGTGGGAGAAGTGATTGATGACCTGGGCTCCCACAGCCCTTTCAATGAAATATATTCCATTTCCATTTCAAAATATGTTTATTATGAATTATTGGTTTGTCATTGGACCTGATGAAAGTAAATTTACATGAGCAACTCAGACCTCTGCAAGGGGAAACAGTTTAATCAGGTAACCTTTTCCTCAGTGTTTTCCATACTTGATGGAAACAGACAAACTAGCCAGGATTTTATTCTTTGCATACAAAACTAGTTTATTGATTGAGCAATGCTTTCTTGTTTGGAAGCCACTTACTCAAAGTCTAAAAATGTTGTGACCTCAACCTCTTCTTCTCAGAATAAATCCTTAACATCAGTGTCTCAGGCAAACTTTTACCCTATTTGTGCAAAAGGATGAAAAAGCACCTGAATATCAGATAAGAAGAAACGTCTTTTCCAAGACTTCCTTATAAAAGAAAAATTTAATCAGAATGGTCATTCAGGAAGAATGTGGTGGAAAAATTTGGGTAAAATATACTTCAATTTGAAGAATTCCAGTTTTCGAAGCTGCTCTAGTCTGAGGTTTGATGCTCAAATCCAGCAGAAGAAGAAGGAACACGTCCTGATGAGCGACACAACCTCGTGCTGAGCCACGAGGAGTCCCCTCTCACAGCACAGCTGCCACACTGCCTGTGCTGGAGCTTGTGTCACAGCAGAACACGGCTTTTGTCACCACATCTCAGCCACCAGAAAAGAATTGTGCCATTTTATCAACAAACCAGAAGGTTACGGAAATGTTTTCCCCCGTCTTACACGGGCAGGAGGGTTTGTTTTTTGGTTTTATTTTTAAAGCAGCCACAGTTACCACTGTCCCTCTTCACAGGGACCTTCTGAGGGACGTTCAGTGACAGGGTGGGAACATTTCATGCACAAGAGCCCCTGAGCCATCTCCTTAAACCCCCTCAGATTCCTGGCACCAGTTGTTAAATCAGCAGTTTGGCCGACCATAGATCTCATTTAAAGTAGAAACCATTCCTTGCCAGAGTGTGATGAAATGATTTCAAGGCCTGTTGCAAATGATGAATTAGTTTGCAATTAAAAGCATGCAGGAACCAGTAAAATGCTCCCTGTGGAGAAATTAAAGGAGCCTCTAAAGTCTTAAGGTCACTGCACAGTATTGAAGGTCCATGTCAGCACAAACACTGATTCCTCATTCTGATATTTAAACACATGCTTCTGCAAAATCCCCATTATTTCTTCTAGTGATTGCTACAGCCAGGGCAACTTAAGAACTAAAACCAGGGCCTCTTCAACCTGAAGGACTCCAGGTCTGAATCTAGTAGTTGCCTGAATTAGGCTTTTACTTATCTAAACATGGGACAACTTCCTGGATTTGTGATATTTCCTGACAATCACAGACAGAAACCGATCCTACTTTATTTGCCAGTAGTCTTCTAAGTCATTCTATCTACTAAAATTGTAGATATATAGTGTCTACAGAAACATCATCTAAAAATTAAATAACATTAAAGCAGAAATACAATAATCATTCATTTTTTTAAATGGAAAATGGTCTAGACCACTCCTGGACAGAACACATCTAGCTTACAGGAACAGCAGTGTCTGAGCTCCTAGAAGGAGATTTTTCCTGAAGAGTTAATATGGATTTTCATGTCATTAGTGTTGCATATTACAGTTTCTGCTTGGAGATGATTCGCTTAAGCACACACTAGAGGCAAGGCAAAGAACTGCTTTGAGAGAGCTCCTAAATGGTCCAGTAATACTCTGAACTCTGGCAAAGTGGACACGAGGAATAGTAAATAGGGCAACACTCATTCCACAGACAGCATGGTTTTAATTTGTAAAAGCATTTCTGATATGGAAGGAATATGTGTCTTTATTCACTGGCAAACAGCTGCTCTCAATTAGCTCAATAAGTATGTAAAATCCTTCTTTCTCCATTACAGCATAAACTTAGGCTGACGTTTCATGGGAATTCTGCACCATTCCTGAAGTTATTGAACTCTGCTTCCCTTTCCTCACTCTGTTCAATGCACGGTCCCAAACCTCTCCCAGACAAAGGACACTCACACTCAGGAAGTCACAAGGAGCAAAGAGATGGGAAACACTGGAAATGGTGATCAGAAAGGCATCATTTCCTAGTTCCTTTAATTATTCATCTGATTAAAAGACATGCATCTGGATTAAAGTTCTCTCTCCATACTACAGGCCAAGCATGGAATCCAATATTTTGTCTGGCTTTGCATTATTATGTAGCATTGACATGCTGGATTTCAGCTGCCTTCTCTCATGGGTTTCTGGCCAGACAGTGCTAGTAATCTGATTTACTCCAGAGGGTGATTTGTAGATATCTAATCATATTTCTGTAAAAACTGAGTGGTGTGTAATTTTATATCTTCTGTGCTGGATGCTAGTAAATGTACAACTAATGTGATATTCCATACCTGCACAGAGGGGCTGAAATCTCTGAATACATTACATTAAACCTACTTGTTCATTACAGCACAAAGTTCAAATAATTTTGCTTCCAGGTCTACCTTGTCATCATTCATCCATCAGAGAAGCACAGAAATGAAACCCAAATCTACAGCATTAAAAAATATTAGAAATACACCAAGTAAAATGTAATGTTCAAAAGAAACTGTGTGATAACTGCATGCATGTACAGTGCTGTATGCTGTGCTGGTTTTCTACCTTTAATCAAGGGTAGTTAAAGGTAGAAGTCAACCAAAAAGAGGTTAATGAATTGAGAAAATAAACTCTTTCATCCCTTCTTCTATGACTTTGCCTATCTCATGCCTTTAATATGTCCTTATGTGGTTTCCAACGTAACAGAATTCTAAAAAGAATCTCAGTTTTGAGATTGATTTCAGTTTCAGATGTCAGTTTTAACAAACATGTTTTTCTCCAGGTGTTTACAAGACTTAGGTGAGCTACAGAATGATGCAGAAGCAAAAGGGAGTTGATATCCCTGAGAACAGTATCAATAAAAAGAACAATTCACTTCTCTGTTTTGGGGTTTTTTTCCCTCTTGAGCAGAGTAGCACAGCTATTAGACAGATTTATTGATGGCACATATGATTATTTCAGAAATGGGAGGGAGCCAAGGGTCAGCACTCACACCTCCCATCACACCCCACCAGAACCTGGGACCTCCCCTGCCATGCACTGAGGGATAGTGCCAGACAAAGAGAGAGCGATGCCCAAAACACAGATATTCCTTTCCTCATTCTGTCACAGGTAAGAGCAGAAATTTGCTCCCCATATGTACAGAAGTGTTTGTTTGCTTTGAATGTACAAAGCAGCATTGCCACAATTACCATCTGCCACTTCATCAAGGCACAGAGATGCAGCTGTTGTTTTTGCCTTTTTTATTTTGGTTTGCAACCTTTTCTCCTGAATTTCATGCAACATAATGTAAACTATTACTAAGTGATTTTCCAAGTCACAGCGAGAAACAGTTTTATTTTAAGGGCAGCCTCAATCCTTCATGGTAAAACTTCAGCACCCAAGCAAACTCTGCAGCTCAAGTGTCCCCACGTGAAAGTGGGACAGGAATATTAAAAAGGCCAAGTACAGAATCTGACAGTGCAAAAAGATAAAAACATAAGAAATCAAAGAACTGATAATTTATATTTCTTTTATATGTAACTGACATCTATGAATTGAATTGTTTCATTTAGATGAAATTCATTTATTCCAGGGAGAGCTTTCTGCAATCTGAACTGCAGCTGTCAGGAAAAGGTCCCCAGTGAAACAAAAGAATGGTTTTAAAAAAACAAGTAGTTTTAAAAACAAGTAGTTTTTGTGTGAAAGTTGTAGCAGTTACAGCATTGACCTGTGCTCTATCTTTGATAAACATAACATCCACAAGTAAAAAGAGTAACTGTGATACTTCAAAATACCTTTTTCATCATCCCAGTGTTTGGCAGAGACATGAATTAAAAAGAGGCACCTTGTCTAGCCACCCTGAAAGCTCATACACATATACCCACTCCAATCATGAGGAAGGTGAGAATAACAGCCATTTAATTTTAAGTGGCTCTACTCATATTTCTTCTGACAAAAATTTCCTTTAGGAAGAATGGAGAATTTCTCCCAAGGGAAAAAATTCAAACATCCACCATACCACCAGCTTCATTTTCATCTCCAATCTACACCCTTCAGGTACCCCAATCCATTCATTTCCTTCCTATATAAACATTTATGTAGTACATACCTCTCATAAATGAAATCCCAAAGCAATGATGAGCTTGCCATAAGAACAACTTGATAAAGATTATTATTCTGCAAGGATACAGCCAGCAAAATAAAACCATCTTAAAGCCAGCATTTGGCAGGGGCTATCAAATCCAGCTTGTTACACAGTGTTACCATCGTTTATAAAAGTGCACTCTAATTAAGGTAAATGGGGTAGCAAGAACACAGTGACATTGGTAACTTAATGACCCATGGCCAAATTATTTAAAACTTCTTTGAAGTTCAACTTAATTGTAATAGATCTAATATGGAAGAATTTTTTAAAGCCCTGGATACCTTGTCGAGTAACCTTAATGATCTTTTTCTCCTCTCCTTTACAGTCTTGGTGTTTGTGTGCATGTGTTTAGAATACTGCTTATAATCCTGGTATTTAGTAGGGAAGTGAATTCCAGTTTATAGCTGGTGCCATCCAGGCAGTAAAATGACATCCATGTTCTCCAGGCCCAGCACACTGCCATATTTTAAACTAATAAGGTACAAGAGCTTGGCAGTTATTAGGAGAAAACTGGGTTTTGACCAGATTTCCATTCTGTCAAATGAGATTTTGTCCATGCAAAGAATATTTTTCCATAATCTAAAGACACGTTCTAAAAAAAATAATGCTCTAAATACAAAGCACGCAAAAAAGCACTTTAAATTAATTACCAACATAACTATTTTGCCTTGTTCTAGAAAGCAATCTCAGAAGTACCACAGTGTACCGTGGGCTTCCAACCAAAACAAAAGCCATTAAAAACCTAAGCTTTACTGCAAACAGCAAGTTTAAGTTACTCTGGAGATGAATAGTGAAATCCAACATACTGTATTTTTCTTAGCTGAATTATGAGTGCATTGTTTTCATCTGCAGAGTGAGACCTGATGTCTAATATGAATTTGTTATAAAGCAGAAATAGGCAGAACATTTTTTTCCCAATTATTTGATTATGAGTTCCAGAAGGAGAGTCACTTCCCACACATTGCAGAACACTCAGATCTGTTTAAGGCCGTTGGTCCAAAGCACAGAAGGGATTTGGAGCATTCAGAAAAGATGGGCATGTTGTATTTCCATGGTGGTTATCAGAGAATAAGGAGACAATCAAAAGCACATTTACAGCAAGCAAAACAGACGTGGAAAAAACCCAAAAACTTCCATCAGCTCAGACTGCAGCCTTGTGGTGCCTGACAAGAGAACCCTTGCACACAGCAAGTTCACCCATTAATGGGGGTTTCTGTTAATCACCACATCCTAGGGTTAGAGAAAGGCCAGGCTGCCTTTAATACTTTTAGAATGATCTTTATTTCACACAAGTCAATAAAAAGATCCACTGCTATTCACAAAATCCCTCTGTTAACATCACTATCCATCTTCACTTCCAGACAAAGAAATGAGTGTAAATGCTTTGCAATCTCCCCACCCACTCCATGATGTGGGAGATGATTTCATCACTGCATTTCAAACCACCCCATGCTGCAGCCTCAGCGTGCCAAGCACAAGGGCAGGGGAGGTTTAGCTTTAATTCTGAGCTCAGGACTGTTTTGCCAAGCTGAGTTCTAGAGAACAGGGTTCAGAGAGATCAGTGATGAGCTGTGCTTACCATCTCACAAGTTACCACTTTCCTCCCTGGGTCACACTGCAGGTTTTTCGTGCTCTGTCTTGCTAATGAAAACATCTTTCCCCCTTCTCATATGAAGGCTTCTTGAAGCATCTCTATTTTATTTCTAATCATGTCTTATTCCTGAATATATTCAGCACAGCTCAAATCCACAGTGCTGCATAGCAATTTTCCCCTCAGTAACATTGCTTTAGAGCTGACCAGTGGATTATAGAACAGAAATACTACTAGTGAAAAGGATTGCCTGGAGCAACAGGCCAGGACTCTTGGAAAATCCATCATATTGCTTAAATTTTCCATAAGCTGATCAAACTACATTCAAATGTAACTAAATTTAGTTAGATCATCTAACTACTGGTTAGATTTTATTTAGTTCTGACACTTCTACAAATTATTATTCCAGAGCTGTCTTTAATTACCATTATTTTCTTGCATGACAGAGTTTATTTTAATTTCCTCTGAAACAGTCATATCCTAAAACCACAATTTAAGGAGAAGCAATATGTGCAGTGAGGAGACAGCAGTCCAAAGTGAGCACAGCCTGCACAACACATCAGAGGCTCTGGATTTGTGCACGGGTCACTGGAGTTCCCATTGCTCAATTATCACATATTTACTAATGCCAGCTAAAAGGGAATTAGCTTGGATTTGCTTACTTACACTGTTAATCATATTTCCTCCAGCCACACAGACAGATTACTAAACTCAGCCTTTTAAAGTATAATTTTTATTAGAAATACATAGCAAATGCTGGGGCAATGGCATTTCCAGCCAGCCATTTGGAGGTTTGTGTCCCTTGCCACTGGCACACGCTGCCTGGACAGACAGGAAATCACAAAGCTGCTCTCCTGGGGCTCTGATCTCTGTGGAGCTCCCAGGATTTCATTTCACACAAAAAAGCAACATTTCCATGGACTTGATGCAATCTTTCAGCCATTACTATTAATACTAAATAAACAAAATAAAAATATACAAAAACACCTCATATTGGCTAAAGTAACAACTAACGTGGTGAATGTATTTAGAAAGTCCACTTTCTGCTTTTCTTTGCAGAATACCTGGCCAAATCTATCCCTAAATCCAGTATTACCTCCATGATGATTCTGGAGTGTCCTCTGTGTAATGTTCTCTCAAAATTTGGATACAATAAATGGAATATTCCCTTTGCTCTCTCTCTCACCTGATCAGTCTATAGTGGTTTTAGCTCCACATTTGACAGGGATGTTTTTAATGCTATTTGCAGATTAATGCAAACTGGAAATTTGTGCTGCATTTAGCAGAAGTATAAAGCAATAAAAATACAAAAGCAGCCCTATTGTGGTTTTGGTTGGGATTTTTACATTTAGCCACACAGATCCCCAATCTTTCTACAGTCAACTGAGAAAGATAACAGATATTTACCAGTAGTCTCACCACTGTCTTTTCTCTTGATCAAACCAAGTGAATTTTCCAAAATGCCTCTATCAGAGGAAAGATGCTTTTTGAGAGCTACTTCTGGAATTTTGTAGAGACAAAGTACTTTCTGTACAGAGAGCCTTATCATTAGAGGTGAAACACAGGACAAGCTAACAATATGTTGGGATTTCTGAGACAAAAGCAAGCTCAAAAATACTACAAACAACTTAGGGATTATTCTCCATTTGCAGTTTCGACTCAGATGGGGAGCTGCTGTCCTGTTTAGAATGGCCTCATCCTCTTCTTAGATATTTCAATGCTATTTAGGGTGCAAACACAGAAAGAGGATTTGCCTTTTGGAGAATTCCTACTGCAGTACTGGCAGCTTCCCTTTGTCTTTTCTCAGGGAGTTAAAACCCATCAATATTAATTTAGAGCAAGTGTTGGAAAATGATAAAATCTAGGAGAAATTAATATTATGGCCAAAAAATGCATTGGAAATTATGTATCCACCACTGAAACAGAACTGAACTGAGGATTTGGGGTGCTTGATTTGTGTACACACAGTGACCAAAATCAGAGCTTTCTATAATTAATACAAGGCACATTTCATTGCATTTTAACTTTTGCTGTTCCCTGGAGAACGTTACAGTGCATCCAACATACTGTGGTGGCAAACACTGAAATACTCAGTTATCATCGTGGAATACCTCACTGGTATTTTTTGAAGCATTTATTTTGACTGAGGTTAAATGGCATGAGGTAAGACCCGTGAAAAGCAGTTACAAAATTGAATAGCCCAAGTTTTTGAAAGAATCACTTACACCATTACACTGTTTCTCCAATCCATCTGTTCTGTCTTGAAATCCCACAGTGACCAAAAAAATAAAATCAAGGCAGAGCTGCTGTGAACTTGAGTAGTGACTTTACCATTTATTCCTTTCCCACTGCAGATGGCATTTCAATATCCCCACAGCAGAAGGGAGCAAAGGGCTGCTGATGGCTGAGTGAAACCCAGGGAGCATTAGTGGCAACACATGTGCATTTGCACTCTGATTTCTAACATCACACTTAATCTATTCCTGCTTGAAAACTCTCACTTTGAAATACTCAGGGGATTTGTTCTCCTTATTTTCCTGAGCTGGCATGAATCAGTGTTATTTGTTGGGGTTAAAATGCCCTCTGTTGTAAAACCCTTTAGAATTTCATGCTGTAAATTAAAATTTATTTCATATTCCTTAATCTAGCAACTTAATTTGCCTCATGATTCACTTTATTTAAACAAGGCCTTGCTGGATTTTTTTTTATTCTTTTAAAATTTCCTTTTAAAATTCTAATATCCCTTTATATGATGTGTCTCTGTGTCAAACATGTTCTTGATAGAAAAAAACATTTGGGATGATGTTTTTTTTTAACAATGTCAAAGCAATCTGTAGCCTATTTCTACAGTAGAAACCAGCGAAAACATTTTAAAAAAATTCTGAGTTCACAAACAAATGCACATGGATAACTAAAACAAAAAAGGTAAAATGTAATCAATGCTTATTAACTTTCATATAGGATCTAGAGACTTTTTGCTTTAAATTTGTTTTACACTGACATTATAATTGGCTTCATTAGTCTTGAAAATTGTCGCTGCAAGTCAGACAGGCTGACTGCCTGGCTCCTGCAGTTAGAAAATAGCATTAGAAAATGCTAATTGTTAAATGAAATTTCAGGCTAAAATATCCTGCATTGAAACACATTGCACTTTAAACACACAGAGTTTTAGAGCAGGCAAGTAGAATGGGGATTTTAAAATACAAACTCAAATCAAGACCAAAACGGAAAAAGAGAATGCTGGAACTTTTAAGGTTGAGGCTGATTTGAAGAAACAAATATACGACATATACAGGAAAAACTACAGCTTCTAATAAAATAATTCAGAGAAGAAACAAACCCTCCATACTCTGCTAAACAGTTATTTTGCACTTCTCATTTTTCCAAAAATTTGGAAGAAATAACATACAGCACAAATTTCAAGGAAAACTTTCTGAGCATTGATAGAGACGTGCACTGTTAAACAGCAGAAGCATGGGGAAAAGGCTTTTCTAAAGTTTTGCTTAATTTATTAGTAAGAAGTTCCACCAATGTCTTCTCCTAAGGCAAATCATTTATTTGAAGCAATGATGGAGGAAGCAATAATGAGATCTAACTTCAGTAAATTATTTGGATTATTTCTTCATAGATTTCTGCTATTTTATTAAGTACTTAGGCACTCAAATTTTCCTCTATTTGTCATCATTTTTCCACATTAAAACATTAGCAGAAGTTGAGAATGTTTGGGGGGGAAAAAGTAAAATCCCCTTATACACAATAGTCTCTCTAAAATGGGCACTTTCACCTTTTTGCTCCTTTGAGGCTTTTTTAGACTCCTCATACAAAATTCCTGTACAGCAGCATCCTAACACAGGAATTGCAGTGTTGAGAGAGAACGACCTCTAAGTGAAATGCAAAACTGAATAAACATAAAGAAATAAGGTCTTTAAAAATCACTTTGAAATCTGTCATTTACTCAGTTCTTCAGTCTTATCTAAAAGGAAAAAAAAAAAAGACTGGAGGAGGCAGCCTCCTCTCTCTCACATGGAAGAAAATGCATGCTAGCCAAGAAAAACTTCACAGGTCTGCAAAGCTGGTTCACAAAACTTGACAGACTTTCAGAGCTCAGCTCCAAGTTCCAGATGTAAATGCCATGACAATCTTGGATAGAAAATGACATTCAAAAATCTGCACAGGGATGGATTTTATTAGGGCTGTAATCTAGAATGCAGTAGGGGAAATTAGTGAAAGAAACAATGCTCCTTACTCCTCCTCCCTTGGAAATTTGGAAATGTCTGAGGGAACATCTCTAAGAGCATCCCAGTGGACATCCATCCATCCATCCTGTCAGAACATTCCTGCACATCCATAGGGCCCTGCTCCTCCTGGCACTGGATCTGCCAGCACAGACAAAGTGTCACCAACTACGGAACATGCAGAAAACCAGAGGTGGGGAAAACATAAATTTCCTTGAAGTTGATCAGAAAATTCAGACTGGAGACAATAAGAATGGTGCTCACTCAAGATGACAATTTCCTGCTTTGCCCAAGCCCCAGGTCCTGCTTTGTCCATCTGAGAATATGAAATAAGGGCTGAGGTTACACTGGCAGACAGCACTGCTCACCCTGCCCTCAAAGCCACAAAGCAGAGGGAGGAAGAGCAGTCAAGATGAACTTGTTATAGAACTCAGATGGGAGGAAATAAATTGATTTGGAGACCAAGATTCTGGCCAAGCTTGGAGCAGTTTACAATCGCTGCACCAAGGATCTGCTCCCAGGAGGGACCTGGCACCTCCAGCACATGCAGGGACAGCTCCAGGGGCCAAACTGGGAGCTGGGACAGCTCAAGGGCTGGGATGTGTCCCCGGCACCAGTAGGGACAGGAATCTTCAGCAGTGACAGCCAGCAGCCCCAGGGACACTGCCAGGGCAGGGAGGTGCCCCCAGCACCCTCCAGTCACTCCTCGTGTGTTGCAGAATTTCTGAGAGAGAGAGGGCATGATTTATGTTTGGAATGAGATTTGAGCTACTCCAGTCTGGGCTCAGATCTGGGCCTTGTGCCGCCTTCCAAGCCTGTGACACAGTTGGAAATTAAGAGTTTGTGACGCAGTTAGAAATTAAGAGTTTGTGGCGCAGCTAGAAATTGCATTAAGGTGTGATGGGGAGCACTGGGCTGTCTGGGTGTGAAGTAGTACAGGTTTAGAGTGTGAGGTTTGGGCCACCTTAAGACAAAGACAAACAATGTTGGTTTGCCAATGAGAGTGCCTTTGTAAACTGTAAACTATATAGAAGTGTATATAAACTGCCATTTTCTCTCGAATAAACGGAGAAGGTTGCATTAACCATATTGGTTTGCCAGCTTTCCTGTTTTATGAGGACCATGGTTTCACCTGTGCCCTGTCACACTGCTGCTCAGCCGCCACCTCTGGGTGACAGGGCATCAGAGGGGTTTGGGTGGAGATTTTGCTCCTGGATGCTCTCCAAGCTGAGATTTGTGCACTGGTACCGGCCCCTAGTGAGGAGGAATTATACACACACGGATGCACTGTGCTATTAGAAGCTGCTGAGGCTGAAGAGCAGCCAGGATGCATTTATCTGCTGGGAAAAGCTATTGAGCAGCAGCACCTTTGACACTTCTGTAATAGTCTGTGTTCAAAAGATCACAAAGAAATTCATATTTATGCGCTATGTAACAATAATCCTGCAAGATGCTGTGTTTCTCCATATGCTCTGTAAGAGATAACAATTACAAATGCTATTTTCTCTTGTAAGGCTAATGTAGTTTTTAAAATAGTGTTTATGTATAACTACAAGATATGTTTTTCTGCAAGTGCTCAGATAGCTACTGGAGACAAAAATTGCTTCTGCTTATTCCAAGATCCTCATTAAAAAAAAAAAAAAAAAGTCTTCAGCAGGCCATGATGCTGTGCAAAAGAACCACTCTTTTTTTCTGTCTAGCCTTAAGAAAGTTGTAACAGCTTTGTTATATTAAAGTTCAGCAGCACCACAGTGGAATTTTACAAACTGGAGTCTCTCCTGCAGCCTGTGAAGTCTAAAAGAGACACTGGAATTTAAGCAGTACATCCTCCCACCACAGAACACTTGTCTCTAACAAAATACCTTTTCCTTCCACTATCACCTTTGACAGCTATTGCTGGTACATCTAAAATCAGCTGACAATGCATGTAAAACCTGACATTTCCTTAATCAATGACTTGCTAAATGACTTTGTAACTTCCATATGAAGTGCTGGAGGGGAAAAAAAAAGAAAAGCTTGAATTCTATCATGGGATTAATGTCAGCAGGAAGGAGGATCATGCAGGGACTGTAAAAACTTTCAGAGCTTGGTGAGAAAAGTGGTTTAAGTTTTAAAATACCTGAGTAGAATAGCGTGATAATTCTACAACTAGTAATGTAGAAATACTAAAATTACTAAGAACATATCTCACTATCTCTCCTGAATTGATAATCCAGAATATTCTTAGTTTGATGTATTCAAATCAACTCTTACCCAAGCTAGGTGCCCTCCTGGTGTTTTCATAGTCCTGGCATAACTCAGACAGGACTTAGAAAGACACAAAATGCTGATAGTGAGATGAAATCAGTTTGAGACTTCATGCAGGTAACAGCTGACTACATCCTATTTGTACAGAAAGTAATAAATCCAATTTTCTGTCTTACAGGTACCACTAAAATCTGATGGAACTGCTGCTTAGGTGGAAGCATAGCAACAAGTAACCAGCACAGAACAAAGCCGGCTGTGAGCTGTGCTCAGTTACCTGGGGATGCTCCTGGGGTCCTCCGGGGAAGGCAGAGCACTGAGAGCTGTCCTGACAGTGTGTCATAAGGAAAAAAACAGAATTCCTTTGGCACAGGGAAGGAGTCCCTGCTGGTGGTTAACATTCTGACTCCAACCTTGAAAAGAGGCATAGAGGCCACCCTGTGGGAACCCAGCACATCCCTCTGGCTGCCCTGGCTGGTTCCAGACCCTGGCAGGGGGCTCGGAGACCTTGGCATGAAGTCAAAAACACCTGTGGCTTCCATTTTAGCCCATGGAAAAAGCTGCCAACTCTGTGTGAGGAATTACAAGCCACAAGGGTTTGAGTTGTGTGGTAGTTGAACTAACACAGGGTGAAAAAAGTAAAATTTTGGCGTTTTTAGAATGTGGTTCAGAGGGTACAAGACGGAGGATTTGGGTGTGTCCTGCCTTTCTTCTCCTTCTTGCCCTCCATGTCTTGGTGTGATGGTGACACTTTTCTGTTGGTTTAAGGTAGAGACACACTGTCCAACATAAGTGACAGACATTGGCACGTTATTGTAAACATAGCACACATCGTTTTTGGTATAAAATGCAAACACCGCCCTGAGGGCAGACAGAATGCCATGGCCGAGCTGCTGGACAGAGCTCAGCAGGGCAGAGAGAGAATGTTCTAGATAAGGGGAAATAAACAGCCTTGAGAAGCTGATCCTGCACATTCAGACTCCTTCCTTGGCTGCACGGGCTGGGAAATGGGGACTTTTACACTCTTGGGGTCATCCAGACACCCAGACCCTGAGACCACCCCTTGGTTCAGGTTGATGCCTGCAGGCTCAAGCTTGTTTTGCACATGGCCAAGGTTTTAGTGCACCCAGCTTAGAGGTGCAAGTGTTCAGTCAGAAGATTTTCAAAGGACAACTATGAAAGGAAAAATGGGATTATCAAAAAAACTGTAGTTATACCGAAAGGTATAACTACAGAATACACAATATTTAAAAGCCTTCCTAAGTGCAGCTGCACAATTTCCTCATGAGAAGGTTCAGTGCCCCCCATATTTCAATTTTGTTTCCATTTCTGTTCTCCCCCTGGAATATATCAAATTGAACAATATGATTTGGGACTTTTTGGTTTGGTTGTTGTAAGACAGACAAAAAGACCAATCAGATTCTGCATAAGACAGCTATTAAAGATTTCAGCAGGCCAAGGGTAAAAGACACAGCCTGTTTTCTCTTGATAGGTGGCCTGACAGTCCATAATAAAATTTATGATTACTTCTGCAGACTGTATATAGTTTTAAGTATTTACCAACATATTAACTCTACATTTGGCATTTATTCCACACTTTTCATTTTTGTGATGGAGAGCTTTGCAACTGTGACAGGGAGGAAGCACAACTTCATATTTTGCAGTATTAAATATCTTTACTTTGGGGCTCTCCAGTCATTATCAACTGGGCAGAGAGCAAATTTACCTGGAGTCAGCTGTGTTGGAGGGCAAAGTGCCAAATTGTCTGTGTTTTATCTGACCTCAGGAGCTTTCAGCACTGGCCTGGGAGCAGAGCACAGCTCCCTGCCCAAAATACACAGCAATGCAGGCAAGTTAAGCCTGTCCCCCACCTGAAGTAGCTCCTGAAAGTAGGTTAAAAACCCCATGAAATGTTCATAGACTAAGGGAGAACTATTTCTCAGCATGAAATGGATTAGTTAAGCACAGAGATGAAAATTTCTATCATGATTCTGACTGCTTTATTGTATTTGGCCACAACTTCACAGTACTATTCATTCAGTGGTTTTTACTGACACACGAGAAAGGCATGAAAAAGGCAGCATTTTTGTAACATTTAGTCATGGAGGGTCCATAAGGTACCATAACTGTGTGGATGAAAAAAGCTAAAAAATATTAACCTAAAAATTAAAAATATATCTATTTATTTTTCTGATGTAGTACATTACAGCACAATACCAGTCACAGCACTGTGTGAAGAGCCTGTGAAGGCTTAATATCAAACCTAGAGACAGAGAGAGAATGGGACATTTTGAAGTGTCCACTTTTTACTCCTTCAAAACCCCACAGGAAACAGCACATGGAACAGTACCACATCCCTTAAAAACTTACACCACCTCACACTCCTGATATATATCTGTATATTTAAAGTTTTTCTTTCCAAACACTTTTAAAATCTATTATTTCATACAACACTGGGTCTTGTTTCAACAAAACTATCAGCACCTCCATGTGAAAATGTTATTTTATTGCAACAAAAGTGGCCAGCACCTACAAACATTAGCATATTCCCTTCTTTTTTTAAATAACTACACACGTACAGAATTGCTGTTACTTAGTGAGCAGCTCCAATACCAAAGTGCTGCTCTCTGAGATTAAGACACAGGATTGCTGCTGAGGAGCAAGATCTCAGCACTACAGCACATCAGATTCAGCCCAGATTGTTGCATCATTCAGCACAAGGAGTTTTCTGAGATAATGAGAGAAGAGAGTGACTAAAATATCTTGTTTGGCAGAGGGAGACACGTAGCAGGGCTGTGCTCCTCTCTGGCTGTGGTTTCAGCTCCATGTTCACTGGCAACAGCCCTGAGCCAGAGAGATGCTAAAGTTCCTGCTGGAAACGGGAGGGGAGGAGCAGATCAGCTCTGCTGCACCTGCCATGCCAAGCCTTCCCCACACATGGTTCAACCTGAGCAGATGATCAGCCCACGCTGAGCTCGCAGAATCTGCTTCTCACCTGAGTGCCAGGCAGGGGAACTGCTGTGAGTGGGCTCCAGGGACTTGTGACAGCACCAGGAGCTCGGTGCTAAGATCAAGGTAACCCAGTCAGCAATTCCAGCAGTCCCCAGGAAGCTGCAGACCAGACCACAGGGCTGTGCCTACTACAAGTGATGGGCTGAAATTTAATTTCTGACGCTGCTAACCAGTTTAGGAATTGCCTATTACTTACTGCAGCTTCCTCTATTTTGTGTGTAAAACAGTGGAGTGCAGCTCAGAAACAGCCAGCAGAAGGAAAGTGAAGCACCTTGCCCAGCAGAATGCCTGCTGCTGGATTAGTGGTCAGGGATGGAAGAAATTCCTGTTCACACTAGTCAGGATTCAGCCTGCCCATAAAACCACTGATTTCCCAGGGCTGAGAGTGCCCTGAAGCAAGAGCGAAGTCCTTGGTGCTCAACTGAAATCAGGATTCTCCTCTAAGGAAACAAGCACACAGCAAGGAATAAAAATACCATCACGTTCTGTGTATTTCTAGGAAAACTTTGGGATCATCTGTGAATTAGGAAGGAAATAAATGAATAGAACAATGAAGTCTCAAAATGAAAATTTTCTTTATAATCTTCAGGCTTTTGAAAGTGTTGTAGGATGCTATAGATCTTTACAGAAAGACTCCTACAACTGCTGCAAAAATTTCTCTTAGTCTGACACAGGAGTAGGGATTTTTATTTGAACTAAACAAATTAACAGGCAGCCCCATACAAAACTAGGTTAGGGGAAAACTTAAATTAAACCTTACATTAAAAAAACCCTCACATATTTTTCATGCTTCTTCTATCAACCATGATGGCACACTGAGATAAAGGTAACTTTTTTCCAGGTTGACTGGCACGGGGCTGTGTGGGGATTTGTGCTGGATGCAGTGTTGATAACACAGGGATGTTTTTGTTATCAGTGAGCAGCACTTGCACAGGGCCAAGGCCTTTTCTGCTCCTCAGGGTGCACAAGGGGCTGGGAGGGGACACAGGCAGGACAGGTGACCCTGAGTGACCCGTGGACAGCACAGAGAGCTGGGACAGCAGGAAGGGAAGTGTTGGAATCTGAGGTATTGATGATTCTGAGATTGCAGAAAGTCTCTGTCTTTCTGCCCCGTTGCCAAAGCAGAAGCCATAATTCCTCTGTGCTGTTTCAGGGTTGTTTATTCTGTTTATCTCTAACATGTTCTGCTGCCCTGCCGCAGCTCTGTCCTGCAGGGCAGCGTGTGGGGCTCTGCCCTCAGTGGGATGGTACAAACATTAAATACCACAAACTACCTGTGCTGGATTTACAATAACGTGCCAATATCTGTCACCTACGTTGGACAGTGTGTCCCCAGCCTGAACCAACAGAAAAATGCCAACACCACAGTGAAACATGGAGGGCATGAAGAAGGAGAAAAAGGACAAGGCACACCCAATTTCCTCCATCTTGTCCCCTTTGGACCCCTAATCTAGAATCCTAAAATTTTACTTTTGCACCTGTGCCACACTTAATTATTACTTATATCAAACACTCAGAGCTTGTAATTCATCCTGTAAGATTGAAAACTCTTTTCCATGGACAGAGATCACAGCCAGTGTCTCTGGGGGCTCTGTCCAGGGGGGTTCCTGACCCCTGCCAGGGTCCCAGCCCTGCCAGGGCAGCCAGAGGGAAGCTCTGGACTCCCACAGGGAAGGACAGAAATGGAATTTCTCCTCCAATTCCCAGCCAGGAGGGATGGAGCCCTGCTCTGCTGGGGCTGCTCAACACCTGGTGCCAGTGGGAAGGAGACAATGATTTCCTTGTTTCTCTCTCCTCTCAAGCACAACTTTTGCTTTTCTTAGCACACTGCCTTTACCTCAGCCCACGAGTTTTTAGTTTTACCCTTCAGATGCTCTCCCCATCCCACCAGTGATCAGCTGTGTGGGGCTGAGGTGCCAGCTGGGATAAAACCACAGCACATCAGCAGTCCCTCCCCTCCGGGCCAAGTTTCCTTATCCTCATCTCATTGTAGCTGATAACAAACACTGGGGATAATTGGACTCTGCTTTGGAGTAAACTCGTTAAGCCTTAGCCAGGGGGTGACTCAGTCCCCCTGCTTTTAACTCCCTGCACTGTTCTAAGCTATCAACAGCAGCTCTTCAACTCCCAGTGAAAAAAAAATAGGCCATAATGAAGGGAAAAAAAACCCAAAAACAAAAACCAAACAACAAAAACTAACAGCCCACAACCAAAACCCCTTGAAGTACTAAAATAAGAACATCAGCAACAGCCAGAATTAAAGGATGTCCAAGAACAAAATCCAAGTGTCACATATGTTAATCACTTTTAGGAAAATCAGAGATGCAATCCTTGCCTGTCTATGAAGGAGGGAATAAGATGTTGCAGCTATTTTTTTTTGCATATGGTACACAAGCTAGAAAATAAAACAGTTTGTAAAGAACTAAGTTCTGGGTGATTTAAAGGCCTCCTTTCTTCCACACACATTCAGCTGTCAAATGTGACTAACTTCATGAAAACTTTAATAAAAAAACCAAATCAGTCAACGTGGGGTGAACATTTAGAAAGTTACAAGCAATAGAACAGATCTATATGAAGCCCCTTAACATACCTTGAAAATAGAAAAAAAAAAACCTTTTCCTAAAGATTTTCAGAGCTAGGAGGGGGAAAACCAAAAGGAATTCAGTTTGAAAAATGACAGCTGTAATTCCCAATATTCACAAAGAGCTCTTGGGCTACAAATTAATACCAGCAAACAAGGTCGCTGGAGTCTGCAAGAGCCCACATAAGTTGCTTTCCAACTTAACTTCTCTCACATGTCAGTTTTGCCTAGAATATCCCTAAAAAACAGCTCCTGATATTAGGCATTTTCTATACTTGGAAAAAATATAAAAGAAAATGATGCTTTTGACACCAAAGACGTTGATAACACCTGGCAAATTAATATCCATCAAATAAAGGTTACAGGTTCCAACTCCAGTCTGGCAAGGTCCTATTACACTTTAATCATGCTCTAATAAGCTTTCACACTTTGAGAGTCAGTTCAAATGTGAATTTGCACTGGTTTTCTAGGTATATTTAGAATTAGTGATAAAATACATTCCTGTCAGACTGCTGGGCCTCGACTCCCAGCAATATAAAGATGCTGAAGTCTTCAGAAGACCAAGGCAATTTTCAGGATGAGAACTCCTGGAAACCAGACAGTGAAGACTCTTGCAAATGGGCATCACCTCCTGCATGCAGGCCCAGCTGTAAACCATGCAGAGTCATCTGCAACTGTCCTGCTTTCACTATTAGATTGGCTGTAAAAATGAATTTTCACACATTTTTCTGACTAGCAAGTACCTGCACTGCTTGGCCAGCACTGGCTGTTACTGCTGGTAGCTATGGGAACCATGTCACAGATCTTTGTTATTGCAATGGCAGCTAACCTAAACTACAAGCTTTCTTTTAAATGGTGCTGCAAGAATTAAGAGATCATTCAGTGTGGTTTTACCATTCCAAAATGTCTTGTCCATTTTTTTGGAGGGTGGAAGAGAGGTTTGTTTTTTTTTTTTTTTTCTTGTGTGTGTATGTGTTTTGCAGTTTGATATTAGGCTGTCGCTTTTTTATTATTATTATTTTTATTTGTTTTGGGTTTTTTTTTTTTTTGTTATTTACAGAGAATTTGAAAGATTGTTCCTATTTCGAGATGTGATTCAGCAGCATTGTTCAAAGCTCTTTCACAAGTGCGTTAGAATTCTTCCATCCCTTTTTAGCAGAAGAAAGGGGCCGTGTGGGAAGGCATGTGGAAAGTGTGGGAGTTCAGAGAAGGTTCATTATGTAACTCAGCAGGGAACAGAAACTCCAGGAGCGTGGAGGAGCCAGCAGAGTGAGCAGTCCAGTGAGCAGTGGGTAAAACACAGCTACTGCATCTTCAGAGGCTCCCAGTTCTGTGTCCTCCCTCTCTCCTTCACAAAGCTGCCACTGCCTCAGATTCAAAGCCAAAAGGGATCCTTACAAATCACTGAAAAGGTCACACTGGCCAAACATGAGAAGTACAAAACCATCTTGAATATCTTGCATTCATCTTTGAAAATACTGTCTCTGCTTCTCCAGGCTGGCTGCTCAACTCGAGCTTATTTTAGTTGGATATGCATTTGCTGTGATTCCAGGAAATCGAAAAATCTGGATACCATTTCAATATGGATCCCAGTTTTATAATCAGAGCTGCCTTAATTATAGCAATGTACAGCGAAACTGGGATGTGTAAGGAATCCTCATCAAGTCAGAAGCTGTGCCAAGTGCAAATTGAAATGTTACCTAACTTCACATGGAGCAGAAGGAAATTTCTTTCTACAGGAGCATTTATAGTGAGCCCAGCAAGATCCCTGAATTAACAGGAACAGCATTAGCAATTGATCTGGATGAATCCAGTATCCTATGGCTGCTCAGCTATGGAGTATTCTATGCTTGTGCACATCAAAGCCTATTGTGATAAAAAGAATGAACCAAATGAAACATAATTGTCTCTTGAACCACGATGTGCAGTGGGAGCACAATACATTTTTACAGCTGGAGTAATATATATGGTCAAAATTAAATATTCTTGATTGCCTGCAGAAGAAATTAACTCCCAGAAAAACAGGCAGAATAGATCACAGTAAAAAAAAAAAAAGGCAAAAATAAAGAACTTTCTCACTAATTACGGGTTGGACTCCTGGAGGTTTCCCACCCACTAAAATATTTCAGTAATCACAGACATGTTTGCATGTCAATTCTGTGACTTGAATGGGGCAGGGGGGAGGTGAAAAAAAATAAACACCAAAAAACCCACATATTTTTCTCCATTTTGAAAAATGAAAACCACATCTGCAAAGAACAAGGCTAAAATATAAGAACACAACCTCAGTGCCCGTTTTCTGTAGCATTATGAATGTTTAGCCCACACCTGAGAAATCCCCATGGAAATACCACAGAGCTCTCTACCCACCTTTATAAATAACAGCTCCCTGTAAACTTCAGTACCCTGCTGTAGGAAAGCACCAGCAGCTTTTGCATAGACAGAAAATTGCTGAAACCAAACCCTTTGGTGCTTGGGCTGCTGGAAGAAGACACAATGAGGTGTTTGTGTTAAGGTGCTGTTAAATATGTCATCATCAAAATGGCACAAGGGGAAATTTTAAGGTTGTCAGCACAAGCTCAAGTGTGACATTTCCCATTTGAAGGGAATATTTGCTATTTTAGATAAAACACTGGAATCCACCTGTCTGTGCTTTCAGCTTAAAACAGCAAAATGGACTTTTAGTGAATAACTACTATGACACTCTTCTCTTATTTTCTTTGTACTAATTTTTTTATTTAAAGGCCTCCTTTTAATAAAAGGCCTCATTTTAAAAGCCTACTTTTTCCCATCTTAGATTAGTTTTGAGCTGCCATTCATTCACATTCCAGCTCTCAATCCACTCCCACATACCCCTTCTCCTCTGTTCTTCCTTACATCTTTCCGTGGGATCTCCTCTCACCAAATTTATACTCATTTTCTCATTTATCTTCCCCCCACATACGCTGGGTTGCACATGACAGCATTTTCCTAAAGCAGATTAACATGCTGCATCATTCATGGGCTTTCTGACAGCTTCCAAAGAGTCACAAAACACGGGAGTAATCATCATTTGGTATTGCAGCCACAGAGTTTCACAGTCTCCGCTGTTCTTACAGCTCCTAACAGATGTACATTAGCACCAGCACTGTTGATTTGCCCTCGGGCAAATTGGAAATACTCAGCTGTAGCAGACCATGATTGATTTTGGAGTGATGCTGCTCTGTGGCTGAAGAGACTCAAGTGTTGTTAGCTAAGTTCCTCCCAACAGGGTTTCTGCCCTCCCTAGATGTTTATACAGAAATCATTCCATGGCCAGGGCAAACAGCATCTCCTTGGACAGCAGGTACAGCAAAGGGCACTGAACAAAGAAAAAAAAATGGTCCAACATGAAACTCCTAAGGAAGCTGCTCACAATTATTTCATTACCTGTACAAGTTACTGGCAAAAACTGCTAACTCTAGAGAGGAGTTTTTTCGAGTTTAGAAAACACTGAAACACTGTTATACAATATAGTTTAAAAATAACTCATTTTAAAAAGAACAGGCAATAAAACTAATACCCAACACACCCCAAAATGCACACACAGTCAATGCTAACAGCATGAAAAAAACCCACATATGTGGAATTTTCCTTTATCCCCATCCTGGCACCATGCAAAATCAAAATCTAAAGGCACTCCCTCTTCAGCTGAGAGCAAATTGCATTCAATATCTGATTTTCTATTTGAGTTGCAAGCAATGTACAGAAATCAAAACATTTAACAGAAAATTTAGCCTGCCTCACTTTGCTAAAACAAACAATAGTTATGAGAAGCAAAACATTCTAAAGTGGAACAATTCACTTTCAGCACTTAAAAGCAGAGAAAATGTGGAAGAAAATACAGATGAATAGTGGAACAGAGAATGGGTGGCACAGCTCTGCTTTCATTGCAGGAGATCAAGCTCCAGAGTTAGAACATTCTTAGCAACTGTGAGCTAAATCTGGCTTTTCTTCCTTTGCCTGCTTAATTGCAAAAATTTCAATCAACATTTCTCACACAGGCAATCAGGTTCTGGAATATGCTGAACTGACCTCAGTGTCAGGCTCTGGGGTGTGCTGATGGCAGACTCCTGTGTGTAACAGCAAACTACTGCTCCACTCCCTAATAAAACAGATACATATTCCTGCAATAAAACACCAGGTGTGATTTCCTGATGATTTGGACAGTCATCTATAAATCAGTGGACTGAGGTTGTCCATAAAGTGTTTATTTATGCCAAACAGAAAAGAAATTAAAGTGAAAGAATAAAAGAACTTCATCTAGCATGTAGGTCACAGAAGTGTCATAAACAGAAAAGATTAACAGCTCAAAATTGTTCAGGCAGCAAGAAAGATTGAGTACAGTTGTTGTGTTCTCAAGGACTACCCCAGCCCATGAGTGAAAAGAGAAATCCCCACAGCACAACACCAACTCTGGCTGTTTCCCTGCTGTACCTCAGTATCACAATGCTCTTCAGAGAACTAAATCTCCACTTTCCCCAAAGAGCAATACAGATAATTGCCTTCTGCTGTTATTAATACTGAAGCATTTGTTTGCAAGTATTTTGGTTTGTAGATATATTTTGTGGCTTGCCACTGAATTGCTACAGTCTGAGCGAAATTCCAAAACCAGCTTGCCTAGTCAAATGTTGGGCAGAAATGGATTTCCAGCAAAATGATGACTGCTCCTACTTCTGCTTGCAACTACTTACACTTTAAGTTATTTTTCTCAAAATGCATTCTAGAGTGCTTGATCCCTCTTACTCAATTGCATTCAGAGAGGTTCTACTGCTGAATTCAACACAAAAACATCTGCTCAGTGAAAGATTATGTTCCTGAGCTGCTTGGACTGGTGCACATAAAAATATCTTCACTGAAGCAGAATTATACTTCAGCACAAAGAAGATTCTGTTCATGAAGTAACTTTAGCATAGACAGTTTACTTGTGAATGATCAAAACAATTTGGTGAAATCAGAAGTAGTTTTTAATTTCACCTTTTTTTTTTTTTTTAATTTCTAGACAATATCACCACTTTATCCACCCCTAACAACTTCTGCAATATTTTCCACCTGCATAGCTAGAAATTCCTTCAGACCAGGAACCAGCCACAAAATCTTATTTTAAAGGGTGCAACTCCCTAAGAGTAATTTAGTGGTTATGTAAAGGAGTTGTGCTAAGAACAGTGTCCTCTCAAAGGCAGGACAGATTTCCTGTTACTTTCTTCTTCTGGTGATAAAGCTGGAAAATAGTAATTAATTTGGGCTATTTGCATACAACTCAGAGTGTGCAGAAACATGATTGCTTAGTGGTAGTAGAACGAAAAAGAAACTCACACACACAAAAACCTAAGAGTGAGGCACATAATGTATGAAGGATGAGTGAAGCAAAAAGTGAAGAGAGCAGGGAAATGTAGCCTGGCTCAAGCTCCCTGAACAGAGAGGAACTGGAAGGGCATCCACACGCAGAATAAAGTATCAGGCAGAAAATGAGGAAAAAAAAGAAAACCAGAATTAGCAGATAAAGCACTCATAGAAACATATCTGAGCTTCTTCCACTGAAATAATTTTATAGGAGATAGTTGTTACAACTCTGCTATCAAATACCAAGGTTCATTCCAACCAAAGCCATCAGGATCCTTTGATTCAAGCTCAGAGGACCTCTGTACCCCCAGAGTCAGCCCCAGAGACACCCCTCAGGGTTCAGCAGCTCCAGCAGGTCACTCACAAACTGGTGTTTAACATCTCTGCACAGACAGCACAGCACAGGCACAGTGCTTGTCTGAGGATCTCAGACTGAGAAGCATTTGTGCATTCAATTGTACAGACAGTGAGTGTGCAAGAGTGTGTGAGTGTCCAAATGCTGGCAGGAAGCAATTAAATAAAACATCAACACCTCTAATTTTTTTGCACTGTGTATCATGGCTTTAATTACACTCCTGAGTCTTCTCACCTTCTTTAAGATGATGAAGGAGAAAAAAGTTCAAAGGAAGAAAACAAACCACAAATCATTTATTTGAGACCAGGATTTAGCAAAATCTCAAAAAACTGTAGCTGCAATACTTGCAATTCAGTATATTAACATAGTAGAGTTTCTTTTGTTTCACCTTCCAGAAGTGACCAAGCACTTGTATTCTTATCCTATATCAATATACCTGCTGATAAGTTACCAAATTAACAGCTCTTCTCAAAGACAATAATTAAAAGTACAGAATAATGAACAGAGAAAAGAGAACAGAAAAAAATACATTATATAATGACAGTGATATGCCTCAACCAGCAATTTTTCATCAATATCTATTTTTCATGCAGTAATTATAATGCTAATCCATTCTTCTGTGACAAAAAGGCACCTCCACATTATTAATGAGAACTAATATCTGTAATATTAATTTTAAATAAATAATTAATGCAATAATTTATATACTAATAATGTAATTAGACCAAGGTTATGATCTCTGAATAGTAGATCAGTGCTCAGTTCATGTTGGTATCTCTTCTCCTCTGACACAGTGTTTCTTGAGGCTTAATTAAAGCCTACAATATGTTCCAGCCTTTTTTCATTACATAAATATTCTGCTCCCTCTCTGGACCATTCTTCCTCCTCATATTTAACTTTTTGGCTGAGCACAGCAGAGGTGCAGGTGCACATCAGGAGCTCAGCAGGAGGCAAATACCCGTTGTGCCCTCTGAACAGCAGGCTGGTGTTCCAGGGAGGTTCATTTGGGCAACAGCTTTGGTTTAGAAGAGATTTTTGTTTGTTTTTTTTTTTCCCTGACCACATCAATCCCCCTGCAAAGTTACCCAAGGCTTAGAGAAGCTGTCTGGAAGCAGAAAGCATCAACAGGTCTGTGGGAACAAGGGACACTTTGTGACACAGGCATCACCTGCAGCAGGGGCCAGTCTGTGCCCTGGTGGGATGGAGCTGAGCTCGCAGCAGAGCTCTGCTCTCCTTCTCTCTGCCTCTCCCTCTGTCCCTTCCCCTCTCTCTCAACTCAGGATGGTTCCCCACAGTCACACACATCTCTGCAAAAACCTACCCAGCTCCCAGCTGGCCAAGTCAATTTGTTAAACAAGTTGGGGAAAAAAATCCATTTGTTTTCCTGCTTTGGAAATACTTCTGAATTTCTAAAATGTGGGGGTGGAGAGGAAAAGACATGAGAAAATCAAAATAAAAAAAGGACGAAGACTGTGCCTCTAATTACCTTTTCTTAGAAAGGCTCTTTAGACCCTCCCCTACTCAATGCCATTAACTAATACTCGTTCCATAGACAAACCCCATTATCTGTTTAATTAGTTCTGATTAAGTTTGGACAGGAGCAGCACTGCACAGAAATGTTTTCTCAGTGGCCCATAATGGCTGTGGTGCTGCTCCTTTCCCAGACCCGTGGCCATATCCTATAGCAGCACTATCCCTCAGGACCCATCTGTGCAGCTCAGACTGCACAGGCACAGACAGGAGGGGCCAGCAGTGCAGGGTTTGCCCTCCTTATCTCTGCATCTTCCCTTTGCTTCCTGGACAACTCTTGGCTGATTATTTCCCTCCTGGTTCCCAGCAATAGGAACCAGATAATGTATCTGCCTTCCATCCCCTGGACTGACTGTGCAAAAAAATATTCTTGATTGTCTGAGAGCATCCCATCGTGCTGAAATAATGCAGCCACTTAGATTACTCTGGAAATATGCTTCTACTACCGCTCCCATTTCTTAGGAGAAATTGCTTAAGTGCAGTGGTAGTGTGGTGTTCAAGACTGCTTGGCACCGATTTTCTTCTTTCTACAAGCCTATTATAATAATTTATGATGGGCATTTGGAAGGCATTTCTTATTTACAAACTAGTCTAAAGAATAAAACTGGAAAGATATTCAAGGTTTCTGCATCTCATCTGGTGCTAAAGGACGATTTTACAGCAGTGGCTCAACTAGCTCTTTCAGAAAATTTGTTCAGGTGGGACCCCTGTGGTAAGGAAAATACTGACTCCCTTCATGCTGTCCATGCAAATTCCATTTATTTCCCAGGATATGCCCCACAGATCTCCCGGACCAGCAGCACCCTGTGACCATGGCTGAACACAGGAACATCTGATTTTCACCCTCTTCTCACCACCACCTCAGCCCTAAAACCATGCACCAGAACCACTGACAGCTAACAGACTTGCAGCTACACCTAGAAAATCCAAGACACTCAAGAGCTGCACAGTTTACATTATATTTTATTGGTTTTTTTTCCTAGATCTAAGGGTTATTGATGTGTTAAAAGCCCGGCAGAGATCACTGTCTTTCTTTACTGAGGTGATTATGTCATTTGCTAATGATTCCTCTATCTCTGAGGCTGATGGTGAGGCTCTCGCAGAAGCAGCAAGCAGAAAACAGCCACTGCAATCACAGATAACTTGGTTTTTTTTTTTAAAGAACAGCACAGTTAAAGACCTAAACAGTGAATTATGCTGACTAACACATTAAAATGGAACATGCTTTCACAGAAAGGTTGCAGAAGTCACTTTATAGTAGGTCTGGTAAGATTTCACTTAAGAAAACACTAGGAAGGAGAAGGAAAAAAAAAGAGGCAACTAAAGTTACATAATTACTTATTGACAGTGACAAGTGCAACATTAAGGGTAAAATATTACATGTTTAAACAAAATGAGTAATTGCTGTACACATCCATTTAGCAAGCATTCAACAACAAGGTGAACGAGAGGTCTCTTAATTCCAGCTAAAAAGTCTATTAGCCTAATTTACAATTACCCACTCACTAGAAAAAAGCTATCAGGGCACAGAAATGTCACTGGTGACAGTTTACATTACACCAGTGCTCAGATCACAATGGAACTGTTAGCAGCAAATTACCATCAACTCAAACACAGAAGTGCAAGAGTTGGAAGAATGTAAATAAATCTTCCAGCAATTCCATTTTTATTTCCAGATTTTTTTTTGAAAGCCCAAAAATCTTCACACAATTCTGGTTTTAAAAAGGAATCTGAGAAAATTTAAACGCTCTCTTGGTTTTTTAGTGCTAGAGTAAACACATAGGGCACATTTATATAGGGCACTCTTGCACGGGAAATTACATACAAAAGTCATTTTATAATTAAAGTTTCCTAGGAAATATTTTAAGAAATAATGTTACTGGCTTATCCTGCAAAACCTATTGCAATTCTGCCTCTATAGAACACCTCAATCTAAATTAAATATCTATCTAAATGTACTGTAATCACATTTCTCTGTTCCCCATCTTTCATCATTTGCCTCTCCTGGTAAAAACTAACCATCACCTTTCCTTCTTGAAAGTAGTGATGATTTCCTACTGCCTGTGGCGAGTTGTGGTTTTTCCTTTTATATGGTACTACTGTGAAATAACATTATCAGGTATGCCTATGCTTCACATTAGACTTTCAAGAGGGAAAATAAAATACAAAAGCTTGCAATCACTCAAAAACTATAATGGAATATTTTGTCAAAACTGTTATAGGATTACACAGGATCTCCTTGCAAAGTTCACATCACACAATGCTCAAAAGCCTGGCAGTCAATAAACAATATATTCAATTTCTTCCTTAAGACCACTGAGCAGTTCATGCCAAGGCTGCTCTGAAAACAGATACCAGAGTGAGCACGAGGTTAAAATCTGAATACTTCCAGTGAGTTTGCTAACATCCACAGTCAGTTCCATTCTAAGAGTTTCTGAGCAATGAGGTCAAAGTTAACAGCTCAAATCAACCTCCCAGGGGAAAACTTCCACCCAGGACCATTTTTCCAAGTTAGAGCAACTTCTGAGTACCAGCAGTGGAATTATACAGCCAGCAACCACTCCAGCCAGTAAAGAATTCAATTGAGACATTCAGAAGAAGGAATGGTTGAAGAGATGCTGCTGCTTCGGTGGGAAGTAGTCAAAGGAAAGGTCTGTTGTGTGAGAGAACTGGGTTTGTGGTGTGGGGTGCTGCAGTTATTGCAAGTCACAAAAGAAAAGTAGAACTTGAACTATTTCGAGAATAATTTACCATGGTAAAAAGAGTGAAGAGCTCGGTGCACAGCACGTGGAACAAGGGTGAGGATGGAAGTGACAAGCTTTATTAATTCCAAGCAGGGGAAAGAAATTGCTCTTTTTGGCTGAGTAAAGGAGAGAAACTCCTCTCCTTTATTCAGCCAAAGCAGCTGTCCTTTCACCTTTCTGAAATTGAATAAATGGTTAAAGTACTTGTTCTCATCTCTGCTCAGGGGCACTCTGCCACTCTCATAACCCTTAACAGCTTCATTGATCCTGAAAAACTTATCATTTTGGGAAATCATTAGCATAAAAAGATATTTATAAAACACCTGCTATCAGCCTTGCAAGTGCTGCCTCAGCATTGCAGGAACGAACACTGCCTCAGCAGCTTTTAACAGTGACCCAAAGCCATGGAGAAGTTTGAGAGGCCTCCAATATGGACTTTGCTTCAGAATTCACAAAGAAAAGTCTGTTATAAATAATTATGGATACTCCTTGGCAGGAGGAACACTTCCAGGTGTTATAGAGGGATGAACTCTGACAAATGTGGACAGGGGAGGGTCACACCACAGCCGTGACCGCATCCAGCATTTAAGCACCTTTGGCCACTACCTGTAGCTGCATTATATTTAAAAACAGTCAAGATGTATTTCTTTCCTGTGAAGATATGTTTGTGCTTAGAAAACATCACTGTTTTTAATGATCATGGGTAAAATCAGCACCCCTAAATCTCAGTTTGAGGCAGCCCAGTATGAAGTATCTGCAGCCAGAGCATGTAGCCACAGCACCAGAACAGAACCTCGGGAACAAGCATGGCAATAAAGAGAATTAAGGAACTTGGTTTTTAAAATAGAAAACTGCAATAAAAGCAAATGGATTGAAAGCCTAATGGTGGAATGAGAATTATGTATTACAGCCCTGGGCATACAGATCAAGACAGTAAGAGCTCACTAAGCTTCTTTGTCTAGAAACAATCACTGCAAAAGCATGTCTAAAAGGGGGTATTTGTGAGTCAGGCTGCTCACAAGCCCTCTGTAGCACTACCACCTTCTCTCAGGCTGTTCTGACCACTGCTGACCAACTGCATGCTGCTATTTTCCCTTCAGCTACTCCCATCTCATTTCTTTACACTCATGGTGCATAGCTCCATTAAATAATTTGTAATCACCTGCTCCATGTTGTCTATAAGACACTGCTACTCCACACTGCCCAAACTGAAGCCAAAGCCTAAGCAAACTGAACAAAAGCCTAAGTTTGCACACACTAAATGCTGTAGGAGACCTCATAAAATTACAGCTCTGGTGGCTTTCACCATTTCCCTCATCCTATGAATTACACTGGCTGCTGGCTGGCAACAGAATTTCCAGCATGCAGCTGCTGAGAAAAGCATTCAAAGATGTGACTCAGAGAAAGTTTTTACATAAAGAGCCTGGAGTGGATAGGGATACACTGAACTATCATAGCTCCAAAGGCTGTGCAGGCATTCAGGTCTCAAAAACATTCCCTGGGTTACAGAATTGGTAACATCAGTGCAGAATGAGAAACAGAGGCTGATAAAAGATGCAGTGCTACAGCAATGATGGCTTTTGCCAAACCCATTACAATTCACACACACACAAGGGCAGGAGAAAGGCCAGACCTTCACTTTGTTATTTTAGTCCCCTTGTGCTCCACAATTAAGCTTTAATAGCCATGTGATATTTTTAGCAGTTTTGAATGGACTGCTGGTGCTATTTTTACAAGTACCACCATTATCCTGCTCAAAGTGTTGGTATGTAAAATACATTTTTGCTTCTCCTACTTAGGGTAGACTCTTCAAATTACTTCAGGAAAACAAAGCATTAGAGACAAACATCTACTGCTGTTTTGGGATTTCCTTCCTCACGTTTGATAATTTATGGATATAAAACTAAATACAAACAAAATGAACATAATAGTACCAGTGTTGAACTCCTCCTGGGAGGAGAGGGGCAACACAGAAGTGATTATTAAATCTGGGGGGAAAAACTTTCTTAGCCTAAAGAATTTATACAACCTTGAGATACCCACAAGAAATCAATTTTTGTTGGAAGTGTGGCTTAGTTAAATATTAACACAAAATATTACCAGCTCAGAAGAAAAGATGACAGAAAAATCTCAAATGTTGCATCTATGATAACCTTAGTTTGCTGGGTTTTTTTTAATACTGATTTTAGCATGTTTATAGTGACATTTTTTCTTGTGCTGAGCAGCTGAAATTTTGGGTCTGCCCTACAATCTGTCCAACTGTTTCAGTCTAGGGGCTGACATCCCCTCTTCCTCCTGCACCTCTCTATTCTCCTGCTTCATTTCTAATATTTTATGCTCATATTTCCTAAAATACTTCCTTTGCTTTTTATTTACATTTCCAGCTCAAAATCTCTCATTGCTCTTATCCTGTCTATGAGCAAATAACTCCAACACCAGCGCAGCACAGATTTCCTCTGCCCAATCACCAACCTTGATAAGTTTTGTTTCAAGCTGCCATGACAATTGTAATTTATAGTTTCACACCAAGGCAGGGGTTTCAACAGTTGGAGTCACCAGCCAGAGGCCTGGATTCCCATTAAAGTGTTTTTTTGGGGTTTTTTTTGGTTGTTTTTTTTACAAAGACTCCAGTCTGGGGGTTGAGCTGGACAAAAACCTGATCCTGTTTATAGCCAGGCTGCTACACCTGTGCAATTACTCACCTCTCTCAACAGAGCCTTTTGCAAACCACAGCACACTCCTAGACCAAAATATTCTTTATTCCCTGAGAAAATTCCTCTGTGTGTATTTCCTTCTCCTTAACATGGTTATTAGAAGGCAAAATTTCTCACTGCTGTCTCTAGAATCATCAGCATTATGCCCTTGGTTCGTTGCTTCACCTGGCTGCTGTACTTAAGGGTGTTTTTCACAGCCTACAATAATATTTTTTTTTCATTTTTCATGAACACTGACAAAGTAACTTTCCACAGCCTGTTCTGAATTCAGGATTGCACAAGAAATACTGCTTGTATTTCTACTGATAGCACTTGAGGATATGGAAGTTTTTGACCCTCTAGACACACACACAAAGCAAGTTCCTGGACTCCACACATTAAATAAAGCAAAGCTTTGTCTTTCCCTTGATGCACAGCAAGCGTTTCCATGAACTGAACCTTCCTTTTTGACTGATTCAAAACAACACTTCAGGTGCTCACCTTTGTATAGTTTAAATGTGTGCTTTGCAAAACAACCTTCAGTGACACAACCCCAGAAGCAGAAATCTGCTCCTGCTGACACAATCCAGAATTCAGGCTGATCCTGAAATTTCTAGTAGGTTGACTCTACTAGAAATAAAATTTACCAGACAGTGATGGCTTCGTACTTAGAAATACCTAATAACCCAAATAATTTTAGGGAAAATATTTCAGCACTTTGAGTTTGCGTTCTGTGAGAACAACATTTGCTGTTCTAAAATACAACCTGTACAGTGATCCAGTAAAAAAAGGCTGCTTAATCTTCCCTTCTGAAGAACACCTAATATGGGGAGAAATGAAAGGAATAGCCCACTGCTGAGTTTCCCCAAGATCACTCTCTCAGGTAAAGGATGTCAGGAGTCCTCCAGAGGACAGGTGAGATTTCCAACGTGAATGATCCATCTCACGCGTTTTCTTTAGCAAACCAAATAAAACAAGTTAAAAATTCCCATTAGACAAACTATTAGCAAAGCAAAAGAAAACCTTCAGGGTTTGTTTTTGTTTCAGAGCTGTTCTGTTATCAGGTTTTTGTGCTCCACATACAGCAAATGCCTGCAGAGTTACGTAAGAGAAAGTGTTCTGCAGAGAGGCACCAGGCTGCCATCGATGCAGTTGGCACTGAGGTCTGACAGACTGAATCCCCTCCTCGCAGCTCCATTAATCATGCATTCTGTATCACACAATTGCGTGTTTCAGGGCCCAAGCGTGTTCACAGCACTGCGTACGCCTTGCTGACTTTCTAACACTTCTCTTATTGGCAGGAATATTCAACCCAATCTTGAATTACCAGCAAATGTTCCTGGAAAGAAATTGGGGAATTTGCACCTGCACCACAATCCTGAGAGTGGGAGTTACGCTCAGCCTGGGAAGAGCATCCGAGTGCCAGCCTGTCACCAGGACCCCGGATCAAAAACTCCATTGTTAGCTGCTGACAGGAATATCAAATTAGCAACCAGAAAGGCAGGAGCAAGGATTGCTCAACACGCAACAATTAATATGTTTCCAATGACAGTTTACAAATTAAAAAGCAAGCTAGCCAAAAGTACCTAACACACTATTTGGAACTTGTTTCAATCATTTATTCAGCTCTGACAAAGTTTAAGACTCTGTTAATGAACAGTGATACATTCCATATATGCCATGGCTGTCATTTTCCAAGTGTTCTTTCTGCTAAGAAAACAATAAATAAACATACTAAGCCCAAGTGAAAGCTTCTAAGTCCATTAATTGTAGAAACAGAACTCCTATATAATTATTATTTCCATGCTGACATATAAGGACAATCTCCCTCCAATGGAACATCAGCCTCTAGAAACTGGAAGCAGATTCCTTGTGCAATGGAAACAGTAATCCATGACTGCAGTTCTTGTTTGGTCCATGAGTAAAGCTAAGTTGGAGATGTCAATTTGAGCTCCAGATCCCTTTTTTCCCCTTAGAGCTTTTTCAGATGTAAAACTCACTCTTATCAGCTCTTTGGACAGTCTCATCTCCCAGAATCACTTTAAAATTATTAAAAGCGATTAATCATTTTTAATGATTAAAAATGATCCTCTGCAGCTTAACTAAAGCTGGAAATGGAAGGTGACAGAAAAAAAAATCTTAATTTCCATTTCCAGGAAGTGCTGTAACACACTCCCTCCCATCCCAAATGAAATATCTGAGCTGTACAAGTCAGCCAAACATCTCCTGGACTGCCTGTGTGATAGTAAAAGGGGTTTTAAATCAAAAGGGATTTGGGGGTTGGAGGGAAAATTGAGCTTGGTAGGCCTGGGAAGGTTCCCTGGGAGGGGGTAGGCCTTGTACTTGCTAGAGATGCACCTGTGTAGCTAGTGCATGATAAATGATATAATTGTTAGATGTGAGGATTGTTTAGTAATTAAATATAATTACTGTTTAATCATAAGAATAATCATGAGAAACTGTGGTCAGGGGCTTGAGAAAGATCACGAGACATTCATACTTGAATAAAGTCAATGTACACAATAGAACAACTTAAGTTTAATAATTAATATGTAAGCTATATAATGGTAGAATATAAAATAGGTTCAGCTCGAAAGCCACGTGGGAGTCAGATTTGGGTCTGTACCACTGGCTCCCAGAGCTCTCAATAAAAGTAGCTGCAGATAATCATATTTGTGATGATGTGTGTCCTGAACACTGAGATGTCATCCTGGAGCACTCTGCACAGGCAGAACAGGGGGTGCTCTCCATCCTGTCCCTGGACACCCCTTGGGAAGGAAAGGCATAAACCATTTATTCTGCCCAGCACGGGAGGGAACGAGGGGCTCTCTGCACACCCCCAGCACTCACTGGCTGCTGGGGTGGATTTGTCACGCTGCAGATGGGTGATATTGGAATTAGTTATGACAGGCAGAGCAGAAAGGTCAGACAGAGCGCTCAGGGAAAGGCAGATTCAGGAGAAAGGGAGAGATTAAAAACCAGGGGGAGGCAACAGCCCACCCAGGGAGACCTTCCAAAGCACCCAGCTGATGCTGGAATGCAAATCCATTTAATTTCCCACTAAAACTGATGAAACAACATCTCTGTTCCCTAACTTCTACAACAATAAAACTGGTTTTTATGAAGATAAGCTCAAAGAACTCTCATTTTTTAAAAAGCCTATTATAGATTATTTTCCCCTCATTAAAGTTCAACCAGAAAACTGAAAAAGTTATTTCAAATGGACGCAGCACAAGAAAACTTCTTTCACAGAAACAAAGATATGTTCAGGGGAACTGGAAAGATGACAGCAAGACCAAGCACTATTACTGCTTTTCTTTATATTCTTTCTTTTCTGTTTAAGAATACATGCATTTTTAGGTGACAAAAATCACACACCATTTTCTTTTATATCGCTGTGGAATAAGAAATGCAAAACCAATGCAAGAAATAAATGCAAAAAAGTAAAGTAGAAGGTTAAAAGATGAATGGAATTCAAATATAAGCTAAAAATTTAATCATTTTGAATTAAGATTAGCAATGTTTATAAAATTTTCTGCTAGAGAGTTTGACACTGGAACAACTTTACTCCATGTGTACATTTCTATGCCATTAAGATCCATTCAAATGAGTTCTAGAAATCAGTAAATAGTCACAAGATACTTTATCATTTTATGTATACTTGATAACATTATAAGTATGCTATTATTACAACATCCAACTGAATATAAAGAGGGATGTAGGTGAACCTTGTTCATTATCAGATGAAGTCCATAAGTGACCACCAGCTCATTCAATTTTCTGGATATTCTGTTTTGCCACACCATCTCTCCTACTGCAATAGTTACATTTCATAGAAATAAAAATAAATATCTCTGAAATAAGAATACACCAGACAAACATCTAAATAAGGGTCTTCAAAGGCAGTCTGAGGTGGTGCTTCTATTTGGGTACTTTTTTTAACACAGTCTAAACATTATCAGCCCAATTTACCCAGTTAGTGGTAAAAATTAATTAACTAAAGTCTGTCACCTTTCAAAGCAGCTGCCCATCTTTATGAAGTGGGTTACCTTCAGTTCTTCTGAGAACAATTGTGCTATTTGATACAAAATATATAAATATGCATTTCAGGGAGACCAGGAAATTTGTTTAGGATTTCTTTGTTAGAATGCCTGCCCAGTCCATTTCAATCATTTCTGCTAATGACTAACCAAACAATTAGTGCTCAGGTACACTAACATGGGGGATAACAATCAGAGTGAGGGCAAAGTGCTGCAAGGATTCTTTATGTTCCCCTGATAGCAGCAAACAGGTTTTCTGTCATTAGGGCAAAGCAACAGAAATCCAATTAAAGTTTCAGAACCACATTTGATGTAAATCTGTTTACCCAAAGCTATCTTTTGGCTGGACTAATTACTGTTACTTTCCATGTCCAGTTGTTAGAGACGGCTCTAAACTGATCCTGAGGCCATTCCTTAAGTGACATTTCATTGTGGAGAAAGCAGAGGTGAAGGGCATCAGGCAATATCAGCTCCAAGACATACAGCAGTAATATTAAATATTAATATCCCTTCTGCTCTTAAACTTCTTTAAGAGGGCTTCACTTTCATAACTTCAGATAAGAAATTTGCTATTTATTTATTTAATTTTTTAATCACCAGGATAAATGTACTTTTACTTTGCAAATAATGCCTGGATTTCCAGAAAGTGACACGTCCATTTTCACCATCACCCTAATTCCACTAGGAATAGCATTTCTTTATGGATACTTGGAAGAAGAGAAGCAATAAACCCCTCTAAATACCGATTCATTTGTAGAAATAGCCTCCCATGGCTCTCATGGGACCACAGGGAGACAGCACAGTTTAAGTAAATAATCTCTCTCAACCCAGCTGAACCATTTGCTGTCCATTGTCCTTTCACCACAAATGTCTGCAGATCTATTCCATTTGTGTCAAGCTGACACCAGCTCTGGCTATCTGCACTGCTATTTCCAGCCTTTTCTTCCCCCATCCGTGCCTCATAGCCTTAGCTGCTGTGTATCATCTTTTATGTGTTATTTTTCAGGTTTTCAGTATTTAACTATAGCAAGTTGTTCTGCCACCTTCCGTTTTTACAAAGACAACATTTAACAATGGTAAATTAGCAATAAATTTTCACAAGTAACATGAATTCTTTTCCCCCCTTTTTATTTCTTTTTTTTTTTTTCAGCTAGGTGAGATACTCCATCAGGTACAAGAATAAAAAAATAAAAAACATATATAGGCATAAAAAAGTTGACTATTAAACAATCATGAGTCTAAAATTACTTACCCTAACTCCTGTTTACAAAGGTGTTTTGTATAAAAGCAGTATGAGTCCTACTAAAAGCCATTAAGATTATGGTTCCTCATTTTATATCTACTCTAAGAACACCTTATCAGCATAATAATCACAACTGCCCAAGCTGTCACCTACGAGTGCATTTCCTACTCACACACAAGCACCTCTCTGAAACAGCACTGCTGATATTTTTAATATTTAAAAGAGCACTAAAAGTCATGGGCTTGGTTAATTGGGGCAAATCATCACGGGCTTGATTAATTAGGGCCAAACGGCTTCCAGATCTCTCACCATTTGGATTGGAAACCCCTGCCCATTGCCAGACAAATTCAACAGCCACTAAAAGTTAGCTGTAGCTGTGTATTTTTACATTCAAAATATGTGAGTGTCTGTTAATTAGTCATACAATTTAAGCTTTCAAGTGATCTCTCATTTAATTTCATCTGAGTCCCTGTCCTACTGTCAAATAATGGTTCTATCACCGACTTTTATTACTTTGGGAAAACCAGGATTCAGGTGGGGTGAAGAGCAACAGTAAGTAGGTACAGACTCCCTAATGGCTCTGCTTGTCATTTTTCCTTGCTTCAGACACACTGTTACAACTGTGACACATTATCAAAAAATTAAATCAAAAAATTAAAACTTCAGGGAGCCTGAATGTCTGGTTCTAGTGACACAACACTTAGTCAATATCTATCTCTCCAATTTGCCAGCAGAGCTTGCATTTTACCTCAGCACATTTAAAGGCTTCTGTTTTAAATTACATCCGAGTAGAAAAAGCCAGAACAACAAGGCTGCTTTGTAAAGCAGAATTTGCACCACTGCACCCCTGGACCATGCACAGGTCAGTCAGACCATCAGTGAATCAAATGAATGATGTGCTAATATTTCTTTCCTCATTAAGATACTCCTTGGTTTTGAGGAGAAGAATTTCAGATGGCATTAAAAAGCCTTATGGTACCAGAAAAAGGTCAACACAAACGCAGATTTAAAATGGATACTTGATTGCCTGAGGTAAATTTAATCCCAGTAAGAGAACCATTCAGAGTTACATGCACACTTCAGCTGTGCAGTGCTGCTGTTCTAAAGTGCTAAAAGCCAGGGCAAGACACCCAGCTCATCCTTCCTCCTCCTCCTCCTCCTCCCAGGGGACCTGCAGCTCCACGTGGACAGTGGGGGAAATCCTCATGTAAAGTAAACTTGAAAAGACTAAGTAATACAAAAATAAAATTACTAAACCAATTTTAAATGGTAGTAATTGGTAACTTTTCCAGAGAGACAGACTGATTTTCTAACCCTGTGTTCAGTTCTTTCCATAGCAAAGACACTCAACAGGAGTCTTCTACACCAAAGCCAAGGGAAGTTTAAAATCAGTAAATCAATAAAAATGTCTCTAATAGGCCACCTTCGTCTATAATATTTTTAACTTCTATTTTCAATCAATTCATGCTTTCTGAGATGTGTAAAATTATCTAACATGCTATTTTGCCATTAAAAAAAAAGAAAAAAACCATTTAGTTACACTCCACAGCTTCTGCTCTCTGACAACATTTGTGTGACCTCTTGGCCACTCCCAGGAGCTCAGCAACCCCAGAACAAAGATTTAATGCCACACACACAGACTGCACCGTCCTGCACAAGCTGAACCCGTCAAGAGTTAATTCTGTCGGGTCACACAGACTTTGTGAAACTTGCTTTCTGTATAGGCTTGGAGGAGTTTGTTTTTGTTGTCCTTCAGTCTGTCACATGTGACATGCAGCAAAACAATCTGTATCCATCCGAGTGACACACTAATATTTAGGGATGAAAACATGACACGAGAACAAGGTCTTCCCGTCCTCCTAACTGAGATCTTTCCTGGCCACAATGATAAACTGGCACAGAAGAAGGAAGATGAGAGACAGAGGCAGAAAGGCAAAGTGTTCCACTCAGTTTAGCCTGATTTATAGCTGACAAATGACTCAAATCACACTGAATCACCTCAAAGAAACCAACACAAAAACCTCAAACCAAAACCTCAAAACTCTATTAAACATCAGTCCTGTGCCACAGAACAAAATGTGGTTGCTTCCTCCCTCCCCATATAATTTCATTTTGCACATTTTGGTCATCAAGGCAGATGGTTTTAATATCATAAATGTAGAAGTCTAGTAAATTTCAAAGCAGTATTTCAACTAAAATTTCTAAATCAATATTTAAATGCTCACAGACATTTTTACCTTCAAATACTCTAAACATATTGAAGTACACACCTACATTGTTTTCTATAGTAATGATGTCACATCACTTGAAAATTAAGTCTGTGAAGTGCAGTACAGTGACCTCACATACCTTTAAATGTGTAATTTTAGATATAAAGTGTAGAAGTTCTAAGGCTGTGCTTAAGTGTCAAATGCAAAAAAAAAAAACCCAAACCTTTTACTTCAGCTCATGCAAAACAAAGAAGCATTTCCCACAATTAGATGAAATTAGGAATCATGTGGCATTTGTACAGCAAACACCTCTTACACATTCAAGTCAGCATGTGTTCAACACTGAAAACACAGCCAGCTAATTACACATTATTTCTGTGGCATTTTAGCACAGAACCTTACTCAGTGTTCATCTGATTCTGCAGAAAGATTACACCTGGCACAAAAGCAGGAGATGAAACCCAGACAAGCTTTTCATAATGCTGGATCACTTATGTTCCCTGGATTAAGCACTTAGTTGGGAATAATGGAATTAGGCTAATGGAACATAGTGTTTTCTGTAATTGTATATTGTGCAAGCACTTTGCACATTTTAAACACAGACTCTTCCACTCCCTTCCCGTATCTGCAGAAAGATCATTAAGGAATGTTCTCTTTGCTGCTTACTCTTCATCACTCCAAAGAATGCAGCTGAGAGAGGCAGACAACCCTTTCACTTACTTTCCTCAAATTAGATCTCATCCACTCTTGGTAAAAACCTTACAACTTCAGTTTCCTGGGCCACTTCAATGTTGAAAACCGGGCTGGCTGTGTCTCTCCTCAGAGATTTCCAGTGTAAAAGTCCTACTTCTTTGGGGTATCAGCACTCATAGAAGAACAATAGTATTAGTGCATAATATCAGGTACTGCAAGACCTGCTATAATTACTATGCATTTTGTTGTAATTTAGAGAACACATTTCTGGGAAGGTTGGAAAAAGAACAATGAGAAAAAAATCCAGCAGCAGATGCCATTAGAAACCGGATCCATAACAAAAAGGTAATTTATCTTGGTTTTCTCTAATAAGACCATTTCATCATTAAATTTGGCAATAACTTACACAGCAAGAGCTGTCCCTGTGATCAGCACAGTGACTTACAGTGAGGGGAATGGATCCACATTCTGGGGGACAAGTGGGGGCTGAAAAGGAGATTTAGGAAATTCAACACTGAGGTACAATCTTTTTTTGTCTGCTCTACCCTCCCACCACCTTAAGATCATGTCTGCCTCTCATTAGAGTGTCTGGAAGTTATGAGCACACACACTGAGATTAGAAAATGCTCCTAAAGCCACAAATTCTTCAAGAAATGAATGAGAACTTGAAAGGAGGCAGCAAAAGGAAAAGGTAGACTCTAGCAGGGATTGGACAAAAGTTTGCCTAAAGTAACAACCCCTGCTTAGCAAATTCTCTGCCAAGCAATTTTTACCCACAAGAGGTACATTCCATTCCCTCAGCCTCCAGTGTCTTTGAAAGTTCGAACTCCTGCCTTGCTGCAGTTTATGGCACATTTTTACTGTGTGTGCTTGGGAAGCAAGCAAGGCCGACTAAACAGATTTCCTCCATGACCTTTACTAGCGTCGGCTGAAAACAATTTAGTCCATTTTAAGTCATTTGAGAGCGCTGTAAACATTATCCAAGGGGCTTAGGACTGACTGCCTAAAACATGACCTTTCAAGCTGACAGCTGACAAAAATCCCCCACTTTAAACCATTTTAAAAGATATGATAAAGGTTCTTATCCTGCTGAAACAGAAAGGAATTTTCCTTTTACCACTAGAGAATAAAGATGCCTTTCATTCCATTTAAGAAATCTTGGGGTATTGTTTTGCCTTTTTTTTTCCTTTGAAGGACATAGAAAAATGAGGGAAATAACCTAAAGTACTCAGATACTTTCTCTCTTCAATAAAAGTTCAATCCACCCAATTAATATAAACCAAAAAGTGAAACACAGAGGGTAAACAAGCAGTGACAGAGACAGGCCATGCAGACACTGAAAACCTTACATAGGAAATAGTTTAGCTGGAAATTAAAAGAGAAATAAATAAGTTATGCAGTCCAGTTTTATTAACACTTGGTATATATACACACTTGTTTAATTAATTCATACATAAGGGAACATAGACATAACTTTCCACACAGCCAAACTGATGTTAAAAAGCTGCATTTTGATGCTTTGGCTACTTCAGAGCATAGGATCACTCTGCTCATCACCAGCCCTGGGCAGAAGGCAGCCTGACTTCACCAGAAGCATCCAGAGAAGGCGACACACATGATGGATTCCATATGGCAACATAGATGATCCCATTCAAATGAAATTAAATGGATTTCAGGCTATGTAACACAATGAAAAGTATTCCACATTTATTTGCCCTTGTCATCTCACAAGACTAAACGGAAAAATTCTTATGAAGAATGTATTTCATTATCAGTTTTTAGAAAGTGTATAAATGTCATGATCACCAGTTTAGAATCGCTCTGCCTTCCTCTTAAAACTAAAATAAAATCAACTGCAAACAGGCTGGAAATACACAATGACACAGTACTTACTTCCTGTGCAATTGCAAAATGATTCTGAAAACAGCCAAAAATATTTCAAAATTCACTAGACATTCTGCTATGCAGATTTACTTGGCACTCTGAAGTACCAAGTAGCTTTACACAAAAAACTCTAACAGTGAGCTAAAGTAAAATACAATCCCTATTTAAATCTTGTTCCTTTTAAAGTTACTTAGTTTGATACTGTACCAGCCTTTGTAGCAGCACCCTATTGTGTGTGCTGTCTAAAATCCTCTGCTGGAGACTAATCAGCTAAACAGTCTGTGTTGAAATCCTAGTCTTGCCCAACTTCTCCCTACCTGCTGAACAGCCATGGGGAGCTCCCACAGTTCTTCTTGTGACAGGGAAACAGAGAGGATGAGACATGGTGTGTGTGACAGAAGGGATGCACACGCCACTGAAGCCTCAAAGGATGGCCACCCTGCCCATCTGGATTCTTCCTCTACCCCATCTTCTGTGGAAAGGACCTCAGAAGATAGCACTGAATGGTTTTAGTGGAGTTTGGGTGAATAAAAACATCTCCATTACAGAAATAATGAGCATCGCTTATTTAGCAGGTAAAATGAAAGGAATACCAATCTGCATCTACCTGTCTTTCACTCATTACATACTGAATTTCCAGTGTGGCCCATTTTTTTTCAGGTTTTAATTCCATTACCTCTCTCATACTGGGCACTGTTTTTTCCTGTGCAGCGATCCAGCCACTCAAATAGAAGGATTTTACCCTAAAAGCAGGATGCAAACACTCTTCTGGAGAAAAGCTTTATCAGCTCACACATCCTCCACAGAACAGTGGGATTTATCCAACCACCTTGCTGTTACAAAACATTCAGTCACTTCAGGGCTTTTAAAAGCTTGTTCTTGTCTCCTGTCATACCATTTTAAGCTACTTTGTTCCTCAGAAACAGCACAATAAAATTCCCTTTTCCCCCATTCCTCTGGCACAGCAGCACTGCTGGACTGACACCTCTGCTTCCCTCGCCCTGCAGGATGAGCAAGGTGCCCTGAACTGCTCCAGGCAGCCACAGGGGTGCACAGGACACAAACACAAACTACAAATACACACAAAAATGCTGCAAACAGCTCAGACACCAAACAGCTCTGTGGGTCATCTTCTACAAAATTACTCCCATTTCTCAGAAAGCTTAAGATTGGTTTGATTTCATGTTCAGGAACTAAAATAGAGTTCCTTCACTAAAAATAGTCAGATTTTCCAGTTTAGTATTTATTGGCATTCAATTCTTTCTTAAATTCTTATTGACTTGAAGAAGAACTATGCTCACTCATCGCACTAATTTATTAAAAAGAAAATTCTTTATCCTAAATACAGTCCAAAAGGAATGGAGAGGAGATTCTCATCCCATGGTAGAATTTTTTCACCAGGTCTTGGTGGTCTTGCATGCAGAAATACCATTATGATGGATTTTCTTCCCTTCTCCTTTCTTGCTTAGGCATCTCATGTCTCTAAACATATTATGTGAACCACGGAGAATTTTCTCTTCATTCAAAATTCACAAGTTTTGAGAAATCAAATGAAATCTAGAGAAGTTCCAGATTACAGATGGCAACTGTCAATTCTGCTTATGTTTGTAAGGTTACCTTTAGGGAAAACATTACTTAATCAGATTTAATGTGCTTTGCCCATTACATCTCTGCAGTATTGCTGATGTAGGAACTCCACTGGCAGGAAAATCTTCTCCTTCAAATACAAAGTGGATTTCTTTTTTTACACATAGTTCCTTTGTGTAAGTTGTACAGCACGAGCTTTTGAATGATGAGGAGCAGAGGAGCCCACAACAGCTCCAAGGTTCTCCCAGGAGAGCAGTCCCTGAGCCAGGAGATGTGTGGTGTTCAGGTGTTTCTGTGGCACAGCCCCAGAGCAACAGACCCCGGTTATTCTTATTCGGGTCAGGCAATTAATGCTCATTAGTGCAGCCATGGCCTGACACAAAGCAGGGATGCTGCAGCCTCCAGGGCACTATTTAGGGAAAAGTGATCGTGGAGCAGGGTCTGTTCCCTCTTTGGCTCTCACACCAACATCTGTTTCAGGTTAAGGCTGTATCAGTTTCCATTACCAGCGTTTTAACTTGGAGCACTTTGGTAGGGTTCAAAAGGAGCATAAGGAAACTCTTAGCATACTTCTGAGAGCAGACACTTGATCAATCGGAAAACTAATAAAAATTACATAACTGGACAGGAAAGCAAATTCCAAGCATTATAATTTATCCTTGCAAAGGATCTTTAACACACTCGTCATCAGCCAGGGGAAAGAGGAAAGCATGACTCACTCACCACTGATATCTCAAATTAGCATTGAGCCCAAGTAATCACTGAGGATGCAGAGCAGTCTGAAATTTTAAACAGAAATGCTATTTTCAAATTACACAGTACCAACTGCAGCTGACCAGCCATTCTACTGCTTACACATACTTTCAGTATTAGCTTTTCTACAGCCTTTTCTGTTAAACAACTTTCTACAACAAGGAATGAGAATGGCACCAAGTAGCAAAGGTGTGTATCATGCTCAAATATCATTATATATGCAAATCAATTAACTCATTAGACAGAAAAAGTGTGTGAATCTATGATGACCATTTCAAATCACAGCCGTTGTGGTAAGACAAGAAAAAGCCAGTTGCAAAATAAGGGTTTGTTGAGGATCTCTGGGTACCCAAAAAGTTTATAAATTAAGGAAAGCACAAAGCATCCATTATGGAATGGGCTCATTTTTCTGTTTTATCAGTAGAGAAGGTGGTGACTAACAAAGTCCAAGTATCAAAGCATGCAAGAGAAAAGCATTTAAATTCTGTGGTTCCCAGACAGATTGCTTTCCTGCAGACACTTGTTCAGTTAACAGGTAATCCCTGACTTCACACAAACCAACCTGTGAGCAGGAGAATTGTCCCAGCTGAAGTCCAGCTCCCCAAACAAAGCTCTTCCCCAGGCCTCCCTGTGGTTTCCCAGCCTTTACAGCGTCTGTAACCTTGTTAGAACACAATAAATTCTCCTCTCAAATCCTTCCGCTCCCTCAGTCATTCATAAAAGATAAAGACATTCCAGAAACTTAAGGACAAGGGGACAGTTAAAAAAAAAAAAAAAAACACTGGAGAAGTAATACAGTTTATCTACACTTCTGCAGAGCATTAGAGGCAGCCCACCATAAAGAGCAAATCTACAAAGCTACCTTAAAATATCTGAGTTACTGGAGTAGATTAATAAAAGCAGATTTCAAATCAAAGAAGACTTGCAAGTGGGAATAGTTTCCAAGGAGTGCAGCAAGTACAGAAGTGCCACAAGAATCAATATTAATACTACTCCTTTTACTATCTCTTATGATTTACACAATGCCACATGGACTGTAGTGACAATATTCACATAAAGTACAAAGCAGGGGCATTCAGCGCCAAGCAAGGTTTACAATTCGCATGCAGAGAGGGTTCACTCTGCTACAAAGGGGACACTGATGGAACACAAAAAGGAACACAACATTTAATGAGTTATATCCTACAGAGATGTGCAGCAGAAAGAGCTGTTCCAAAAAACAACTGTATTATTCTTCAAACTTGATTATTTAGTTACCAAATCCTTACCAAAGGGAAAGGACATTTTGTGATATGTTTGTGAAGCTCAATTTATATAACTCGTTTCTTTGTTTGAAATAAATAGATTAGAATTCAGGAGAGCATAATGCAAGAATCACAATTAGTACATGAATTTTGTAGCAGAGTGCCAAAGAATTAGTACTTCTAACAAGAATATGTTTTATTTAGGAATCATGCTGGATCTGCCCTGCCTGAAACACTATACATTGGATTTAACATGAGCTTGATGACCATTGACATTTAGGCAGGATTGTGGTTCATATTCACAGCTCCTGGTAGCAATGAACTCATGGGCAATGAAGGGTCCACATAAAAACTTCTTAATTACATATTCAATGTACAGTTTGATACACACACAGAATATACAGAGGGATCAAATGGAACCCTCATGCTGCAGTTGCACCTGCTCCTTGTCCCCTCCCAGCAGTGCCCGCAGGTGGCCCCGAGGCCACACAGGTGGTCCCAGGATCATGCAGGTGGTCCCAAGGTCACGCAGGTGGCACTGGGGTCACGCAGGTGGTCCCAGGGGTCGTTCTGGTGGTCCCAGGATCATGCAGGTGGTCCTGGGGTCATGCAGGTGGTCCCGGAATGGCACAGGTGGTCCCAGGGTCACACAGGTGGTCCCAGGGTCATGGAAGTGGTCCCAGGCTCACACAGGTGGTTCCAGGGCTGTGCAGGTGGTCACGGGGGTCACTCAGGTGGTCCCAGGATCATGCAGGTGGTCCTGGGGTTGCGCAGGTGGTCCTGGAATGGAGCAGGTGGTCCCAGGGTCATGAAGGTGGTCCCAGGGTCATGCAGGTTGTTCCAGGGTTGTGCAGGTGGTCCCAGGATCATGAAGTTGGTCACAGGGGTTGCTCAGGTGGTCCCAGGCTCATGCAGGTGGTCCTGAGGTCGCACAGATGGTTCTGGAATGGCGCAGGTGGCCCCAGGGTCCTGCAGGTGGTCCCAGGATCATGCAGGTTGTTCCAGGGTCATGCAGGTGGTCCTGGGGTCGCACAGGTCATCCTGGAATGGTGCAGGAGGTCCCAGGGTCACACAGGTGGTCACAGGGTCATGCAGGTGGTCCCAGGGTCACACAGGTGGTTCCAGGGTCATGCAGGTGGTCCTGAGGTTGCGCAGGTAGTCCTGGAATGGCGCAGGTGGTCCCAGGGTCATTCAGGTGGTTCCAGGGTCATGCAGGTTGTTCCAGGGTCATGCAGGTGGTCCCAGGATCATGAAGGTGGTCCCAGGGTCACGCAGGTGGCCCTGGGAGCTGCGGCCGCTGTCCCCAAGGGTCCCACAGGCGTGCTCAGGATCTCAGCACCGCTCAGCACCACCCCCGAGCTCAGCCGCTGCCATCCACCCACAGCAGCCCAGCCATCGCTGCAAGTGCTGCCTTTATTTTTGGGCCAAAAATACGGGTTTTCTTGTGTTTTGACCTGGCTGTATAGAAATATATTGGATTTGTCTGAATTCACCACATCTGTCTGGATCAGTGACCTGGCCTCTTCATTATCTGTCTTGGTGTAATCCAGGGTAATTATCTGGGATGGTTTCATGTTTTCTTCAAGCTCCTTGATAATGTGTCAAGCAGTGAAGGACAAAGAACCAATTACATTAGGATCCTATCAGAAAGTTTTCAGTTGGATGACAATTTCCCTCTGACTTCCCAGTTATTAATCCCTTAAATGTATTGTTTTAATTTCTTCATACATCGCTGCCTAGAATATCATGATTCCTCATTAGAATATTTTTCTCTGAATTAAAGACTCTTAAATTTTACTCATGAACTGCTAGAAAAATAATTTTAAGAATTATTTTTTTTAAATCTCATTTTTAAACTAATCCCATAACACTGGCAAGTAAAATCTGTTATGACGTCACTTATATTTTATTTTTAAAAGATTGTTGTAACTGATCAGGAATTTCTTAGTAATTCTGAGAAGCTTGTGATTTGTAACACACAGTTGAATATTACTGTCTCCTACTCAGCATAATACTAATTTCTTTTATTATAACAATATAGAAGTCTGGATCAATTACTGTTTTAACAAAGACTGACTATGCAAGAAATTTCCAACACGTTATGTAAAAAGTACAATAAAAATATTATTTCCAGTTAGTAGATAATCTGTTTAAACTGGGACTGATTTTTTTTCCTGAGGTTACATGATACAATACCGTTTTCAATGGAATGAGGGAATACTCATTATTTTAAATAAAGTCAGGCAACAAGGTGGACCAAAATGTGGCCTAAGCAGTGTGCTTGTCCAGATGCTAAAGTTAAATAAAAATACCTTCAAATTCATTGTTTAAGTGTAATTTCCAAGTTAGCAGTTTTATATTTCCCTTTCAAGTGCGTAAGTCACTATATGAAAACCCAGGACTTTGCAGGACGCCCTGATGAACATCCTGGTACAATTATTCAGTGCCTTTCACAAGGATGGAATCTTGTGTAACTGTTTGAACAACAAGTGAGGAACAAAAATAGAAGTGATTAACATCAGAAGTTTATACATTGCATCCACACACACGTAGGTCTTTGATTATATTCCAGTTTCGTGCAACACAATAGACTGGCAGTAACAAGATAAAAGTAAGTACAATAATAAATATATTCCTTTTTCTTTTCTTTTAGAATGAGTCACATTTTAAGTATTTTGTGTTATTTCTTGTTATGTGAAAATTAAAAAGAAAGAAAAAGAAAATGGTTTAAATTGATAAGAAAACCATCCACACCAAATACTGTAAGCTTCAGATTTTGACTGCTAATTTTTCCTACTTTGTGTACAAATGTGGAGCGTAGCATCTGCAAGTGCCCCACAGGCTGTTTTCTCAACCACTTCCCCACAGAAACCACTTTGCAGATTTTCATTGACATGAGTAGATTTTTCTTCAGACCCAAAAAGCCTGAAGGACCAGACCTGTCATCTGCTCAGAAACACCATTTGGTTTTTCATTTTCAGGGACAAAGTGTGACATGAAATTACTGGGAGACAAATCCATACCTCTGTGGCAGCCCTTCAGTTGCTCACTGCAGGCTCAAAGGACGGAGCAAAGGTTGGGCAGCTCCTGTCTTTTCCACATTTCTTGGGCACAGAGCAGAGATGTGAGGATTTTCTTTTCTACACAAATGTGTCAGCCAACAGAGAAGGGAATGAATACAGATTTAATATGCTTCTGGTCTAAGCTCAGCACAGACCCTTCTCCTCCTCTGCTCATTAATATGAATGATCTTAGGTTCTCATCTCTAAAGAGAGAGACAAAAAAAAATAAAAGTACAAAGTCATGGTACCTGTAATAATCTTTAAATTGATTTCAGTGTCTTACTCACAGCATCATGTTTTAATTTGTTTCTGCACTTACTTGGAAATTAAGTGTTAACCAAATTACTTGTAAAGAAACAGCGAATTTTGACAGAACATTCCCTTCAAAATCCATTGTAATTCAGTTTGTTCTTCATGAAGACCATAAATTAGTATTTACTTCATTTTTGGGGGGAACAAGGAGCGATGCTTTTAATAATCAACGTGCTTTCCTTCACATTTGGAAGTGCAGAAATACACATGGTAACAGCCACAGAGCAGCAGGAGCTTTATGCAGAGTGGTGATGGTGAACCAACTTACATTTGTTTCTTACAGTTACAAGCAATGCAGATTGCAGGTGTTTGCACTGACATTTGCTTGATATGAAAATATACTTCCAAGCAAATATGCACTATCAGGCATCTTTAGCAGTCACTCTCACCATTTTCTTTCACATTTAAACACATGGGTGCAGGGAAAGAAAGCATAATTGAGCCATATTAGCAATCATTTTAAAAATGGCTTTGGATGATGAGGATGTTCTTTGACATTTTCTAGAAGAGCTCGTTCAGCAGCAGAAGAGAGCAGTGCTGTTCACAGCTGGCTTCTCGTTCTGCTCTGCTCCTGCTTCCTTCTCCTTGCACACCTCCAGCTCAGCCCCACAGCAGTGATCTTCTCACCAGCCCAGCCAGCCAGAATTCTCTCTTTGTTTCCCTGTCACTCTGCCACAGATGAGATCCAGGTCCCAAGTGACACCAAACAGCGAAGTGTTCCTGTCCCAATTCCGTGCACAGCACTCTGCTTCAGACATACTGGCACGCAGAAAGCCAAAGAGGAAGTTAGCAGTTTATGACAAAATTTTACTGTTATTTCAAAGCAGTAATGAGCTGTGAGTTTTCACCCAGTTTTTCATTAGATATCATCATTAAAATGCAGCAGTATTTAGTGTAGTGATGTGGGTTTTGTAAGCATTTGCCCATGCAGCCTTACAGTGCGAGCAAAGCCCATCACACAACTACCTGCATGAGCAGAATTTTAAGTACAATTCTTTGCAAAATGTGTCCCTTGGCAGTGTAACCCTAGATTTTTCTTTACTGGAAGATACTATGATCAAATTATCATTTTTTGTTCCTTGCTGTACCTATTGTACCTTGCCATCTGTCTTGTCTTCCACATCTGTCCTGTATCCTAGCTCCTACTCCATTCATTTACTATCTGTCCTACTGGTCCCATTTGCCCTCACTCTGTATTTTCATTCTCTTCATGCTGATTGCATGCTTTTGCTTAAGTTCCAGCACTGCCTCCTCCTCTTACTAAGAGGACCTCAAGTGTGTTTAAATCATTCTTGAACACCCCTCTCTTTTTCTCTGAATTTGGGCTTGTTTATTTAGAAAAGACTGCATTTGCTTTCCTGTCATTTGCATTATTTTTAATAACTGTTCAACACAGAGCACATTTTAAGGAATCAAATAGAAATCCAGCTTTTGATGCAATGGCAGGTTTTGTTTTTAATTTGTGCCTACAGACACATATATGTAAACCTCTCCTATGCAAAATCAACTGGCAGAAGCAAACAGCTCTCCTTAGTGCCATTGCTTTTAAAATCCTTTTCCATAATGGAGTTGTAGTGGAATTTTTTCACAGAGATTGAGAGAGACAGCAGCATTTTTGCTATAAAGAGACCTTTATTAGATTGGGTGGAAGAGAAACTTTGGCTGGTACATGCTTTGGAGATCTCAGTGCTTCTTTCACAAAAATGGAAGATGATAACTGATGAAGGGACCTTTGAGGGACTCCAGAACTGTGTACACCTCTTATGTTAGTCTAATAAAAGTGTAGCTGCCGAGTTCAGTTGACAAGAACTACATTTTCCAATAAACCGTTTTCTAACTTCTTTTGATATCAATTCCCTGGAGTCAATGATAGGTTTCTGAAAAAGCAAAAGCTTTTTCTGGGAACTCTCCTGGGCAGTTTTTTCAGTGGCAAGTACCAGACACAATGGATCCCAAACGCTGCTGGGCATTTACGAGTACCTGTAACCACGTAGTATTCTCATAGTAACAAACCTGCCAGCACTGTGTTGGCTGTGAACATGACACAGTGTTGGATGTACAAGCTGGAGCAGGGGGACCTGAGTCTGTGTTGCTCTTGTTCTGCCACGTGTGGCCCAAGCAGGTCACTCTGGGCCTGTTTCCTGTCCTGCTCCCCACCTGCTTTGCTTGCGAGTTCTTCAGAGGGAAAAACATGAGGCACTGGTGTCATCACTTACCAAAGTGAGGCAGTTATTACGTGAGAGCTGCGTTCTCTTCCTCAGCATTACTGAGTAATTCAGTGCTTGGTGCACTAGATGAATTTCTTAGCAGACTGTACAAACTAAAAGCTCGAGTTGCACAGGCAACACTTTTTAATGCCCAGCTTCCTGGGCTCTTCATTCCAAAGTGATGCCAAAGGGTGGCAATTACAGGGGATTTGGGACATTTGTCACCAGTGCTAACATTTCACCCTTGTGTATTACCAGTCATCACAGAACTCGGCATGAGGGATTTACCTGGTGGTTTTTTTTTTTTTTTAATCTGACACAGTTCTTTCTTCTAAATTCTGAACAAGAAGTGAGATATCTTTAATTTATAATAGCATTTGCTTGGTTTGTATGCTTTTATCATGTCTCATACACAGGAGTATCACCCAAGTTTGTGCAGAGAGACTTTTTATAAGGGAATGGAGTGTCAGGACAAGAGGGAATGGCTTCAAACTGACAGACAGAAGGTTTAGATTGGATATTAGGAAAACAATTATTCACAGTGAGGTGATGAGGCCCTGGCACAGGGTACCCAGAGAAGCTGCAGCTGTCCCATCCCTGGAAGTGTACAAGGTCAGATTGGATGGAGCTCTGAGCTCCCTGGGATAGTGGAAGGTGTCCCTGCCCATGGCAAAGGGCTGGAATCAGATGATTTTTAAGGTTCCTTCCAACCCAAACCATCCTGTGGTTCTGTGATTCTCTAAGGATCTTATAGGGAGCCCTTGATCAGGTTACTTCAAGCTGCTTCATCCACCTAGATATAAAATATCACATTAGGCCTCATCCAAGAATATTGCAACCCTTAGTATACCACAAGCTTTAAATAAAAATTATCTGTAATTGTCATTATTTCTAATTACTTTACTTGGTTTTGTAACTCATGCAGTCCATTCATGGCACATCCATTTAGTTGACTGAAATTCAAGGCTGTTAAATGGAATGACTTTCCAAAAAAAAGCCTGTAAATAAAAGTACATAGTGTTTTATATTTAGAACAATATAAACATGCTGTCATCTCATCAGTGAGCTCAGCATAAATATGCTTTTCACGTAAGGTTTAATGTTTGGCATTGCACTGCCTCCCTTGCTGACCAAGGAGTACTTTTACATGCATTACATGCCACATTCATTGCAAGCTAATGCATTATACAAAAATAATTTTTGAAAAAAATTAAATATTTACATTCCTTTGAAGGTTTAATACCAGATATCCCTAATGGCTGCATTTTCTCATTTCTTCATTTTATAGTAATTGCTTCCCTCACCATGTACTCTTTGGTGATTTTCCAATTAATTGCCAACCCGTCTGACCACCTTTACTCTGTGTTTTATTTCTGGCTTATAAAAGAAATTTAGCAGCTGTTAAGAACATCATGGTAATGTTTTTGACTGCTTATGAATCTGAAAATGCTAGGCAGACATTAATTAAGTCACATAATGGTATTTAACAGACACCACTATGATTGATGGGATTACTTTGAGCGCTGTATATGTGTAGGCAATTGAAAGCACAGTTTCATAGGGAATTTCCAAGCCTGGGTTTCACTGCTAAAGTCCACGTAGGGATTAATAGGAAATTTAACTCATAACATCAACAATATGACACAGTACCCAAACGCTGTGGCAGAAAATAAATGGCAGCCTAACAAATGTTAAATGGTACAAAAAGTTACAAACATTAAATGGTACAAAATGGTACAATTTCCTCTGAGTCTTCATATGCTTTGTACATACAGACTTTACTGCATGGAAGGTTTAAAGCTATTTTTCTCTTCAAAAACCAGGAATTAAGGAAGGGTGTAATAATGAAATACCTCCCTGAAGAAAAAAAACCAAACAAAACCACAAAAAAACACCAAAACAAACAAACAAACAAAAACAACAAACAAAAAAATACCCAAAAAAACCTGAAAATAAGAGAAAATACTACAAAAACATAAAAAGAAAAGAAACTCAGCTGTATTGGCTCTGTTTGGTAGGGTTTCATTTGAGGCCCTAATCGCAGGAACGAGATTTGTTCTAAATTGTTCAGATTTGCTTCTGAATATCTGGAAATTTGCTTGTTAAGTGTTCAGGTGGAGGAAAAAGCCTTCTCAGGTGCAGAAAGAAGTAATGCTGTGCAGTCAGTGGAAAGAAACATTCAAACAATTATACACCCTACTGCTCCAAGTCATATTAAAACAATCTATAAGCTAATTCAATGCTAACACAATGTCTCGTAAACGGCAGTCGGGCCGGATGAACATCCCGGCTGAGCAGGCTGGATGAACAACCTTCCAAGGCAAGAAATGCAACATCAGTGCAGTGTTCAACAAGGTTTTAACTGCCACTTACACTTTATACCTGCTGCATTTCATCGGGGCTGCCAGAGCAGATTTGTTCCCAGTGTGTGTCAAAGCAAACCAATAGCTAGCAAGAAAAATTCTGAAGTTTGATGATGTTTTTTAGTTTTCTTCTTTCGTTCCCATTTTTTTCTCATACAAGCTGGTCAGTAGAAGATGATCAAAGAGATTAAAATGGAGGTTTAAGACAGTAACCAGGATGAGTCTAAACCCTGCTCCATTCTCCCCAACTCTACAAGCTCCTCCCACAATTTATATCTGATTCTTCAAGGTTAATTAGGGTGAACATGTATTTTTGAACTTCCTAACTTTTTTTGGGGTTTTTTTATGTCTTTCCTATGAGGCAAAATTGTTGGATCTAATAATCATAAGCACATTATCCACTTTTAGAATAAACACAGGAATTTTACTGCAGTTCTAAGAACGGATGGGAAACTTAAATTTGAAGATGATGCTTAATGCTACCTTGAAGGCTTAGTAATGAGCACTACAGATCTTCTGATTGAAAATTCAGCTGGTTGCCTAGTCCCTGAGAAAACTTTAAATTAATAAAACCTCCAAATACTTTTTTCTTCTTAATTTTTCATGATGTTTCTATTTGATGAAAAAGTAAAGCAAAGCAAACTGTGAAGATAAAGGTAAACATGAGAATCCTGAATGCTGTAAATCCAAGGAACATCACTAAGGGTTCTCCAGTTTGCAGATGAGATGACAATTTCTTACCCTGGCGTGTGGGTAGGATCAGCTCCAAAATTCATCAGCTGGGATATATGAAGAGAAGTACTTGCAATAATGCTCCTGGTGATTTTTATATTACATTCATAGCCTTATTGTCTTTGGAAATTAAGATTATTCTAGATTTGAAAACCTACAGATATGATAAATATTTTAAAATATAAAAATAAATAAAAGTTAATTTGGAAGAATGTTTGTAAATTAGAAGAAACTTTCAACTTTTTCATATTGCTGTCTGCAAGTCAAAGTAAGTTCATTGCCCTCATTTCACACCCCCCCAAAAATAAAATTATTTTAGATGTGGAATATGTCTTAAAAAGCCAAGACAAGAAAAGACTGCCCAAAAAGACAAGGTGGCACAGACCATCTGTCATGCATCCCCAAATGTTAATTACTTATGAGTAAGATTTGAGATCAAAATGGAAATGAAAATGATCTTCAAAGTGTAACTGAAGAGACATGGCTGTAATTCAGCTCTCTGTATGTCTTGATCCTCTTTTTCTCACACTTCAATTGAAGCATGATACTTGGACTTTTCATAGAATCTGTGTTGCAGCACACGTTACTAATCTGGTAGAAAATTCTGCAGCACTAAAGGGCAATATCTATTTGGAATGGCTGTTGCAGGAAGTTCTGTATTTATAGAAAATTCAGATTGTAATTAGAGATCTTTAAATAGGCTTTTCCCCCCACTTTTAGTACTATGCAAAAAGAAATAACAGTGAATTTCTTCATATTCCATTGATATTATTAAACCTACAGAATGGCGGGGGTAGAGGAAAGGAAGACAAAACTATTGATCTAATTTTAAACCTCTGGATGTGAAATGTTGGATACAAAGCAGCTCAGTAATTTTGATTCCAAGCTACATCCAAAACCCAACAAAGTCTATTATTTTACCCTCAAGATATAAAATAATTTTTTTTGTAATAACTTCTGTTCACTGAAGATTTTGCCCTGAGAGGAACAAAAGCATCACAAAAATACCTAATCTTCAGGGGTTTCTGTACCTTACAAGGGAAAAATCCTGCACAGAGAATAATCACTTGAAAAGAACTTATTTACTTAGCCCTCAGGTAGAAAAGAGTTTATGCATACACAGAAAATCCAGATAGTGTCTTAAATAGAGTCTTGGATATCTCACACAAGCCCTCTATTCATCGCTTTAGAACTGAGTAACAGCTCCAAAATCGCTGTTTGCCAGCATCTCTGGGGGAGGAGCTGAAGCTAAGCACAGCTATAAAATGCTTCCCAAAAAGACTAATAACATTTTGCAATGTAAGAATGGAAATCCTAATGTTCGGCTTTTCTTCGAAGAACAGTTTCTTTGTGTCCTTTGCTCGGAGAAGGCGAAGAGGCTGTCCAAAGCCCCTTGTTTTGCTGAGGAATGTTTTTGCTGTTGTTACTGCCCCGCAGTGGCTCATTGGAATATGTATGTAGGGTGGTTGTTTTTTCTGCCTGAGCAGGCATTTGGAGCCGGGGAGGGTTGCCAGGGAATCTTTTATTTTCACTCAGCCTGCCTTGCAAGTGATCTACAGTTATAGGCAAATACAGCTATAATCCAAGAGCACGTTTTCTTTCACATCCTTATTACAGAGCTAATGTATTCCTCGCCTCAATGTATAGATTATATTTTCTACTTACTGCTGGTTCTGTAGATTGGATGAAATGGGAAGATTTAGTAGATAAATGGGGGACTGATTCAGAGAACAGGCATCTCATTGAGTGCTCCCGGTGACAGTGAATCCTGCAGTATGCCATGAATGGTGAAAACCTCAATGAGTGTAAATACACATCCGTGTGTGTACATACTGTTTTCTCACACACTGATCCTCTGTAGATGCTTTCATTTAATATGACTTATCCTGAGAACAAAACCAAAACTACCTTACAATGTCAATAAAAGTTGTTCTGTCTATTTAAGATGTGAATTGAGCAGCCAGGAGCTCCTTTTTAGGTTAGTGGTCTGAGTGCTGCACTACTGTTATGATCTGGCACAGTGAACACATTGCACAGTGACCCAGATTCTGCCTGTGCTCTGTGGCTTTGGACTCTGCCAGCGTCATCCATCTCCCAGAGCAAAGGGGAGCTCCAGTCACACATTCTCAGCCCTAAGGAACTCTCTGCTGGGACTGCAATCAGCAAAAGGAAGGGAGAATTCCAGTGCCAGCACAGCCTCCTGGCCCCCTCAGCCATGGACATGGGACCTCCATTCTGCACTGGCCTTTGTGTGCAGCAGCAGCACTGTGATAGAGTAAGAATAAAATTCATTTTCTTCGACTATTTTTTCTAACAGTTCCCGCCTGTTTGAGTTTAGATACACTTAGTTCTGTAGTCAAATACATTTTCAAATTACTATCAGATTAAAAGAGCAAAAAGCATTCTGGAATTCACAATTGCTTTCAGTCAGTGAAGCAGGGAGAATGTTACAAAATATGAAGTCACCCTTCAGACTGACCTTGATTTGCAATCTGCAATTTAGTGAATCTCACATCACATCAGATGTTCACTGGGTTAAAAAGATCAGTGAGCTTACCTGCCAGTACATATGTAGCTTATCTCTTTGTTTGGAGTTCAGCTTGTCAGCACACTAGTGATCTGTGCTCCATCTGAAGCAGAAATATTCTGGTCTCATAATACATAGGCTAGCACTGCCTTGTAGTTCTTATTTCAGCTGAGGAATGTTTATGGGGATGAGCATACTGGTGCTGTCATCCTAATTTTTCTACGTTGTTATTGTACCAGCACAAAGTTCTTGCAGTGTGTGGTTTAAAATGCTGGCTGCTCAGCAAATGAGCTAGTGCATGCAGCATTGTAATAACACAGAAATCTGCATGTTGAATTTCAATTATGCTTTAAAGATTTTGAAACAGAATGCTTACACTTTCTTTTCAACATGCAATGAAATGTTGGTTGTTTGTTTTTTTTTTCCCTTTCTCTACAAGCATCAGCAGGCAGAGCACTAGAGTTTCCTTCCATGTAAGTTATTGTTTACTTCAGCTCCGTGCCCTGTGGAAATCCTGCCTAGTGAGTGACCATGTTAGAAAAGAGGCTCACCCTGTTGTCAAATCAGTTAATGCACTATATCCCTCTCATGAAAGAGAGGGAATTAATTCTGTGGAATGCTTTTTACCTTCCCGTGTTTAAATAGCCATTTGGGGGTTGGTGCAAAGTCGAAGGGTGCTCAGTGATGAGAATTATTTGCAGGAATTTGTCACTGGTGCCTGCAGTCAGCACATGTAAGGGACTGGCTGCTTGGGACAGGAAATAAAAATTATTATTACTTGAAACTGATGTTTGCAACTCACTAGCAATCATCTTTTTTATTCCGGGAAGCATTTGGATTCACCACCCTCTGGCAGGCTAGATTTCATGGTCACTCTCATAGTGCCAAAAGAACATCTTTAATGACTCTAAAAGGACATAAGGTGGAAATAGTGCAAGGCTGGATTCAGCCATGATGGAAACCTTAGGAAAGGTTTCTACTGTAGCAGAACATTCTCGCTGTCACAAAACATGGTCACCGTGAATTTAACCCTGGAATGTTGCAAAGGAGTTCTCACAGCCTAGGAATAAAACCTACAAGAAATAGAATCATGTCAGAGAGGCTGAATATAATCATATCAGCCCAGTTTGAAAGGCAGAGCTAATCTGCTCAGATGCAAATATTTTTTTATGAAGCCACACTGTGAGGGAACTCTGCACTCTGCTGCACTGGTCTGTGGAGAGACGTCCATGATCTACCAGGTCAGGCTTAGCTGGGTTTAGGTAATGGCATCTCCCTCACCGTGAGCAAAATTACAGGCTGGAACAAGAAAAAGTTAGAGATAATTTTAAAGTTTTTAAAGTTAGAGATAATTGAAAAGAACAATTCTAGGTTTGAAAAAGGTGTAAAATAAGAAACAGAAGACGCTAGTTTCTCTTCTGTAAGAGTCTAAAACTTTATGGTTCTTCAAGGTAATGGACAAAGAAACAACCAGAACCAAAGTTCTCATTAACAATAATCAAAGAGAAGAATAAAGTTGTAAACTCTAAATAATGACTTCATAAACCTCAGTTATAGAGGAGTGCAATTTAAAGCCTCTACTGATTTACAGAAAAACATAGGCTCCAAATGAAGCTCCAGCATATAAAAATCTTGTTGCACATAGTTTAAAGAAAATAGAAAGAAATTCCATGTACCCATGGTAGTTGTATATTGGTCATGGTACCCACAGCTGGTCTCCATGGTGACAGTGAAACAAGAGGAGGAGGAAAATGTGAAGGAAGTAAGATTTTAACTTTTTTCCTGTGCAACATTAATTAAAAATGTGAGTATAACACTATGAGAAAGGTTCTAAGTACATTTCAGGTCCCCTAGTGACAGAACTAACCACTCTAGCTCTGTTTTTCAGTTTAGTACAATGTCACTGAAATCTCTCGAGGTGAACAGCTTCATAACCCTCAGAAACTTCCAACACTAATGCTCGATTTACACATGCATGCACTCTGCTTTTAGAAAGCAAGAAAGCCAAGAGTAAAAATTTGGATTTTTTCATAACTAATGAATCCAACAATATTCTTGAAACACTGCAACAGAATAAGGTCTGCATTTGTTATGTTTTAATATTTAATCCATTGATATAGCTATGATGATGACAAGGGGAAAGGAACTGTCCCCACTGTCACATAACAGTACCTCCAAAATTAGCACTGAATTGTGATAAAGACTCTTCTTACAGCCAAGAAGACAATCAAAATGTCATAACCACAATGATTTGATTATTAACCCTTGTTTTCAAGTAGAACTTGGCTTCCTGATCAACATGGGTGTTAAAACAAATGACAGAAGGAGCTGTTTTGGTAGCAGCCAGATTTTAAGATGAAGTGACATTGGAGAAGACTCCAAAGTAAAAACACCAGTCTACGCAGTAGCAGGAGGGGAAGAACAGGACCTGGTCCCCTGTGACAACAGAATTGCTGACAGCAAAGAGGGCTTCACTGCTCCTTTCCTGTGTAAGTGTCCCACTTCTCAAACTGTGCGTTCCCAGAGATTTCTTTGCTATAAATGCCAAAACAAGGGGAAATAAGCCTCAAAGAGGAGCAGATATCAAAGACACAGCAATTATGTTTTGTGATTCTTCACTCACATGCCGATTTTTTTGTTGATCTCATTCAAGTAACAAACTGTGCAACATCCAATGAAAAACTTTATCCTTTAACTTTTTTTCTGTCAGAGATAAAATTGACTCTAGTAGTAATTTTTATGTCCTTGCTATTGTAGCAACATGAAGCTGCTTGAAATTTGCTCCGTGCTAAGGCAAATGTAGCTCTGTAGAACAAGAGGAAGCAGCTAGAGCTGGTGATTCTGAAGTTTTCTTTTTAGGCACAGCTCTGGTTCTGCACATGTGTAAGCAATATGGACAAATATCTTCCAATCCAATATTTAAAATTAGTGAGGTTAAATTAACTGTCTATGAGGACACAGTATTTGTATGGCTAGTGCTTAGATGGCCCACCAGCAAGAGATATGTTAAAATGAATGGGAGTGCCTGAACAAGACTAATTCAGGCTCATTTGTTTTTGTCACTCATACATGTACGTGTCAGTGCTTAGTGATTCATTTTTGAGGAAATGACTGATAAATATCAGTCCAAATGACTGGTGGAAATGGTAGATAGAGAGGAAGACAGCAATAGTTCATGTATTACAGGGCTGTAAAAGCAAGCTAATGTTAGGGGGATTTTGAGTGCTGGAACACAAAATGTCACAAATGGGGTGATACTTGATTTTGTCTTATTAATAGCCAAATACTGAAAACGTTTCAGAAATCTATCAAATAACTCCAGAGGAAACTTAAAGCTAGTCTGAAAAAACACTCAGCTTTGCTTTCATTTCCTATTAGTCATTGTGAGAACTGTCTTCCGAGATACTGAAGGTATTATCATGGTTGACTACGTTACACTTAAAACCCTCAGGGCAGCACTACACTTACCTGTGCATAACCTGCAATCAAGTATGAAAAATAAATATTAAGGCACATTTTAGAATCCCTGAGGCCTTGTTTGAGTGGCTTATGCTGTCGACTTTGGTTTATATCATGTTTTAAATTTGGCAGACATATCAACAGCAAGGGATACTTTATTTTCAGTTCAGACAAACCATTTTGTTTAACTATGGCTGGAAAAAGCCCTGAACTGCATGGCAGTACAGACTGCAGGTTGAGCTTTTTTTCCTTCGTAGAGCAATGTGAAACATTTTTATTTCAGGTCTAGCATAGACTACAGACTCTGCTCTTCATTTGCAACATGGTACAAGCAAATGATTAGAAGCAGAAGTGTAGAAAGACCACAGTAAATTGCCTTTGCCTTTTTATATCTTGACCCATGGCTGTGGTCAGGAGAAAACAATATTCTCTAAAGAGATCTACAGTCTATTTCTCTGTTTTACATACTGAAACAGTGCAGAGCACTGTGGGGATTGTAAAACAAGGCAATGTGCAGTTAAAATAAAGTTAGACAGTGCCATAATGTATATGCTCAGGTGGTAATCATTGATCTGGCATTTACTGCTGCCAAGCCTGCGTGGTTTCCATCAGGACACAACTGCCCACGGTGTAGCTGGGAACCTGGGCAGCTCTGGCTTGCATTAAAGGATAACTCCTGAGAACTGAGGGAGGTTTTTTGAGATCAGCTTCTGGCCTAACTCTCCTCTTACGCCCAGTAAGTCTGACACATAACAGACATTCCTATTATCAGTGTAGGATAAGATTTAGGCTTGATCTCATTTAAATTTTATCAGCATGGCTGTTGATCAGCTGTTGTTATTCACACATCTCTCCCAGGCCTAGAGTTATCTCTTTAACTGCTGTTGTACTGATGCCAGGGTATGCCAGTAGAAACATTTTATACCTGTGTAATTGGATCTACAGCAAAGTGATTGAAATAATGATAAAGCCAAGAGCTGGTCTTGTCTGTGCAGGGAATTTTATGACAGAAATGTGTCTCTATAGGCAGGGGTTACAAGTGAGTACCAGAGCAATGCATGGAGGCACAGCACCAGCTAACCCAGCCCTGGGGACACACGACAGGACATGGTGCCAAGCTGAAGGTGATGGAGTCACCAGGCCCTTGTCACGGGCAGAGGGCACTGACCTGGCCACCTGCTCGGGTCAGATGATGGATTAACTTGTTAACTTTCAATAACTTGTGAGTGACTCGGAGTCCCCTCTTTATGCTTCCAGCAGCTCCGGTCACTGTGTAGAAATGCTGTGAAGAAGGAGCAGCTTTTTTCTACTTGGCCTCACCCTGCCTTTTCATTTATTTGAGGCACACAAACAAAACTTATCAAGAATATGGCAGTGACTTTTGTTCAGGAGCTCTCTTCTCTACAAAATTAATGTAAAGAACACAAACATAAAAATTTATTCCTGACAAAGAATCCAAAATATGTGTTCAAGATAGCAAAAGTTCAGTAATAAAAATAGAGGTGCTCAGAACAAATACAGTAATAAAGCTCTTATCTATCCTAAGGAGACAGGCACCCTAACCCTGAGTTCTTTATTTGATGCTCTTGATAATGATAATGATGATAACAATGAAGATAAGGAAAAATATCTCTAGATTATTTTAAAATTTTATTAATGCAGATTAACTTTGGAACTGAAGCAGAGGCAATTTCTCAGGGTTGTGCCCAAAATTCCTTCTTGGTCTGGACACAGAACCTGGCTCGTGCCTTATCAGACAATAAAATTATTCTTGCTCTCAAATTATGACCCAATATATTATATATTATTGGTTATATATTATTTGATACTATTGGATCAAATTATGTTCCTTCAATAATATAAAACTAGTCTAATATGTAAACATAAATAAAATTATAAATATTCTGGTGTACTTAGATTAATTAAACTTCCCAATATACCACAAAGGGTTATTTTGGTTCATGAGTTTACATGCTATAGAAAAATGAAAATATCTTCAAAAATGTTAATGACCCCATTTGTGATCGCACCCTGAAAGGTGTGGTCTTGAAAACTCACTTTAAAATGTTTACAGAGAACACAAGTAAGAATATTAGCAGAAAGACCTAGCAGCATGTATTTGCAGAAGTATATTCTCTAGGATTTTATGCTTTAAATGCATAAAGATTTATTGGACTTGGACCATGTATGGTATTAATACATTTTTGCCAATCCCTTGATTTCTAATTTCTTTGCCAAACAATTTTGAACAACGGTGATGATTTATCCTGGCCCTCTGTAGTTCTGCTTTCATTTTTTTAGTTTAGTTTCAGAGGAAGTTCATGAAATTTAGGGTGGTTTTGTGCCCAAGTTTTGCAATTTATACTGATACAGTTAAAATGCCAAAACATAATAGTAATTGATTAATATTATTTTAAAAACAGTTGTAAGAGTTCAGGGAGGTGAAATCTCACTCACGTAAATCTGCCTTGCACCAGGTCAACTACAGCTTTTATTGCCGTGACCAAAGCCATAACTGCCATAGTACTGCAACCAATTATATCTATTTTTAAACTGAATATGTAAGATATTAAAGAAAATGTCACCTGTATATTTTTGGACTCATGTTCTTGTCAGATACCAAGCATAAGTAGCCATATTTTGAAGGAAGCTCTGCCTCACCACTAAGTACCACAAGTACAAAGTTGCTTGCTTCTTTAAATTATATTTATTATGACTCTCTGGAATGGAGTACACACTAATTTCACTGGCTAAATGGAAATTTGACACCTCTAGGCTATATCCATAGCTACTAGTTACAAAAAATAATAACCATGTGTTGCAAAAAAACAACAAAATATTTAGTTTTCAATTGTCTTATTATACATCAAATACATTATATGCAAACTGTCATGGTCCAGTCCTGTGTATTATTTCATTGTATTTTAGTATTGCTAGGAGCAAGCATAAGAAAAATATTTTAATCTGTTTTGGTTTTCCTTTCAGATTCTTCAGTCTGAGAAATTATGTGAGCTAACAACTTGGTTTCAGCATGGAAAAGGTTTAGGACTGCAAATATATATATATATATATATATATATATTTTGCCCCAACAGGCATTTTCTTTCTTTAACAACAAGAAAAATGCTATCTAAAACTTGAATAAAATGAATTATCTTCTACTGCACTGAAATATATCTTTTAAACTCAAAAGCAAAGGAGACCTATGCTAAGCTTAATTAGACACAGTTGCGTTAAGTCTTGACAAAAACTGATCAATGCATTTTAAGCTGTTTTTTACTTTTTTATTTTCCTGTTTACTCTAAAACTCCTGTGAGTATACAACCAGCATTGCCCTTTTTTTTCCATTTTTGACACTAATTGAGAGATATCTTAATTGGAAGCCTTCTGAGGGACGCTTCCCTGGGGTTATTACAGGAGATCAGGTAAAGCAGCCTCCCAAATAATCAGTATCTAGGCAGCGAAATTAAGTTGTAGCGATGGAAAATACCGCGTGTTTGGGGTTTTTTTTCCCTAAAAAGGACCTTTTTTGGTGATTTTTGAGTTGCGGAGCGGTCGGAGGCCGCGAGGGAGTAGCGCTGCCTGGGGCGCCCTCTAGCGGCGCCGCTCTGGGAAACGCAGCCCGCTCCGGGAGCGCCAAAATAAAGGTTTTTTTATAATAAAAACCAAAATAAAGGTTTCATAACGCCGGTGGGATTGGCAGCGCCTTAAACAGAGAGCTCTGGGTAAGGTATTGTACCACAAACACCGCTTTGAGAAATAGGTAAAGCGTCTTCTGATGCGAGGAACCTTCCTCCCTTCTATTGAGAATCCTGACGAGCCACGGTCGTGCACCTTAGCAACAGGTGTCATTTTGATGGGAAAAAAAAAAATACCTACGTGCAATTCTAAACTACGATTGTTAAAAAAATCTCCCTCAGGAAGCAGGCTGAAGAGTGCACACATAATAACCAAAGCTGAACCGAGTGGACATAATGCCCTACGATGCCAACACACAGCCCAGGTAGGACTGACACTTCTGTACTGGTACCTCGGTGTTCTTGTCAGCAAACCCATTCCGTGACCCCGCTGTGGATAGGTCTGGAATGTTGCATAATCCTATGAAAACCTTAATACCGAACGTTTTGTTCTCCAAATCAAAGGAGAGGAATCCACATCCCAGTGGCACGCGCTTCTGCATAACTCTTCTGTTCAAAACAATCCCAAGCATTTTTTAATGAACAGCTTCACTGAGTGCTGAGGTACAGCAATCCCTGGAATGGGAATTACTAAGCCCTTGGCAACATTACATAGCTGGAAGCATCCATGGCCATTCTCTGCTATTCCTTTGCCCCTGCAGCAGATATTTGTTCAGCAAGTCCTGCCCTGTACTTGCACTGAGTGCATAAAGTTCTTGATGGGGTCCAGATAAGTGTTCTGTCTAAAAAACTCTGCTTTGCAAAGCAATTAATTCATTCTATAGCCCATGAGGGAGTCAGTTTTTCAAAGTTAGGGTCAAAGAATTGTGAGACTATGGACATGAGTTCCTCTGTTTCTCTGGTGAGCAGTTTTGGTACTTGGATTACAGAGCATGGGACGCCGGGGAATATAATTTCCTGCAAATCACACATCAGACTGATCCCTCTTTGGTATTTTATCACCACCATACCACTGGTATTAAGGTGATGTCCAAAAGGATCCTAAAACATACCCTGTTACTAAAGAGTAATGTTCTTCACTTTTGCAGAACACAACATACTCAATATCTTAAGAAATCCAGGTCTGATGATGATTTAAAAGCACTTTATTTCAACAGGTGTTTGCTCTCTCAGCAAGAAAATACAAGGAGAGCTAGGCATGCAACATGCTCATAAAATCAATTCAATTTCTGAATGTGAATTTTTTGAGCTATATCAAACAATATCTGCATATGTTTTTTGAAAATTTTGAGATATTAAAAATATTTCTATTACTGACATGTTAATTTTCACATTAAATCAGAACCTGTCAGGCACGGGAGTTGAAGGACTTGCCAAAAGCCAGATTGAAGAGAGAAGCCTGGTAGGAAAGGAAGATGGGTCTTCCAACATCCAGGTCAGTACCTGATTGACTGCACCCCTGCTGTTCTCCAGCTACAGGTATGGTCAGTGTAGGTATCTACCTGCTTTGTTATTGCCCTGCACAGTCACAAGGAGAAAAATTCTGTACCTTGGCATGGTCACTTCTGTCATTTCTCCAGAAGAAACAGCTCTTGTCTACCCTGGTGGTCATATATTCAAAATCTCAGTCATGACTCTAGCTGATTATTCTTTAATTGCACACACAATTCAGTTGAAAGGAGAATGAATAAAAACATATTTATTTAAGACTAACCAGTGTTTGGAACCCTATAATGAATATTAAATAGTATTTAATAATATTTATATGTTAAAATAGGTTAAACAAGCCACTAAAGTAAGGAGCGGGAGAAAAACAAAAGGATGGGACTTTTCTTGCTAGTAAGTAAAATATCCTGCAAAATATCCTGAAGGTTTATTTTTCCTTTTGCAGGAAATCACTTGTAATTGCATTAAGTTGGAAGGAAATTTATTTTTATTGTGGCAGGTAACAGAATAGCCTTTTAGTATATTTTGTTTGGAATATTTGAATAGATATGCAATCCTGTTAGTGCGCATCATTCTGAAATTTATAGCTTTCCAGTAGAAGCTAATTTAAAATAATGAAAAAAAATATTGTTTATTCTAGCATTTTTGCATGTCTAGACTGCTTCTTAAACACAAGCTGTGCTGTAAAGTACAGCTAAAGACACAATATATTTCAGCTTTCTTAGTTTGTTTCTATTTTGCAAGACATAAATCCCCAGACACTCTTAAAGATGCACAGAACAGCACAGTGCAACTTGTTACATTTACAAAATGTATTTAAATGAACAGTTTCTGCAGATTCCTATTACTCAGTTTGCTGTTATCAAGGACAGGTATTTCATTAATTCCTAGCTGGAAGACTGAGTCTGATTTTGATCTTATTTGAGTTATTTTAAGCTGACACCTGTATTGTCACAGATATCATTGCTGCTGGCTCACAAGCTCCCCCTGCCATGCCTGGCACAGCCCCTGCCAAAGCCCTGCCCTTTGGGTGTGAGTACATAAACTCTCAAAGCAGAGCAAAAAAAAATAATGTATTTTATACATAATTCATGGCTTTTAAAAAACATTGTCACTTGACAGCTGAGTTGATAATAAAATTAGTTTGTTCTACCTCCTGCTGTTAAGTACGAGCCTTCCAGAGCTCTGTGTTTTAATGGTTCTGGCAACACCTCTGTGAGATGATAACCACCACTGGGGCCTGGCTCTCCCTCAAAAATCTGTGTATTTAGAAATGGACCCTTCTAGAAATAATGCAGTCTAAACTTCCTCCCTATCAGCAATAGGTGCATAATGTCTCCACTCCTGGAATGAAAGGAGTAGGGTGCATACAGACATGTGACAATTGTTCATCTCAATTTGTGGCTCTAGGGTTTCTTTTTTTATACATCTGTGTCACTTCTGGTTATTGTTGTGTATGACATAAAGTGATTTGACCTGATGTAATCCCAGTTTCTTGGCCAAAAAATAATATTTCCACAAATAATTTAGAAAAAAAAGAAGATCAGCCACTGTATTCATAGAGCACTACAAAGGGTTGGACTCTGAGAGACCCAGACCCACAGTTTGTGCTATTAGCAAATCCAAATACAGGATCAACTGGCATTGATGGAGCATGGGGCAAAGGAGATAAACAATTATCCCAGAGAAGGTAAAACTTGGACTTTCCATTTTTGAGAAGCAGAAGTAAAATCCAAGCTAGTGCTCAAAAACCCGAGTGGGATTTATTTTACATTTCCACTAAATGAGGATGTGGTAAAAGGAGAGAAATAAATTGCTGCTCACACAAGTATATGGAGAAAAAGAGTCATATTTGGGACTGAGGCAAAATCCTAGCAAAAGATGTGTCATGATGTGGTTGCAATTTGTTCTCTGAGTTTTTCTGTTGTTCTAACAGCAAAGAAGAAACAAAGCAGAACTCTGTGAGACCTTCAGCAGAGAAAGACCTCCAACCTTATCTGCCAGGCTGGTGAAAATAGTTCCTTTTTGTTCCCTGCACCAGTCTCCACACAGCCCGCACCCCCAGCACTGAAGGGAAGGCTTGTGTCTCTTATTTTCTTGCATAGAGACATAAAAGTGAATTACACTCTTTCTTTGCAGCTGTCATCATGTGGCCTCTCAACGACTTATCTGGCGACCAAAGTAAGGCTACTCAAGCAATATATTTTACATGACCTTTGCAAAAATGCTGAGAATTCGTCCTCCAGGCAGTGCATTTTTATTAACAGGTTTTTCCATGGCTGTAAAGCCAGGAGTTGTATAATATCTATGAGACTCTTACATTTTGAGAAGTTAATAAAAAAACCTGGCATCTGTGGGAAGAAGAAGCACAATAATTGCAATCAGGGGAAGGCAGGGCAGCCCCTGCTCTGCAGGGCAGCAGCTCCCTGCAAGGCAGCCAGCCCCAAAGTCTCAGGGACCTGCTAGGACACAAATTGCTCTTAATCAGCCACGGTGCTTACAGCATCCTGAGGAATGAGCTGTAGGTGCTCTATGGAAACCATAGTTCTGAGAGTTTGCCTGCTAAGTGCAAGTTTTAGAAAGGAAGCAAGCTTGACCTTCACAGTATGCAAAACTTTGGCTCTGGTCCTAGCTCTTTTCACATGTGAATAGTTCCTGTGGGGCCTCTTCGTGTGCTCAGAGTAACAAACAATTTCAGGATTTAGACCTTGATCTGAATCGAGGGTAGCAGCAATACCTTCTGTTGAACAGAAATATTTTGTTCATAGCATTTTCTGCATGAACAGAATTAGTCTGACTCAAACTCTTCAGTTTTGTGATGTAGCCGCTCTACTTTGTAAAGGGTTATTGCTCTTTTGCAGCTTTTCTCCCCAATATCTGTTAAATAAACCACCTAGTCCTTACTCTTTTTTTTTTTTTTTTTTTTTTTTAATGAAATAACAATTTTTTACTAAATTTGACTTCTGGCTGTGCATTTCAAACACATTGAGGCAGAATGCTGATCCACTGTAGCTTAGACACCCCATGGAAAGCTGGACAGGTCATCCCCCCCAAGACATGTCCCTCACTTTCCTTTCTAGACTGGCTGATGCTATGGCAGTTGATTGCTCTTGCACAGGACAAACCATCCTGAAGGTCACTTGTGTCCAAGCAATCCACAAAAATTCCTTCCCCAGTTGCCTCTTCTTAGGAATAAAATACAATTGTCCATTATAGACTTTGCTGTTTTAGAAATCCACTGTAACAGCAGCTTGGTGAAATGGGCATTAACAGGATTGATATGCAGTCCTCATCTGTATGCCACCATCGTGATGTAAACCAAACACACAGAACTGCACTCTGCTTTTTATTTTTTAGCCTTTTGTAGTTGCTGTATATCCCATTTTACTACAAAATGTTCAGGAATGTTGATAAATACGTCTCACTGACTGGAAGGTGTTACTCCCAGCAGTGTGGTGCACAGCAGCCAGGACATGAACTCTAATTTGTGGGTAATGTTCTGTTGGTATGGAACGAGGCAGCTCTGCCACCTGTATGTACGTGGGACAGAAATAATGAAGCCATAACTTCACATAATTCACGGAATTTAGCACCCAGAAGAGTAAAATACAATGGGCATTTGGTTAGAGTCAGGCGACTGAAATACGATATGGAAATATGACCTAGAAGAAAAGGCATTACATCTGTTCTGGAGTATTTCAGCATGGTTAATGGCCATGCAATTGTTCATTCCTTGTCCATATTCAAAGACTCTCATTGAATACATGTGTTAACAGGTAAGATGGAGACAATTCAGTGAATGGCTGGGGATTTTCATAAGCTGGTTTTAGAACTTGCTCATCCTCTCACTTATATACCTTTATTTCAGAGAAATTCTGACATTTAAACTATATTTAGCGATAAAAGTGAGGCATCACCTACATCTTGCTAGAGTGAAGAAGGCAAATTAAGGCTTTCACAGACATTTTCATACTATTTTTAAAGAAGAACACATGAAAAACGTGTGCTGTTAGGGTAAGTGCAATGTCTTCTCTTCATCAGAAGAGTTTAAAACTGTCTTGTCACCCAAATACAGAAAAAATGCTCAATTATTTACAAAGAATTATTGTGTTCACTGAGAAGTCCCTACTGCAGGCATCTGGATAAATACTGCAAATAATACAAGACACTCAAATTATTAAAATCAACACCACAAATTAACTATTAATTAAACTGCATTTTCACGCAAGCTGAACTCACCACCACAACCTCACTGTGCCATCACTGATCCCTGATCACAGACTGAACTGACTTCACAGGGCCACCAGCCCCCACCCCCGGCTGCATCGCCCCGGGCATCGCCCCCAGGCGGACCCCGCGGCCCCAGCGCTGCCCCTCCGGGGAGCGGGGTCCGGCTCCAGCCCGGCCCCACGGACACTGGAGGCCGCCGGGGGCGACCGAGGCCAGCGCTGCTCCCCTCGGCGGTGAGTCCCCGCCGGAGGCTGCGGCACCACACCCCCGCCTCTGCCGTGGTCTCCCGCACCCCCGAGCTCCGGCCCGAAAGAGGAACCGCCGAAACGTGCGGGACGCCCGCCCCACTCCGCGCCCAGGGCAGCCAACACCTCCGGGTACCCAAAACCCCCGAGCCCGGGCACTCAGCATCCCCCGAGCCCGGGTACCCAAAACCCCCGAGCCCGGGCACTCAGCATCCCCCGAGCCCGGGCACTCAGCATCCCCTGAGCCCGGGTACCCAAAACCTCCGAGCCCGGGCACTCAGCATCCTCCGAGCCCGGGCACCCAGTATCCCCCAGGCCCCGGTACCCATCACCCCCGAGCCCGGGCACTCAGCATCCCCCGAGCCCGGGCACCCAACACTCCCGAGCCCGGGCATCCAGCGTTCCCCGAGCCCGGGCATCCATCCCTGCCGCCGGGAAGGCTCCGCTGAGCCCCGGTCGCTGTCCCTCCGCCGCCCCTGCTCGGAGCCTTCTCGCGGCGCCCGTTCGGCAGCGGGAGCGCGGCTCGGCTCCGCTGCCACCCCGGGCTGCGGCGGGGGCGGTGGGAGCGGGCACGGCCGCACTGACGGGCAGGGAGGGCGGGCGGCGGAGCCGGGGGCGGCAGCTCTTCTGCGGGCACGGGCGCTCTCCCAGCCGGGGCCAGGCCGAGGGGCGATCCCTCACATCCCCTCTCGCTCCTCCGCCGCGGGAGGCAGGAACGCATCGCCCATTGCCGACTCGGAGCTGCCCCGCCGCCTCGGGCGGCAGCGCCGCGCCCCGCTCCGGTCCCGTTCGCACCCCGAGCGCCGCTGTCCCCGCTTCTCCCCAGCCCGGGAGCCGCCCGCCGGGCAGCACCGCAGGGCGGGGGGCGCCGGCGGGGACCGGGGCCGCCCCCCGGCGAGGCGGCGGAGCGGCCACACCGCCGCTTTCGGGGGATTCTCCGAGAGGAGCGGGCAGGGCGGCTCCGGGAGGGGGAACCCCCCTCGGCCCGGCCATTCGCGTCCCCGGCGTCGCTCCTCCTCCCGGCGCTGATGTCAGCCGCGGGGAGGGCCGGCTGGCAGCGGCAGAGCGGGGCGCGGGCGGCCGCGGCAGAGCCCAGCCGGAGCCGCCGCCGCCGCCGCCGGGACAGCGCGGGCTCCGGGGCGCCGCCGGCAGCGCAGCCCGCGGCCCAGGGCCAGCCGGGCAGCTCCGGGCAGCTCCGGGCCAGCCCCGCCGGGCGCCGGGCGAGCGGCCAGCGGCGGCGGCTGCCCCGCGGGGGAAGCCGGAGCTCCGGTGTCCGCAGCCGCCCGGCGAGGGAAGGGCAGCCGGGCTGCGCCGCGGAGCCGCGCCGAGTTCAGAGGCTCTCCGCGCAACTTGGGTTACGCGGCCGGACCTCTGCGGACTGGTGCGGGGCTGCCAGGGCGCGATTGCCTTTGCATCGTCTCGCGGCTGCAAAAGCAGATAATTGACTAAACCCAACAGAAATAAAACAAACTCAGGCTACCTAAAAGTTAGGATACCTTTTTTCTTTCTTTTTTGTATCCCCACCCCGTTTCTTTTACAATTTTATTCCCTATGTGGAAGTCGTGTGTGATTCGCGCTCGGCGCACTGCATGGGAAGAAGCGGCTAGTGCTTTGGATCGAGGATTTGCTGTTGCAAAGCGGTCTAACTTCCATGCAGTGGGGCAGCCTTCACTACTCTAAACGCCTTGATGATGTGCTGAGGAGCCCATGTAGATTGGCATCTTGTGCAGAGAAGGCACTTAAGGTAAGAAAGGGGCTTGGGGAAAAGGGGGATTTTTGTATCCTTTTATATGATATCTTTTGTCCGGCATCCCGCCCCCCCACCATTGGACGCAGAGCCTTAGCGGTTCATCCAGAGCAGTATGGATAGGCTGGAACGGATCAAGTAAAATGAAAGTCTGCTCCTGTGAAAAGTGCACGGAGCTCACAAGTGATTGCAAAAGCTGTATTTATTTTTAGTCTGGTAGCACAGCGCGGTGAGGATGTGTGCTCACGGCGCGGACAGTGAGCAACTCGCCTAGCTCAGGAATGAGCAGATCCACGGGCTCAGCCTCCGATGGGCAGTTTGCATTGGCTGCTGCATTTTGTTGAATGTGTACCCCCCGCTACCTCCCTAGAGCATCCCATCAGCCTGTTTGATTTGTTGTTTTTTGCAGATATAGTGCCTACTATTAATGAGAGGGGGTGAGGGGTGCGAAAAAAACCCGAAAAAAAAAACCCCATATGGAACATTTTATTGATGTGATCATAATCCTGTAATGGAGATTGTATTAAATGAGGATTGCATCAAAATGCCAGGCTGCTGTGGGGAGCAGAGAAAGCAAAAACTATGCTGGATTGTAAATGAAGTTCTTTGATTGAAGGATTTTTTTTTTTTTGAACCATGAAGGGATGTCTGTATGTTTAAAGTTGCTGTATATGTGGAGTACTGGAATGGGATGAAAACCAGAGGAAGCTGAAACGTGTTTTAATTGACTCAAGCTCTGGATACAGTTAGAAATGGTTAGAGGCATTGCAGTGATGCCCAGTGAATTCTTGGTTTCAGCTATGGAGACCACAGAGAGGCAAGGAGAGAGCAGAACACAGAAAGAGAAGGAGAGAACGTGATGGTGTGGGGAAGGGAAGGATGGTTTGTGACTTTTGCCGTCGTGGTACAGATCTTGCAGCCTGCTGGCTGCAGGCAGAGACCTTGCAGGCGATGTGGAAGGCAAAGGATTTATCTCTTTACTCTCCTTTTGCAGCCTGGGTGTAGTTGCCTGTAAAGTAGCTGCGAGGTGCATGGCAAGAGGCAAGCAGGGACCTATTTGCCCTTCTCGGACACTGAAGGAAACTGAGGCTGGGAGAGATGCAATCACCTCAGCTCATCCTGCCTTTTTGAGCTTGAGTTGATAATACATTTTGAGTAATTGTTGCTGCTTATCTCAATCGGCAGAGGAGGGGAGAAGATGTTCAAGTTTATTGAACCAAAGCAGACCTGAGGACAGTAGATACTATCAGCTCATCCTCGCATTCTTTTTGCGCTCAGTTGTATTCTGGCTTGGAGAGCTGAGCCACAAAGAGCACCTTCTTCAAGCCTCACTGAAAGGAAGCCTAAAGACAACAAAAAGATTAAGTGCAAGATAAATTGTAACTTTTTGCTTGTCTGCAGTGGAAGTAGCATTGATCTGCCAGATTGCACAGGTCAAAAGAGGTAAGATAAGGAACAAAGTTATTTATTTATTTATTTATTTACTAACATTCCCACACACACAAACAAAGTTGGCGCGCAGGGAAACATCCCAGAGCACGGATGCACCGTGGCTGAGCACGACCTAAGAAAATGACGTAAACAGCAGAGAAATTAGTGTGAGAATTCTCAGCAGTCCCCATCTGTAACTGCAAAAGAGTTGGTTAAATGCTAATTTGCAAACCAACCCTGCATAGCTGATGTTCTCAGAAGGAATTTGTTCTCCCATTTGTGTACAGGATCTCAGGTAACATCTCCAGAACTCAGTTTCTCTCTTGCTGTGTTTTTGGCATAAAGTTGAGACGGAAACACTTATTTTAAATAAAATGAAGGAAAGTGGTATGAGCATGTTGAATTCCTCTTAAACATTTTATTTTGGCAAAAGGCAACTTTTCGTGAATTGTAAGAGATAGGTTTAGAATATTCATGGCTTAACTCCAGGGAGCTTAGTGTTAGCTCAGTAGGCAGAAGGTTCTTCCTCTAAAGAGGTATCTGGAAAAGATGTTTAAATTTCAAGCCATATTCAGTAGAGACTGTTGGTTTCCACATTTTAAAATCATTTTTTTATGCCTCTAAGGGGAATGGTGCTTAATCTGAGCAATAAAGCAAGTACTCCTAGCTTGCTTGTTTAATGGAAAAAGCAAGCAGCGTGCTCCAACTGTACTTCTGTATGTCCAATACTCCAGATTTTACTCTATTTTTTATCAAATAACAGCTGTGGAAGAAGTTTTATCCTTTGAAACCATGGTTATCCATGCAGACCTCGGTGTGTATTTTTGCTACAGAAGAACTCTACTTCATGGCTGCATTGTTCATTCTTGAAGCATTTCTTTAAATGTGAGCCTCACTATAGTTAAAGGATAATTTATATTCAGTGTAGTACTGTCTGCACAGTGGAATTGGCTTTATACATCACAGCCTCTGCAAAAAAAGAGATCAAAGATCTGAACCTGTGGTCCTGAATTGAATTTGTATTCTAGGTGGACTTGAGTAATCTCATAGTGGAGCCATTCATGCTCCCAGTTAGGAGTATGTCAGCCTTTCCATTAAAACACCCATTTGCTTACAAATGTAATAGCTGGTTTTAAGGACGGGCTCCAAGCTTAAATTGGAACATTCATACAGTAAAAGGAAAAAAAACAGATATCCTAAACAATCAAGTCTAATAGCATTTGGTACTGCTGAGTTTATAGAACGCTTAGCAGGCAACAACACCTGTATGAAAAATTGAGAGGTTAAAAGGGAAAACGAAACCAGCAAACCTTTCAAAAGGCCCTTTTGGATCCAGGTGAGTGTTTCCACCTGAATTTTAAAGGACCCTGCGGTTGTTAAACAGTCAATGGGACTTTTCTTAAAGGAGGACAGCACTGGCTCCAAGCAGGAATTAGTCAGATTTCAATTCAGTTTCACACCCCATCAGAACTAATGCCTTTGGCACTGATCCACGTAGTTCTTTGGAGGGTTAAGTTGCAAGAACAATAAACTCCAAACCTTGTATTGTAACCAGTGAAGTTTTCCTTTCAGCGAGCCAAAGAGAACCGCTCACTTTTGAATAGTGCTGATTGTCTGACCCAGGTGTTGGAAGCCTTTGGGGGATGCTGCTGCTAACTCTCACTGCCAGGTTATCCACCCGAAAGAGCCAGCCCGGTAATCCTGCTTCCCATCAGCTGACTGCCAGCGGGACTTTGCAGAACCCCTTTTGTCCAGAGCATCCCAAACCTTTTCCTGGAATTACAAATACCTCTGGATCCAAGAGTAGAGTTGCTCACGCTATGTAATGCCAATGTTCAAGGAGCAGGTTCAAGACGCAGCTTCCTGTATTCCAAGTATTTTGGACTGGATGAAATAAATGAGTATTGTTTGCCATTTACATAAAAATTCTTTGGGGAGATTAATATTCTTCTGTCCCAATTACCTCTTTCTGCAAAGAGTTTGCTGAGGAAATTTGTGGCAGTTGTCTTTCTTTTGTGAATTAGCAGTGACCATATCTGTCTTGGGTCTTTGAAAATTCATCCTCCTTGCAGATACACAGGCAAGTAACATGATGTCAGGAGGAGTTAATGTGAAAATTAAAATACAGATGAAAAACACTGTGGGATTTAGTGGGCATAATCAAATCATGGTAGCTTTGACAGTAAGTAAGAAACTGTGTCATAATTAAGTATTCTTTTCCTTTGAAGTCTGTTGTCATTGTGTTTGATGAAATCCTGTTGGAAATTATTTCTGAGACTCTTAGAAAATATATGATTTCCCACAGACTATGCAAGATTTAGCCTTCTTGATCCCACACGGTCTGAGCCAAATCTTCCTGCAATCTGTGAAAAAATTTCTAGTGGAGCAGAGCCTTCCATAACTGCTTTTAGCCTTTCATTGCGTGCATACTTCAACTTCTGCCAGTCCTTCAGGAGTTCTACATGTTCATGTGGTATTGAAGGCATTGCTGTGAAGCAGTTTTACTTGCAGGGGTGGCAGAACTCAGCCAGTTTAACAGCAAATGTTTTACTAACTTTTCAAGGAAGCTCTTCCTAATGTCGTTTTCCTTAATTTAAGTTGTAAAGGGAACCTAAGTAACCAGATCATCAAAGAGCCAAATGTGTTTTTAGAGAGACAGGTTAATGTTGAAGTCACTGGAGACTTCCAAATTCAGTAGTGAAATTACAAGCAGAGGTGCCCACTGTCTTTAAAAGCCATCGCTGGTGGGTTTAATGTGGCAGCTCCCTGTGCTCAGAAACTTCTGCTTCATCTTCCTGCCAAGGGAACATCTTGCCTCGTGTTCTACTTTGATGTGATATGGTTGTTTTGGGGAAGATTTTCTTCCTCCAAGCCGGTCTAGAAATAAGATGTCACTGGTGATGTAGTCTGTTTGCATATCAGTGTTTATCTGTTACATCCTTAAGGACATAGTTTTATTATGGTTGTAGGACTTTAATTAGTCATTATGTACGCTCAATGCTGTCTACTGAAGTAGCAGGAAATACATGCTAAAGGGGGAAAAATCAAGTATAAGTTTATAATGCTTATGCACAGCATATTTCATTTAACCAACTGTGCAATCTTGTTAAATAAATAAATGTCTGTGTATGGAAATCTATGATCTGCTGGATACGTGCTGTCACACGTGGGCACACTGCAGCCACATGCACTCATGTTTCCAGCTGGAGTCCCTGGCACAAGACACAGCCATGCCCACCCCAAGGAAAGTATGAAATGCCTGGGGGATGGCTGAGCTGCATAAAATGGAGAAGGGAACAGTTATAAAAAATCCACTCTCTCCCTCCAGCTTGTAACTCAGATTTCATTAGGTCACTTTTTTAAAAAACAATCCTCCCAAGAAAGGAGGTTTCGTGTCTGAGTTTTATCTCTGCTAATGGAAGTAATAATTTATACCCATGTTTAGTCATTTCTGCAGGTTCTGTGATTGCTCTTGTAGTTACAAAAGTTGTATTTCCCTGTCTCCTGACGGGTTTGAGCTGTGTGTCCTGACAGGCACATGGTTACCTGGATCACTGGTTTTCCTTGGCTGTGAGGGCATTTTTCTCCCTGAAATGGAGCCTGGCTTCAACTGGAGGCGCCATCTCAAGCTGCAGGTTGGATTCACAAACTGGGAAGAGATTTTCCTACGACTTGTGGGATGTTTCTGATGAAAGACCTAGACTTATTAAATAGCCAAAGGGAGTGCTGTAGCATTCCCTAAAGAAAAGTGCAAAGGGACTCTAGTGGTTGGAAATTCCATTAAATGATGGCTTAAAAAGAACTGTAACGTGCATATATAACTCTGAACTCAAATGATTTAGGGCCTCAGTGTAGTAGTTTGTTTAGATTATAGTTGCTGTCAGTAATTTATAAATATAGGTAGGATACAAGGATGAAACTAAAGCTATCATTAAATGGAGTAATGGCTTCACTATGTCAACCATTTAATTGACCCTTGGAAAATGTACGTGGCAATGTGTTGTAAATCAAAATCAGGAGTGCAATGCAACACAGTAATAATTTTGGGGATGAAAATACGGAAAATTAATTTTCTGTTCATCTCCCTTGTCCTACCTTGTCCTCACTTGAGGCTTTCCAGAATGAATGGATTCCAGAGTGAACTTTCCAGAGTGAACTTTCCAGAGTGAAAGGTTTTGAAATAGTTTCTGGTAATTGGGAGTGTCCTCCAGGAGATCAGTTCAGTGCTTGTAAGCAGAGCGTACATCCATAGATCACTGTTTAAAATTCATGTTCAGGAGACCGGTAATTGATTGACTTATTAAAGAAAATGTGATATATAAAGTAAATCAAGAATTCTGCTCTCCTAATTTGTTACAGAGACCTCATCCTCTGACCAAGGGGCAGCTGAATTGGCATTTGTTACTTCTTTTTCTATGATTCCACCAGAAACTTCAGGAAAAAAATCCCATACACTTGTACATGTGCAATTGTTTATGGCATTAGTGAAATCTGAGGGTGAAAGTTACAGAAGGGTCCTTAGATACTGGGAAATAATTGTATATTAATTGTATGTAATCAATCTGGGGTAATGGCGACTAGAAAAGTAGAACTATCATGAGATTTTTGGTATTTACATATTCCCCCAACCATATATAAGCCCTTTAAATATATCTAATAGAAACCATAAACCACACTTTCTTAGCAAGAAACTCCTTTAAAATCCCTCTTTAAACTGTTACAGAATCGTTGGCCGTCAGTTACAGTTATTTGTTTTTTGACAACATTCAAATATCAGGTTGTACCTTGCACAGTTTAGATTTATCCACAGAGAGGAAGAAAACCATTTTCATGAACTGCACTGGGAGTACCCTAAAGCAGAATGCAAAGTATGTTTGAGATCAGTTCACAGAACATTAACTTGAGGTGTTTCAAGCTAGAAAGGGGGAGAAAAAAGACACATGGCATATCATAAAATAAAAAAAAAAAAAAGTTGACCACTTAAAAAAATTCAGAAATCAAAGACTTTAATGCTTTCAAAGAGATGTCTCACTGGTGTCTCTGGTCAGAAGTGTTGTGTTCTAGCTGAGGAATGAGGTGGGATGTGTAGAACACTGGCAGCCCTGTGAGCAGTGAGCCCTTCTGGCTGTGGCAGTGCTGAGCCATCCTGAGCTGCTGTGCAGAAGGCAGAGCCCTCCCTGGTGCCAAATACCAGCGGCTCTCCCAAGAGGTTTGAGTGTTTTAATGCAAGCACTTAAAAACTCCGGCTTTCTTCCATCCCTGAAAACAGGGCAAATTGAATTTACTCCTACTTGCTCTTTCTCACCTTCTAAATTTGACTCAACTGTCTTTGAAATGAACTTGTTATTTGAAGCTGAAAAGTTGGTGCTTTGATGGTTGAGTTTTGGGCCAGTTATTTTTTATTTAACATTCTGTGTTTTGTGGCTTATCAAATGGTTAAGCATCAAGCAATCTGTCCAGGTAACAGAGTGCAACCCTCAGCACTGGAAAAAGACATGGTTATATATTGGACAGCCACACTAAACAAGAAATACACACACAAAAAAAGATTCTCTCTACTTTCCATTAGTCTAAACTTAGACAACAAAGAGAAGTTAAAACACAGAAGGAATTTATAAACAGGAAAAGAACTGGCTGAAGTTTACTTGAATTTATAATGAAAATAATTTACTTTTATTCATAAAATGACAGATTCCTTGTAGAATAGTGGGTTAAATCTGAAATCCATTGTATTATCCATTAGATTGAAGAAAAAAGTAAATGTGCTGGTATTTTTTTTTATTTTGTGCTAGGATAATCTTTTTATGATTGTATTGCCTTCCCCAGCTCACATTCAGTAGGAGGTTCTTGACAACATAAATGGAATTTGGCTGCAATTCTGTGTTTGAGAAGTGCTCTTTGGAATCACTGGTAGGGTATACTTTAAAAATACAAAACATTATCTTAATTGACAAAGTATTATTGTTCTTTGAAGTTGCTTAGCATCATATACTGGGTCAGTTGTCCCATAAATGCTTCTTTTGGTTATTTCTTTTCTTGCTAACTTAGCAAGATAAGCAGGTGTCAGGTTTTGGTCATTGTTCAATATCAGTGGGTAGACATAAAACTCCAGAATATTTACCTGTTAAGTTTGATGAAAATTTTATCTGGCTTCATAAAAATGCCATTTGCTATGAGTTCCCTTAATATCAGTGTTTGTACTTTTGTTGTAGCACACTTAAAAAGAAAAGAGGATTTAAAAAGTAATGCCTGAATCAAAAATTGTGCAACATACCTCTCCAAAAAATGTGGAGAGTCTCAGTTCCTTACATGTAGTTCATTTTGGCAGGTACAGTACTTTCAGGCTCTATTGTGTATTATAAATGCTAAAAAAAAAAGCATTGAAAGGGAAAAGGTTTAGAGTAAGTGATTTAGAAGAGGCTGGCAGGTGGTAGTGTGGCTACTGCAGGAATAACTCAATTCTGGAAACCAGTCACTTCAGAGTATTGGATCCATGTCTTGATTTAGTCATTGCTGAAGCACAAATCACTTTGCTGATCTGCTGAACTGCGAGACACTGGTTGATGGAGATACTAATCAACCAACAGAAATTGCTTCCTGAAAAATTTGGGATGCTCCAGTGATTAAAGGGATAACTTGGTCAGGACACCTCTCTAACTGCTGTGTAAGTGGTTACATGTACATATGATACTTATGTAAAACCCTGGCACTACAAATAGGTCTTCTGCAAACCTCTAAGGGGAAGTGAAGTGGAAATGATGAAATTTCAAGACACTCTTGGAAACAGCTTCAGTGTGTTACTATGGTAGTAAAATACCTGTTGATGAGCCTCACAAAAGTTAGTTGTGCTCAGATATTTCTTAGTCTGAAGGCTGAGGGAATTTATCTTTTTAACAGACTATTTTGTAATCCATAAGACCAGTTTAGGGATGACAGCCATCATTTTGTGAGCCACATTTATGGCCGACTTTCCTCCTTTCCTTTTCTTTTAATACTCTTTGACTGATGTTTTTACAACCTCAGCCATAACAGTTTTGGAGGGAGAAACATCAAATCTGTTGTGGGTTGGAAAAAACCATTTTCTTTCTCAGCTTTTGAAGGTCCTACTCAGTTTTGTGAAAGACCCTGGAAATGGGAGCCCTATTTGGAGTCCTGTATTTCCATCCAAATGGAGTTTCCTGCTGTGCTTGATATCAGTGTGATTTTAGGCTGATTTCTACGTGCTAATTTGCACTAGATCCTTTGCCATTTTATGTTTCCTGAATATAAAAACTCTATTCATTGAGTTTCCTAGTGATTCGAAGTGCTTCCAGCACATTAGATAATCTTGGTAGTAAACCAAAAGAAATACTCGAAGCGGATTCTCCTTTTTGCGCACTACAAAAACGTTCACTTAATGTACAGAAGTATCCTTGGAAATTTTCAAAGCTTGACCCAAGGCCTTAAGCAGCCTAATGTAACTTAGAAGCTGGAAGCAGGTTTGGCTAGACAGACTCTCTAGAGGTCTCCCAGCCTGAACTTCCCTGTGGTTCTATAAAAAGACATTGACTCCTCTATGTAGGTCACTGCTTTTTGCCTTGTCTCAACTGTGATTTTTCGCTCAAATTCAGGAGCTTGCTCTGTCCTTGCTGCTCTGGTTGTTCAGGTGATGGTGAGGAGAGGGGCAGGACAGGAAGAGAAACCGACTAGTGAGCAGAGGAGAGGTGTTATTTTTGGGCTGGATCTCAGCACTGGTTGCTATTCCTGTCTCACAATGTGCGACTTGGTGTAATTTTGGAGGCCTCCTTCAGCTGAGGTTATAGAGACAAGGCTGCCCCTTCAACAAGTCATCTCTTCACTTTATGCAGGTTGAAGCACTGCTTTTGATCTAAAAAATTCTTTTTATTTTCCTTTCTCTTTCCAAGGAAACCCTGCTGTTCGTTTTTGTTCTTCTTTAAAGGCCAACTGGAAAGCAGAAGCCTCAGCTTTATTAACAGAGCTGAGGGCAAGAGAACCCGAGACTGATTCTTTTCCCTTAGTCCTACAAAACTTAAGTTAGTTGACATTCAGAGCTGTAAGACAAACTTGTTAATTCAGTTTTTCCTGAGGGTTTTCTGGGGTGGACACATTAGCTACAGTGTAATTTTGTTTGTATTTGTGAAGAGTGTTCTGCTGATACTTCATGTTGATGGTTTATTGCTCTTGACTACAAGAGTGACTGGAGGTTGATTGGCAGATTCCCTACAGAAAAATGCAATAAATGCAGTTTCTAGAGAGGGACTTAACAATGTATGACTGTGAGGATACGAGAATAAATTCAGTTTGAGAATAGACAATGTTTTTATGGGCAGAAATTTAAGTACTTTGATTAAATATAATAAAAGATCCTTACAAATCAAACCAAGGATCATAAAAATCCTCTGAAAAGGATATTTATGGTTACAGATGTTCTAATGTATTTGTTGTTTTATCATGGATTTATTTGTCAAAGCAGGCAGTCAAAAAAAATATTCACAGGGAAGCAATGATGAAGGTGCATTAATATGAAGAAGCATTTGATGATTTTTGTAGTTGTTAGAGCTTCATTTCTGGTAGTTTCACTTACTTCCCATGCTATCTGTCTAACATGATGTCATTGGTATTTTTTTTTTGTACATCTAAAAGGATCATAATACTGCCTATGCTAAATTTAGCTGAAATTTAGATTAAAAATTACTTCCGTGGGTTTGTGTTGGCTTATTTGGGCCAGTTTTCACTGAAAGCTCAGCAGAATACTGCAAGTACTCATTCAGTATTTTCCATCCTTGACTCTTGCTGTACCATTTTGTTTCTGCTGTCTGCAAAAGAACATTTTCCCTTAAAAAATACTTAGGTGTTGCTAAATATTTCAATAAATGTCTGCTGCATGCAGTTGGTTGGACATTTAGCGTAGCTGTTCCACAATAATGGACTGTTTCCTTCAGATTCCATTGATGAAAACTGCTTATCCTAATTCTTTGTTTATCTTAATGAAGGTGTGCTAAAGGCTGTATTGCATTTGTACCATTAGACACTCTCAGCCTGATATTTTCAGAACCCTGCAGATGTGGATTTTAAACAAATGAAAAGAGCAGATGGCGTACAGGGAAATCTTTGGTAGGCCAAGAAGCTAAATCAAAGTTTCCCTGAGTTCCAGGAGGTACCTTATGTAGGGACTGCTTTTCCATCACTAGAAAATTTAATAATAAAGTGTTGATCTACACTATGTTGTAGAAGGTCCTAAATATGCAGAATATTCTTTAGGAAAAGTCTGAGCCATAGGAAGAGATCTGCACCGTGCACTTTGCTTTTTAGAATGTGTTTTAACATGGGGCTTAGGCTTGCTTTGAGACAATCAACCCTGATGGTGCTGAATATAAAAAATGTCAATATAATTACTCATCTCCAGCAGAAAATATTTTTTGCCATTTTTTCCCTTTGTGGAGGAGGGGATGAACTGGTTTTCAGTTACTCTTTATCATTTCGGTTTCTATTTTTGCCGCCGACTGGGAACATTTACCAATTACTTTTTTCCATCTTGCATTTAGAGATGGGCTATCTTATGAGATAAAGATTTAGAACTGAAATGCCCTGGTGTACCAGAGTGAACTGGTGGTAATTCAGCAAAAGCTTCTCCTCGTCTGATGGTCAGGAACTGGACACAGAACTGTCCATGGTCAGCTTTGGATATACAGTGAGCTACTTAGACCACTCCAGTGCCAATCCATTAATCATTAATCATTGCTCTCTTAGTTAAGACATTGCAAGTGTTCGTTGTAGAAACTTTATATTAAATGTTCTGGGTGAGGCACATATGTATTAACTGTTTCTGTTTTGTTTTGCATTTGGGCAACTGCAATAAAAGTTACGCAAATAAAAGATGGTACCCAGAAAGTCAAAACACAGATAGTTGTTCTGATCCTTCCCTGATTTGAATTACTCTAAAATAATCTAAAATATCCATAATTTCAAGCATATCTAGGCAAGAGAGTACAATTTAAATGTATAGTTACCATCATAGATACCATGTATGGGCTCTATAACCAAAGGGAAATCACAGATTTTCAATTTCCCTTGGAATGTGTTCACTATTAAAAAGTGTTACCAGAGTGTTGTTTGTTGCAGGAGAAGAAAATCCTGCTCAAGTTTTTAATGAATCTCTTGAGAGAGTCATCAGATTTACAGGTTAAAAAAGCTGTAAACATTCTACTGGGAACAGTCATTAAAGGGAAGATGAATGTGAGTGATCTGCACACTTCTTCTGAAACAGAAGCCCTGAAGATGATTTACAAACCAGAAAGCTGTTTCTCTCTAAATGATCTGTGTTGCTGCACTGCGCAATGAAATACAATGTATGATTAAAGTAAGTCTGTTTGCAAAATCAGAACCAGATTCACTGTTTGGAGAATTCTTTAGGTAAGACTACAATGATCTGAGTTTGAAGGGAAGAAGCCTGAGACAAATGTTCCCTTCATTTCTAGATTACAAAAAGCAGTGGAGTGGCAGAAAAACCCCTTCCTGCATAGATAATCCATTTGGAGGGTCCTGTGTTATGATTTCCTAAATGAAATAAAAATGAATTAATAAAAGTTTTGTAGATTAAATAAATAAATAAATAAGGAAAAAGAAAAGCCAACAAAACTTAATCCTCTGATGAGTTACCCTTTTTTGTAAATCTAGAAGTGACAGCAGAGGCCTGCTAAAAGATTTGCCTTTCCACAAGGCACTTCATACCCTTGAGTACTCGCTCAAGCTTTATTGACCCAGCAGCAATGCTGTTAAAAACTCATCATTTGTGATGAAACTGCTTCATCATTTTTTCTTATCTGGAGTATTACAGATGCAATGAAGGGAACAGTTTTGAATATACCACTAAAAGATAAAAGGCAGATGAGTATTTCTAAACTTATTTGTCAAAAAGTTTGGTCCTTGAAAGATTTTAATTGGTCACCTAAGATTCTACTGAAGATGTTTTGTAGCCAAATATCTCCTGTTTCTTCAGAAAACTCCAAGAAAGACAGTTCTGTTGTAGTTGGGATGAATTCTGGCATTGGTTTTGTTTGGTTGGTGTAGCTCCTCAGTGAAGCACAAATGCTCTGAAAACTTAGAAAATAGGGAAATGTGAACTGTGTCCCAACCACATCTGTTGAACACAACAACAGTTGTTTCACAGTCACTCAGCTTTCCAAGAGGTCACCCCCTCTGCAAATAATATGCATAACAAAGTGCTGTATTCACAGAGCCTCATCATTATGAACAGGGTGTATTTCAGCCGACACTGCCATTCACAACATCATGTTACCAGTTTGGTACATGACTGCCAATCTGAACTTATTGTCAGACTGGAAATAAGCAGGGCTCCAAATAAAATCACCATCACACCAAGAGGATTGATGCTTCTGCTGCATTTTCTTAATATTTTGTAAAGATTATCTGCTCCTGAGTAGTTTTTTTCAAGATGTGTGTATGTGCATTTCATTTTATCCTTTTTTTTTTCCTATTGAAAGCCTATGTGGGCATATGTATATGCATAGGCATGCTGTGGCCATAAAAGGCATGATTTATGTCCTTGGTCTAAGCTGGACATTAAACTTTCAGGCTTTGGGCAAGCTTCTTCATGAGGCAGACCCAATAAAAATCCATCTCTGACCTGGCACATGTGCAGAATCCTCTTGAGCAGACTTTACCCATGGCATTTGGAACAGCGTGATTTACCAGAAAGGTAAATCAAGACAAGAATAAAGACTTCAGGTCTGCTTTTGCTTAAGACTGAAATATCACAAAATGTAAAGGAATGCACTTATTCATGCAGAATCATTTTTGTGATACAGCCTTTTGGTGGGAGGTTAATGAAAAAGCCTTGTGACGTGTTTTGTTCAGATGTTGTGTTTGGGCATATCTTAAATAGCAGTGGTGCAATGTTATATCTTATGTTCTTTACATTTCTTTTTGCAAGAATTTACTCTTGGACTGTCATTTCTCTATATGACTGGAAAGCATTTTGCTAATTTTCATTTTCCACTGCCACCTTTCTGTGCCTGTTTGTCTCCCACTGACTCCTACTCTTCCACAGAGATGGGCCCTAAAAGGAACATTTCCTGCTAGGAAAGCTCGAGATGCCAAAAGATGATTTGCACTCCTAGAACTATTTGCTTCACAAAGACTTGCAAGATTTTAGGACAGATGCCAGCTAGTGCACAGACAGTTTGGCTCTCCAAGCCCAGCATTAAGGTTAACAAGTTGTAAATAGCTTCATGTTGCCATTATCTCCAAACCCTGCTGCTTTCAGGACACCATGAGGGCAATAATAAGAATGTTGTTCATTGCTTGTTGTATTTTTTTTCCCTGCTCTTGCCCAGCACTTACTGAAGAATAATGTTTAAAAGTTGGACAGCTTGTGATGGGGACTTGATATGATTCTTTCTTCTCACTGACCACTGATTTACTGATGGGGCACTAACAAATGGATCACTGAGATGAGGGGAAAAAACTGAACCCAAACCTGCCACTGGTTTTTAAAGAATTACTTATAGGAAGGAATCTTGGAATAAGAAAAAAATTGATTTTTTTTTCTACAAAAATAAATACGGTGCTAAGAGAGCTGAATATATTTACAGTATCTCGTGTAAACTTTCATATATGTATAAGGCTTTCTTGCAGCTATATAAATCTGCACATCTTGATTGATGTCTTTTGAGCTGCACTGACTTATAAAAAACATGGATTGTATCTAGCATATGCCACTCAAAGTTACAGTAGCTCCTTTTTCAGACATATATAAAAATTCAGCTTGGTGTATTTAATGAAAAAATATTTTCAGTGTTTAGGAGATGCTTGCTTTGCTTTGAGAATGTCTAATGTATTAACTGTTCCATGAATGCTCAGTGAAGCAGCCAAAAAAATTGATTAATTAATCTTTATTTGTATATTTTTTTCATGCAACAATCATTTCCTGACCCAGGAAGAGTTGTTCTGTCGACATATGGAATTCTATGTGACTATTTCTTTCCAGCATTGATCACTGAGACACGTTGGCCTCGGATGTGCTGTGAAAGAAATGAAGCCTGATGTCATTCTCCTGTTAGTGTCCTCTGTCTGAAAACACAGAAAAACATCGCATGATTTGGTTTGAAAAGAGTGAAATTGGTTCATGCAGACATAAAATAATGACAGTAGTAACAAGAGTGTTACACCAGCGGTGCTGGGGATAGCACCACTGCAGAGGTGACCCAGCCAGGAGCAACAAAATTCCCTTGGGGGTTTCTCCCCCAGTTTTGGATGTATCAGAATAACAAAGAGAGAACAAGTGGGCAAACCTCAGCGCCCAGATTAACTTTCTGTCAGGAGCTGATGATCATTCACTCATTCATTCATTTTTGCCCATTTATTTTGGAGAGGTGGGAGGGATGGAGGACAATACACTGCATTACCTGGGAGCTGTGTTAAGTGTCTGAGCTGCGTCTGCCCTAAGCCTCGTGAATTTACAGTGGGAAAGAATCAGAGCAGAGTCTTGCAGGAAATGTCATGGATGTGGTGGCTTGGCTGTAGGAGGGCATGGCTGGAACTGCACAGCACTGAGATGAATATGCTGCAATAGGAGGGCAAAGTGCCAGGGTGAAGGGAGTGTGTTCAGAGAAAGTGTGGCAGAGGAGCTGCACAATAAAGAGAGGCTTTGAGGCAAGACACTGAAGTACTGAGGGAAAAATCAAAAAGCCTCAGCTGTTTTGCCAAGCTATCAGGCAACACAAACCAAGATGAAACACTGAATTCTCACGAAGAAGCACCCAAGTGCTGAAGGAAAATGCTAAAATGTGCAGATGAAATTGATGGTTCTTAATGCAGAATGCTTAAGAGGCAAAAGCAGAACTGCAGAATTAAATAATGTTGAACAGAGGATGCATGGGAACTGTCAAATTAGTTTTTTTCCTTTGGAACTAAGTTTTTGGGGAAGCTGATGTTGTGATTCAGTCTGGCTTTGATTGACATCCTGCTTATGGCAACATCAAAGGATTTATTGGTGTTTTGGTACAAATGGGACACTTTACCCAAAGCACAGGACAGGAGTACAGAATTCTAGTGCAGAGAACTACTGTGGTTTTACTATAAAGTTATATGGGGGATGCAGAAATGTTTTGCTCTATATAAGATCCAAAGGGTGAAATTATTTTGGTAAGAATTCCCCTTAGGAGGATTAAATTCTACACAATCCTACCCAATGACACTGACACGCCTCAAAGGCTGGCACGTTTGCAGGTTTATGGTGTATGAATCCTGCTGTTAAAGGTCTTCATGAAAGGTTATTCTAACCTACCCCATTTCGTTTCATTTAATTTCTTTAAAGTCAGTGCATAGTAATTCAAGAAAAGGGACTTGCTTTTAATATGTCAGGAACGTACAGTTTCTTCAATATTCAGCTCATGATTATTCATGTATTTTTGTCAGTATGGCTTCATTTCACAAGTAGTTAAGGGACTATAAGATAGATGGTGTCCTGTGAGTGGTGTGGAAATTTGCTGAAGGGAAACCAGATGCAGGTTTTAGCAGAATGGGAGCCACAGCACTTCTAGCTTATTTTCAGGTAAAATGTGATGAAATGTAGAAAGGGCGAGACAGGTTTAAAATTCACACAGACTCAACCCAGCGCTGAGTGAAACTTGTCCCACTGAAATTATGGCTGAGGAACCAGTGATGACAATTTGTGTGTGAAATTGTATCTCTGTAAAACAATGCAGGTTTGCCATGGCTCAGTGCACCTTGCAAGAGAACGCTGCGTGTACCACACACGTGCTGCTGTCCATGGAGTTGGTTAGAGGCATTTCACTCTGAGCTTTTACTTTCATTAGAAATTGCTCTGTCTGCACTTGTATAAACCATTGCTGTATGCAGGCACTGCCTCAGACTGCCAGCAATGCTTTTTTTCATTGTTGCAGAGCTTTTCTGTAGAGATAAGGCTTTTAATTTGATGTTAAGAGGCAGTTTATTCTTTTAGTTTTCTTTAGTTAAGGGTTTCACTGTTCTGATCAGTGTGGCAATTATGAGTATGACATAAATACTGCCTCACCTGACACCACCAGGGCTGTTTCCCTTTTCTTCACCTGTTTATTCAGATAGCAAATGACATGCACTTCCAGAGGACATAGTATCTCATGTTCTGTGCTCATTCTGACAGATTGATCAGACAAAACATAGAGCCAATATGAAATATGGAAAATATGTGTTGATTGCCATGTCCCATAATGTCCTTTTCATGGAATAAGAGGAGAGCTGCCTGGTGCAAGGTTTTCAAATGTTCAGAGGCTGAATCACACAGATGTGTATGGAAGGATCCCTCAGAATGGAAAAGAATGGTCTTGGAGCAGCCAAATTTTTCCCTTTATCCTTCAAGTGTTTGCAGTGTTGGTGTGTAGCACTGAACACATTGGCACTGAAAATTTGGGGGAGAATTACTGGAGATTCAGAACAAAATTTGTACATGATCCAAGTCTCCCTTGGGCAAATACAGCATGTTGGAAACTTGGGAAGAATGTGTGTTATGTAACTAGGCTCAGTTTCACAGCTGATTTAGAAAAAAGGGCATTTTGCTTCCCAGAATGAGATCTGGGGAAAGAAATTTTATCTTGATCAAATGCAGCAGCTGCTGCAGTTTATATTCAAGTGTGATGCAAATCAAGCCCCCTTTGCTGCTCTGTTCCGTTCTGCCCAAAGAGGGAACCATTGTTGGTTTCTTTTTTCCAGAGAACTGGTCTGTGATTTGACCTCAGCAATTACAAATTATTAAAAAAAAAATAAGATATACAAGTTCTGGAATATTGTAATGAAACATATAAACAGTTTAAAAATACTTAAGTGATGAATCTGTGTTGTGAGAGCCAGCTGCAGAGTACTTATAACTGGAGTATATTAAAACATTTAAATATTCCAAACATTATGTACAACAGATCTTGTACTAATTCATTATGAAAACAGCAATTTCATTTAATCATTTATTAGCTATTTATAAGGTGTCTGCATATCAAGTATGCATACAGATTGTTGTTCTACCTGGCGACCAGTATAATGCTTGCATGTGCAATCACTGATGATTCTTTTTGGGGATAATTGTTCTCAATTCCTCCTCACCAGCACGGTGGCTCTGAGATGTGTGTTTTTAACAGAGTAATTGAGTTTTTGTCCCCCCAAGAGGGGAATCAAGAATTTGCCACCAAAGTTAAAATCCATCCAAGACTCCCAAATCCTAGAGCCATGACTCTTATCCCATAAATATTTACTATTTAGGAAAGAGCAGAGTATTTGACATCATGTAATCCCAACAATAAATGTATAATGTGCAAAAGGGAGCTGAAATGCACCTGATAAGGTTCAGGGAATTATTTTCTGTGCCTGGCCATGGCTCTCTGCCTGCTGCACAGACCAGGATGGGCACTAAGTTAGGTGTAGATTGAACATGACTGGTAAAATTCTTAGACACTGGTAAAGTTCTCCCTAATGGGATTGTTTATCACATCTGGTCTTACTCCTGAAACGAATATGTGAAGACTGGAAGAGAATTTGTAGGTCACCCCACTATATAGTCCTTTTCATAAATGTACTTACAAACCATTTAATCTTATAAAGAGTGTGGAAAAGGGATAAGATTTTATTGCAAAAAATAACTTTTTCATATACCTCAAACTTTTATTTTTTTTATTTTTCCCTTCCCAAGTAGATAAATGTAAAAATTTCTCCTGCCAGCAAAGAATTGATAAACTACTGAAGTCTTCAGATTTCCAGCTGATTCTCATAGTGATACGTTGCTTTGTCCTGTTGGTGTCAAAATCCTGGATGCAAATTTTTACACTGATGTATTTGAGCACAGCTATACCATGTTAGGTGATTCTCACAGACAATGAAAATGTGAATTATGCACAGAGACTTGGCATGGTTTGTGATGCTCTTTGCCAGTGCACCTGCATTAGCTTCACTCTTTTAATACCTGTGTTGTTGTCACTTTTAAATCTGAGCTTACATTTTGTTGTAATGCCTGCATTCATGGTTCCAATTGCTTTTTCTGATCTACAGATCCATACTTACACATAAAAAGTCAGCAGTAGATAAAATTAAATGGCAGATAAGGAAAGCTGTGAAAAGTCTGAATCTCAAGTCACACATCAGTACCTAAAGGCCTTCAAGAGGGTGGCACAAAATGGCATTCAATCCAAATTAATATCATTACAGTAGCAGCGATCGAGCTGATAAAGTATTTCAGGGATTATTGACAGGCTGAAAGGAACTGCTGCCTGCAGTAGTCCACAAAACCCATCTGGCTATTAATCACCAGGAATACCTGCAATGAAATCTTCATTGCCATTATGACTTGAAATTGATAAATACAATGGTATGGATTCTTTTTACTTAACAAAAATTCATTTGCTGTTTATTAATTTTTTCAGTGTTTGCTCCTGCCACCTAAATATATTTCCTAAAATAGCACAGAGGAAGGAAATTATCTAAAATTGTCTACAAGGGCTTGTATGAAGTGCTGCTTTTGCTGCTGCCTAGAAGAAATATACCAGTCAGTAACAGACTCCCAAACCTGGCCTAAAATCCACAAGAATCTGGCAATGATGATACCAAACAAAGCACAGCAAATAAAAATCGAAGTTCATAAAAATATTTGTGTAGCCACTTGCCTGGCACCCTGAAGAGAGCTTTCTTGGAGAAGTAATGTCGTTTAATGTATATTTTGGTGCTCAAAGTTTGATAAATTCTTTCATTTATGCTCTTTTTCCGCCAGTGCACTTGCAGTGACTTAAATGAAAACTGTCTTTAGTGTTACTTGGTGTAACATTAACTTCCAGAAGCCCATTACCTGAATTCAGAATGAACTTGAACGTGTGACTGCCATGAATTGGCAATACTTTGCTTTGGAAATTATGGAAGGAAAAGCACAGAATGCTGATACTGAGATCCTACAAGTGGAGTTTGGAGACCATTTCCGAGCAGTGGGACCTGGTGTGCAATCCAGGAAAGCCAAAGCTGAGTTATGATCTTGTATTCCTTACAAAGCAAACCAGAGGGAAGAAAAATCACATTTGTTACTTGAACAGACCTTGGAAAGCTCCTCCTTCCACAGTGTGGCCTGATTCTGTGTTATCACCTGGATATCCTTTTATGTGCCTTACCAAAGTAATCTCTCTGAATTCCTTTTCAATTTATGCTCCACCAGGCTGATTTGCACGCACGTAGAAAAGGAAATGAGAAAGTTTTAAACCAAAAATCTGTATTCTTAGAATTTGATATTCATGTACATTTTTATGCATGGAATTCCCATTAAGATTACTAGCAAGATTTACCTACAAATCTTCCATTCTGACAGAATGATTAAATTCCCAGAGTTTTATGAGAAATAATGTATCTTGCTTTTCAGTTGTCAGTTAATGCTAATGAGGGTAAGAGCAATTATTCTGTTCTATGTTTAAATTGACCAAAAGCTTTGTGTGAAGCTGGTTTGAAAGCCAGAGTTGGATAAGAATCCATGAGTTATTCATGTCTCAGAGGAGATATTTTTTGGGTTGACTTTTGCTTCAGCTGCCGAATAATTTTTATATTTTGTTTTTCTGCAGGAAAAACAGCTTTAATAGTAATGTAAATATATGTGTGTGTAAAATAGATTATTGCATGAGTGTCAGCTAAAATTAGTATAATGTTTCCCAAATAAATTGTAACAATTTAGCTAGCAAGCCTTTGTTTTTTAAGGCTATTTTTCAATTTAAGAAGTTAAAACTATCAGTTTTTCTGAATGTGGTCTGTTGTGTGCGATGCAGCAAAAATTCCCATTCCTATTTGAATTAAAATACATTTCAACTTCAACCCATACAACTGCAAAATGTCCCAGAACCTTGCTTCATTTTCTGTTTCTAGGGAAGCAGTACAGAATAAATTATTCCAAGTTTCAGTGGTGCTCTCCTCAACTTGTGGGAAACTTTTGGTACATCATTTTGCCAGACACATTGTACCAGAAAACTTGAATTAATAGAGGCATCTTAGTCTGGTAGTGATGAAAAGCCCCAAGAAAGATCTGCTGATTTAGTTTGAGCTGTTGCACAGTGATATACTGTGCTCTATACAGTGTGCAGCTGTTTGAATCTATATGGTGAATTCAAGCAAGTGCAGAAGGAATAAAATGGGAAAAGCTCTGAGAAGCAGGATCAGGATTACAGTGCTGGAGCATGAATGGCTGCATTTTTTATCTGGGAGAATTAGAAGAATCTTCATTGTTCTTCATGGTCTTTTCTTTATATTATTTCTAAGTGGGAAAAAAAAAACCAAAAATACCCTAAAGATTATATTGCATTTCAGGGCAAAATCTGTCCTTTATACCTATAGGTATCTCCAAGTCCAAGGAAAATATTGGCAAAAAAAGGGTTTTATTTTATTGGTTACTTTCATACTGGCAACACAGAAGTCATAATTGCCTGAAATCTATCCAATAAACCCCAGAAATTCATATAAATTGTGAATTCAGGTAGCACCAGTGCTTCAGCCTAGCACTTTTGTTGACGAGGGATGAGACACTCGCAGTGTGTTCACTTTTATGCAGAGTGATCCCATGTTCTGATGGGATATATACACAAATACCTTGTGTAAGGTCATTTTCTTTATGAACTGGTGCAACTGTGCAGCTGAAGGGGTTGCTGTGGTTTGTCAGTGCCGAGCAGAAGCCAAGCATGAGGCACAGAGCACCTGTGTGAAGGCTGGAGTGTTTGTGGCAGAGCTCATGAAAGAATGTGCCATCAATTTCTGCTGCCAGCTGATTTATAAACTCCTTTTTTCCCTAGTGTTTTTATAAACTGTAGCTAATTTTCGTTGATTCTCATGATTCTGACAAAATGTATTTTTCTTAAATTTTATAGGCACAGAGATTCAAATATTTTGCTCCTTTTGTATTCTTTGTGCTTTATTCAGCATTGATGTGTGTTGGAAATGGTTTGGCCAAGTATTTTACACACAGCAGTTATTGACTGTTTTCCATTCTAACCACAGGCTCTGCATGGAAGAGAATTTTCTGATTTAGAAGAAGCCATATAGTTCTTTTCAGAGTTCAGATTCCCAGAGTAGCTTCTCTTTATATTGTTTTACATATATATATGCACATATATAATATTACTGTTCAGGTTCAAGTGGATATTGTGGATGGCAGTAACATCTAGAGATTTCCTTGTCTGTTACTGCTGTGCACATTCTTATTCCTGATTTCCATAATTCTGATTTGCCCTGGCAACTGGACACCTAGGAGTGTGGAATCAAAGATTCTAGAATTATTGGCAGACAGGAGAATTTCATCATTCCAAATATCTTTATTTTTACCTTTTCATTTAATGCCTAATATCTTCTGCTTGCATTTCCTTGACTTCCTAATTACTTTTAGTGGGGTTTTTTTACCTGTAAATGAGGGATTAAGCCACGAATTTTACAGCAAAAGAAAAAGCAGCCCAGATTAAAAAGGAAAGAAGAAAAGAGAAAATGTAATTGGTATAAAAGTTGTATAAATGAAGATTCTTACATTTTGCTTTAAATAGTGAATCATTCAGTATTTTGGTGTTAATAATTTAACAGAACCCGAAGTAAGATATCAGCAGGACATGTGTGGGATGGGTGGTAGTTCAAGTTTGATCTAAAAGCCTTGCCTTTGTATTGAAGTTGGGTTGAGGCTTTGATCTATTTATAATGAGTATTCTAAGGGTTTACTAATTATTTTAAACCTGAAGAGAATCTCAGAGTCCATTTTTCTGTTGGAAAGGAACCAAAAATAAACCTTGCTGGAAGGTAAAGGCAGAAAGTCATAAAGTTCCAGCCTGATTTTTAAAGTTAAAGCACGACCGCCTACTGGCTATAATTTCTGAAAAGTTTGGGGGGAAATGTATTTTCTGTCTCCTTTTTACATTCTGTAGCATTAGGAATTTTCTGACTAGAGATAAGGCATCCTTTATATATCCCATCAGTTTAAAGGTTTTGCAGCTATAAAGTGGAAATGAGATTTTTTTTTTGTTTGTTTCTTTGGAATTATACTTAGATTTAAAAATGAATACCCATTTATGTTACTTATGATATTTATTCTATTAACAAACTAAATTAGCATACATATTTATGAGAGATTGTGGGGTGTTAATATGTTTATCAAGGGAAACTTTATAAACCATTCATGATGGTGCACAAGTATAACTTTAAAAATAAATCTGAATTTATATCTGCTTAGAACGTTGCTCAAGATTTGGGAGCCTTTTTTGAAAGCCATACTTGTGTCTGATCCATCTTAATTTCATCTTTAAAGGCGAGATCCTTATTCTACTTTGTTACAATTGCCTTGTGCAATAATTCTGTCAAATTACAGAGATCCATACACTATGGGATTAAGTGCTATATGCATCATGTGGGAAATTTCCCCCTCCCCAGTTTTCTAGGAATTTTTCCAGTTTTAAAAGGGTGCTGACCAGTTTAGTGAATCTATAATGCATTCAAAATAGTTTCTTTCTTATTTTTTGTCTTCCATTGAAACAGTATTTGGGATTAAAGGTGAACCTCTTTTCATGGTTCAAATAATTTTCATTAGCAGGAAGGAAAAACATGCTCAATAAGCCTGGTGCTGCAAAAGAAATACTTACAGTAGTTCTGAGGAGCAATTTTTGCCTTTTCAATTATGCAAATGCTCATCAAGTTTTGTCTTTGGTACTCTTTGGCTCATCCTAAAAAAATCTGACAGAGACTTTTTGACCTGACACAAATGTGATTGCTGTGAAGGTTCTCTCCTGCCTTTGCCCTGGCACAAGATTAAAGAAATGCAAGTACTGCGTTCCACAAATCAAGCTCATACTTATACCTGGATCTTATCCTTGTGATTAAATTTTTATGGAATCATAGAATAATTCACATAGGAAGGAACCTTGGGAGTTTCTAGTCCAGATCTCTGTGTGCTCAGGAGTGAATTCAGATCTGATGGCTTTAGGCTCTGTCCAGTTAGGTCTTAACCCACACACAGCCTGCTCCAAGGCTTCATTATCCCAGCTGATGGCTTTTGGCCATAATATGCAGCAGAACCTGGCTCATTTCAGTTTTTTGTCTCTTGTTCTGCCACTGTGCAGCTCTGTAAGAGCCCAGCTTTTCCCTCCTGGGATGTTTTCCATGTTGGTAGTTCCTTGACCCTCGCCTTTAGACTCAAAGACCTTTCTGGAAAAGACTGAGGCAAAGTTTGGTTTCTTTGTCTTTCTTCTCTTTCATGTCCTGTGTGTGGATGAGCTCAGTCATGAGGTCCCTGTGAAGACAAGGACTCCTGGTATTTCTGCTGATTTTACTGGGCATGGAGAGTTGTGCTTGCAGAAGTTTACCCTAGCAGGGCTTCCAGCTCTCCTGAGATCCTTTTCTTTCCAGAGTTCCCCACACAGGATCTCACCCACCTGAAAAAATCCCTTCCTAAGCTGAATTCTGTCCTTGGAAATTCCAGGGTCTGTACTTGGCTACTTGCCGAGACAATTTTTTTCTTCCAAAAGTGAGAATATCACAATAAGAAGAATTATGCTGAAAATATTTTTAATAGCTGAATAATCACATTTATCATTAGGTTTTTTACCTATAACTAGACTTCTGGAGTGCCAAAACTCAACAAATAATATATGGGAATCTCTTAATTAGCATACTCTTATAACTAGAGACATTTTGGCAAATTCAGTGAGGTGTAGGTACTTTTTGTTAATTAATTGCCGAGTGATCATTTAAGAATCTGTCACTGAGACCTGGAAGGAATGGATAATGAATCTGCTTGTTACAAAGTCAAATGAATCTAGGTAGTAAAGTATACAAAAAAGAATTTTATAATTACACCTAACTGATCACTTCATTGGTTGTACCAAGTAAAAAGCTGATAAAGAAGAATTTACTCACAGAATTTCACTTCCAAGGTGCTTTAAGGTAAATAACACACATGCTGTCCATGACTAGTGACTACAACAAGTATTCTTGTCCATTGCCATCAAATAAAGCATTTAGGGGGAGAAATTTCCAATGCCACAACATTAGAGGCAATTTATGCCTTTTAAACAACAGATATTTTCCTATGAAAATGTTATTGACTGATAAAAGATCTGAAATTCTGTAATAGTGAAACTTTCACAATGTCAAAATCAACACTGGCTCAAATCAAAATGAGGAAAAAGAAGTCTTGTCCAAGTCAGTGGAAGGTCAATAGAGAGAAAAATAATACATGAGCAAATGGTTCTTTTATACTAATTGTATCTCTATGCTACTTGCTTTCTTGGGATTATACTGTGATGGAATTTGGCTTGGTTTGAAATATTTTAGTATTTAGTATTTTTTCTGAGTTTAGAATATTTTTGTATTTAAAACAGGAAGATGATTGGAAGGATGGAGATCATATGGAAAAAAAGTGTTTATTGTCTTTCACTCAGTTTCTGGATCCTTTCTGTTTTACTAAAGCTGGTGGAAAAGAAGATTTTTAAAGCTCATGGAATCCTGTCTGACATGTAACTGGAGGCCATATATGACAAACCACAGCACTGAACAGCCATAGCTTATTGTGTAAAATGAATAATTAATTCTAATTTATTGTGTTTAATTCTAGAACTTACTGAGTAATCCACATATGGTGTAATAATTGGCTAAGTAATACACAGTAAACCAGATTTGTTTCTTCTCTGATCCTTATTTTGCCAACATAGGTGATGTAGAGAGGGACACATCACTTGGTGCTTGTACACATTTGCCTTGGGGTTGTAATTGGTGTCTGCAGAATGATTAAATACACAATATGCAGAAGGTACCAATAGGTAGAGCATGTGCAAAGGCCTTATTAAAAACACTTTGAGTTGTTCTAAATGTTTTAATTTGATCTTTTAAGCTCTTTAACACATCTGTAATCTGTTATTCTAGAGTGTGTGGTGGCACAACAACAATTTTGCTTAATAACATGTAAAATATTTAAGTGTTTATTCTTTGTCTCAGTACAAGAACACATTTGATCATATGGCAAGAAAAATAGATTACATTTTCTCGCCCTGGCTTAAATATATTGTTTATATACGTGAGATTTCATGTGTTCACTTGGTGAACATGAGACTATTCCCTGAGAATAAAAGGGAAACCTTTTAAAACTTTTAAAAGCAGGAAAATCAGAAAGGACTTTGATTTATTTCTCATTATTTAACATAAATAAAAATCCTTCTGTGTAGCAACAAAATAAAAAGGAAAAAAGAAAAGGAAAGGATGCTTGCAGGCCACCAAGGACTGGAAGTGTAAGCAACGTACACAAATAACTTTCAAAAGCCCAGGCTGCTTTCTCTCAGTATTTACCATGTTTAAGCTCCCTGAAGACTGCCATAATTAGTTTTCTCCCTTACAAGTAATTATGAGCACCTGTAATTTAAAAAAAAAAAAAAAAAAAAGAATTTGTCTCTGAGATACGATCCCTTGGGTGTTTTTCTTTTAGATCCTTCCTCATTTGCTCTTAGAAGTTCTTTTCCACTAACTTCTACTCTTGGGATACTTTAAATGGGATGAACTGTTCCTCTTCAATTGCTTTTAAAATCAGGTGAGGGCTGAAAAAAACACCTTCTCAAAATAGCAGTGTGTCAGTCTGGAGGGAATTGTGCAGTACCACACACCAGGAGATCCCTTGGAGATTGAAAATCCCAGAGTTTTGTTCCTCTCCCCTTCCTTCTGCTCACGGGTTTCACAGGTCAAACTCTACAGAAATTAATCTTCCATACCTGAATGTTGGCATTAGCTTTAAGCCAAAAGATTTCCTCAGAAAGAATTATTTAACAGTAATTTTGCTTAATGCGAGGAACTGACAGGATAAGCCATGAAGTCTACAAAGAATTGCCCATTAATTTGACAAACCTAAACCGCTGACTATCTGGGAAAAGAATTTGATTCAGTTTTTATTCTAATACTGTATTGATCTCGGAATGTTCTTGTCATTCTTTTAGGGGCAGTTGACCACTGATTAAATTTTGTGTGTTTTCCCTTTTGTAAGATATTTTGCAATTTCTCTGTGTGCTGCATCACCAATACAAGCTGAGGGAGCTACTTCTTCATACAAACAAATTCTCAGTAGTGGGTGGACATCACTGAACACCATTATGTCAAAAGGCATTTAGGAATCACTGACCATGATTTCAAAAAGCATTTAGGTTTAAATGCAGTTCATATCCCTCCATACCCGGACAGAAATGTGGAGCCTAAGATTTTAAACCTGTGGGTTTAAATTATAAAGCACAGAACTATAAATACCTCCCAGGTTCTGGATAAAATGTCCATTATGGGAATTTTCTCAGTCTGATAAGGAATTCAGCCCTTTCTGCTTCTGTATCTTCCTTTTGCAGAAAGAAATGCCAGTTGCACAAGTTGAAAGGTGAGATTCCTGAGGCTGACTGGGACACCAGGAGCTCCTGTTGTACAGCTCAGGAAAAGCCTCACTGGCTCTAGTGTTCATCCCTCTTTTAATCCCTCTTAAAGACAACGGAGACAGTGTGTTCTTGGAGGGCAGAGACATCCACTGTCTTTCAGCTCTATCAGTTCCAGAGTTTCTCTGCCTTTCTAACACATTAATATCAAACTAAGAAAAGGTTAATTAATACAGAACCCAGAAGTGCAGTATGCTCCAGAACAGCCTTCTTTTATCCTGTCATACAAATACTTTACAAGAATGGCATAAAGCTATTTATGTGAGCCCTGCACTTGGCTCAGAAATTACCTATAGAAGGTCTTTTCAAGGAGCAATGCCCATTCCCTTTAAGGCCCCTGAATGTTTTTTTTTTTTTGGGAATCTGCTCCACTTGGTTACATTCGACCTTTTGAAAGGACTGCATTCAAACAAAGGGGAGTTAATCCAGGTTTCTCAACAAGACTAAAAATGAAAGCAATCACTGGCTTTTCAAAACTTGCAATGGTCTTGGCTGGCTGTGCTCACCTTGTAATTGTATTTTCCTCAAGAGCCTTTCTCCCAAATAAGAGGTTGGGATGCTATTGTAATGTCAAATCTGACTCACTGTTACAGTTGCTATTAAAAGTTAGCAGCTGTAATTAGGGAAGAATTTTGAAGCTGCAGTGTTGTATTGTCAGTTGTAACAGCTTTTAATTATCTTATATTTTTCTTTAAAGTGATCAGCTTTGCTGAAGTTGAATGTGCTTTTATCATTTTTGCTCTGGAAATGAGCTGACACATTTAATATAATTTAGATAGAAATACTGTTGCTGCAGAAAACAATTGGAATCTATGAACTTTTTAGAGGATTTTGAGCACAGGAGACAGCCATAGTGCTTAGAGGGATTTTGCCATCATCCAATTAAAATAGTCCTCCATTCTTTCTAATACCATTCTATCTGGTCTTAAAATGCGTAAGACTAATTACATTAGCCCACAGAGGCTTGCATGGCTAATACTATTGGCCATTTCCTCAAATAGAAGAATTATAAATGATTAAACACTTTGCAAATAATGGCAGTTTTGCTGCAGGACTCGATGGGATGCACAGATTCTCTGCCCTTTCCCCCTGAGCAGCCTGTGCTGCTCAGCCTGGCAGCAGAAGCCAGCTCTGGAATTCCAGCAGCCGATTCCATTGTCCCTTCAGCTTACTGGAGTCCAGGAGGAAACCAAACCCTTTTGTTTCTATTTCTACTCTGGACTTATGCTGGGGATAGAGAGAATAAAGACAGAGCCTCATAGATTAGTCTGGTGATAGGACATGCCTTGTTATGCACGACTTCATTCCCTTTAAATCCTTTCAGTCGTGGTGGGGAAAAAAATGAGTTTTCCAGGGAAGGATCCTGAATCTTAAGGATGTGGAAGAATGCAGCTGGTGTAGAACTACAGAAGAGTTTGGGTGAGCAGACCGTCCTGTGGCAGCGTGCAGCATCCTCGAAGGCCAGATACAGCTGCAGAAATGCTGCTCTGTATTGTCATTTTTGGCAGGCAGCATCCTTGTCAATATGCATGAGCACTCAGCAGAGGGAGAGAACCTGTCACCCAGGGGATGTTACACACTGATGACAACAGCCAGGCACAGGTCCTCCAACGTGTACTTAGATTAAGTTCATTTACAGTTGTCACTCCCAGAGAAGGAAAACTGCTAGGCAGGAAAGGACAAGCAGCACTGGTGGTGCAGCCATTCTTCCAGCCAGCATTTCCACTTTTTGTGTCCTGCTTCATAATTGAGTCTTCAAGACCGGGAAAAGTGAAAATTCTGTTTGCTTCAGCAGCTCCAACAAACCTGAAAATTAATCCTTATAATCCTTATATTATGATGCCCCAGTGAGAGACCAATTTACCCATGGCCCTTGTGGGAATGCTCTCTCACTGCAGCACGTTGCCATTGGATTGGATTGTTTTGATAAATACTGATTTCATATATAACGTTCATATCCAACTAAAATCCACCATGGGAGAGATTCCTGGTCGTGTCATGATCTTGTTCATGTGCTCTCTTTTAAATTATCCCAGACATTCCTGGCTCTGCCACACAGTCACCAGATTCTTGGGGCAGGGATTAAACATTTGCTCAACTTGTTCTGGTTTGGTTTTTTCCTATTATTAATGTTTGAGGAGGTGTGATGCCTTTCAGATCACAAAAGGAAAAGTTATCAAAGGGGAGTGGATGGGTGTCCTTCTAATACCTGACTAGTAGATATCAAGAGATGGGTAGTAAAACTATAATTTCAGAAAAAATAAGACCTTGTCCCTGTGAAACTCCAAAACAGCTCACAAAATGCTACATGGGAATTTTATTGTTGGGAATCTACATATTCAAATAGGAATTTGGCATGTGGGAGCATTAAGTTATCACAGAGGAGAAGATTATTTTCTTTGAAACACATTCAGAATTTAATTCCTGTTCTAGGCAGATGCAACACCTTGGCCTGGATTTTTGTTTGGGTGTATGTTTTGTAAATATAAATGTCCATCAAAGTAAATCTCATCAGTAGGAAGTGCAGTGCAGTGTAAATTGTACTGGAGAGTTTTGGGCAGCTTTGTGGTCACAGTTGCCTAAAGAGTTCAGTATCCTGGGGAAAGAAAATCTCTATTACCTTGAGCAGTTCTGTAAATTGTGGGCATGTTCTATTAAATTTTACTTTAATGCTCAGAAGAAGTTTATTCCATGGAATGCTTTTCATTATTCTTCTTCCATATAAGCACTGCATGTATACCACATATCTGTAGACACATAAATCCTAAATAAATTCATAAATTGAACCAGGGGATTCAGAGTATTATGCTTTCCAGAGTAAATAGGTTTTTTCTAAAAAAAAAAAAAAAAAAATTTAACTTTAGCTTTCAGAGCACTGGATGAGATATGCAGCATTGGATACACATTTCCCAGTGCTAGGGGAACCCAAATTCCACTGAATTTCAGGGGGACCAAACCACTGGTTCTGATTAAACTATTTGTGATCTGACTTACTTTCATGGACACATGTCAAATGAGGATATTTGAAAATTAGTCTCTAGAATCTGAATAAGAAAATATTTCCAGTATCTTCTGATACCTTTGAGCACAGCTTTTCCATGGGCTTAAAATCTCACTATTCTGAGGAAAGCACTGAGGGTAATTTAAGTTTCAGTAAAGAAAGACGCAGTCTTTTTTTACTTTGAGGGACTATTGCCTGCTTCTTGAGATTATTGAATTTTCATTCCAGTATAGAGAGCAGCAGTATATCGCCAAGATGAAACAGAAAGCTTAATAGGCACTATATCTCTTGATGTTTATAGAAACTTAGCCAACAATCTTAAAATACCCGAATTGGGTTCTAAAATACCGACACAAATGAATTAGGAGGAAATGGCTCTTGCAACAGTACTGCTACATGTGCCATTCACAGTATTAAAATATGACATTATTCTTAATTTTGTTATATTAAATTAGAAATTTCATGTGTTGGAAAATAATGGGAAGTCATAATATCACAGAATAAACTGAGTGGGAAGGGAGCCACAAGGATTATTGAGTCCAGCAATCCCAGCCTGTGTCCAAAGCTTCTGGAGCTCTGGGAGCCTGGGTGCCACGACCATTCCCTGGGGAGCCTGGGCAGTGCCCACCACCCTTTAGGGGAAGAAGCTTTTCAGAAAAAGAGACTGGAATTTATTTTTTTCAGCAAGAGGCTGCAATAAGTGAAGCTTTATAAGCAGCTAGATTACCTACAAAATGAATTCCTAGAGAAAATAAGTATAATTTTCTTAACATGACAAAGATGTGTTCCACAAAGATCTATTCCACATTTAAAACTGTTAAAGGAAACTGTCACAATTCTGCCTGGGGCCAAGGGGGACTTTTCTGTTATTTTTGCAGGTGTTTGGCTTGGTTACATGATTTTGCTGTCCAGGTGAGTAAGTGGTGTTACTCCTTGTGAGCACTTCAGGTCGGTGCAGAGTACTTGTTATTGTCAGGCACTAGGTGGCCTGCTTGCTAAAACATCCTCATGAAGCCTTCTGCAGGCAATTTGCAAAGCACTGCCTGAAAAATGAGTAAATAAAAATGCATCTTTAATTTCTAATAGAGGCTGAGGCATTTCAACTCGCCGGTGCCAAGTTCCAAACACGTATAAGTCTGCAGGTGCTGTAACCTACCCAAAACTCAGCACACAATGATTTTGTTCTTGTCTTGCAGACAATATTTAGACAAAAGATCAAAGTTTCCCACTAAAGATGCGATGCTGACCTGTATATTCTCCAAATCATAAGCTCTTAGTTCCTCTGAGGGAAGGTAAAAGCTGACAAGTGCAATATAGTACAGCATTTGTTTTAGCACCCTGATGGTTTGGTGTGTTGTGCCCAGAAATACAGAAAATATCAGTATTTATAGTTTCTAAAGGGCAAATATAACACTGGTGCTCCAGGAGTTAGTTGTACTCAATCTGATCTACAGAAAAGCAGAATTAGAGCAGCAAGCAAAGCAAGACCTCGCTGGTTTTTGTTGTTTTGGTGTGGTTTGGAGTGGTGGAAGGCTGGACAAGACCTGTGGTCTCTCAGTGTTGCCACCTGAGCCCTGTGCTGGTACAAACCACCTTAAACTGTGTTTTTCAGAAATTTTGACATTTTCATTTGTTGCCGTGTGACTCTCATTATTGTCAGTAGATGTGTGGTGATCACTCAGTTTGAGGTTTGGATGTTGAACTTTAAAAAGTATGTTTTATTTATTTAAAGTGGAATGAAATAATAATTTCAATAATGAGCCTTCATTAAAATAATTTTGCTGTTGAATTGAATGGCTAAAGTGATTAACTACAGAATGATTTCAATATGATTGTTGAGCTTCTTTATTTCAGGTCAAATGCAAGACTAATGAGATGGCTGGGATTGGAAACATCATTTTATCTACCATTGGTAGAATTTTAGAATATTAGTGAAGGTGCAAATTTCTGCTGTTCTGCAGAGACCACATGAGAAGGATGGGCTGAACCCAGGGATGAACATAATCTGCATTACACACAACTCTGTTGTGGCCACCTGCTTGGAAATTTGTCTTGCACACATTTTTCAGCTGAATTCCCCTAATGTCTCTGTTCAACACCAGATAAATGAACAAACAAGAGACAGCTCCATTGCAGTGATTTCTAATTGTACAGGAAAGGGCATTGTGTGCCTTGTGTAATTACAGGTTTTGTTTTCTCCTGAAATCATACCAATTAAAACAATTGATTCAGGTAATTAGTCATATTTTTCTACGACAGGAAAGGTGTTTAAATCTGATATTTGTGTCCTTTATTCTGAGTAAGAGTAGAACACACCAGCAAATATATGGCAGAATATGGTGTGTTCCAAGAAAATGTCTAATTGTTTTTTACTTCCCTCCAAGAAAACATTGCATCCCAATAGAAGAGGAACTATAAGAACTTGTTGTTTTGTGATTTGATCAAAAAAGTGTATTCCTCCTTACTGCAGCCAAGTCTGAGCATGAATCTCTTGAATTGATTTCAAAGCAAGCAGACTTGGCAGGATCCCTCAGGTTACAGAGAACAATTCTCCATTTAAAGCAGTGCAGCATCCATCCGCACTGCACTGAGAAATAAAGTGCCTTCTCAAACTCTGCCAAAAAGAGACAAAAAAATCTGTGATATGTGGCACATACACACTCACACTCACACACAAATTCCTGTCACTGAAGCTTGTAGGAGAAGCAGGGAACAAATTACTGATGCATAGAGGAATATCACTGTGAGATGTCAGACTGCCTATAGGAATTCATCACGCCTGGATATCAGAAAATAGGTGTGATGTACTGCATCACATAAAGCACAGCAGAATTTTAGTAGGAAAATAGATCTGCAAGCTTTAAGATACTCTTTATGTACTGGTATATTTGAAAAAATCAATATATCTTATAATATTTTACAGTGTACATGGGACCAGCACATGGAGTTGCAGTAGGAATTGTGTCTGCATTTCAGCACCACAACACTTTAATGCTTCCAGTTTCTATATCTGAATAGAACTTTGTCCAAGGGAATTTTGCTTTGGTGCATTTAATAGATATCTTATATTCCACACAACTGGGATCCTAACAGATCTTGGTAACAGAACAGCAAATTTTCTTTTCTACACAGGATGTGACTTTTGTAAGTTCTGAGCTTTTATTTTACTGGAAGTCAGTAGGACTCCTGACAGACACATCATCAGGCGTTAAAGATTTGAAATGTTATTATTTTCTCTACTCATTTAATCACAAATCAATATTTCCGCTCCTTATAGCAGTAATTGATGGAGCAGTTAATCTTGTCACTGTTGTTCTTCCATCTTGTGAGACAACATGTAATTATGTCCTTGTGTCACTGGTGTTGATCTTGTTTAAGAGATTCAAAACAACCTCTGCATAGAAAGGAAAACACCAATTTTCTTGGCAGGTCTTGGATTTAGAGGCATAATTAGCTGATGTAAAGGAACTGTCTATCAGTTGTGTTTGCATGACATTTTTATTACAACCCTAATACAAATGTTTAATTTCCAGAAAGAACCAAAATATATTTGGTCATTTTTAGTTTTCTGAAACAGGCAAAGTAACAAAACATGAAGCACGATAAAACTTACAAATGATACAGGATTTTGTACAACCTCATGTTATTCAAAAAATCTCTGTGTTGTAATTATTTCAGCTAATGGACTGGTTTGTGTTTTGTGGTATTTTTGTACCCTTTTCTGTCTTACAGCTACATCATAAGCTGTTATCAAGTGGAGAAGTCACTCCATTTATAGCAAAATTAGATTTTTCACTTGGGTTTGTGGAGTAGGAACATGACTTTTATACAAAAGAGGAAGAAGGATTTATATCCATTTGGAACTTTAATCATCGCTCACACTACTCCTTTACATTTCTCCTCATGCAATTTCTTCTTTCGAGAACTAAAATGTGATTTTCTTAAAAAATGTTCTGTGTAGTGTACCAGCAATGATAGAATGCATCAAGGCCCCATGAAATTGGGTGGGAAAATGTGCTTCAGTTGGGCTCTTAAAAGCTTCTCCATGAGCATGGTGACCTCCAGGACTCTGATACACACATGCACACTGCTCTCATTATTACTGATACCTTTTGAAGCAGTTTATCCTGTTTATTCTGTGTCAGAAGAAGGAGAATGGATGGGAAATAGCATCCCAAATATCCCAAACTTCTCTCTTCTCCATTACAAGCCTGAGTCTCTGCACATCACTTGTGTCTGGGTTGGTCAAGTCTATGGAAATGCAGGTTTCCAGCCAGAAATGTTTTGTCCACCTCAAAGACACTTAATTGTTGGCAGGATTCAGTGAGGAGGCAGGAAAGGAATGCAAAAAACACATTTCCTGTAATTTGAGTAGAGTCTATGAAAGAGCTGCAGTGTCTTTATGAACTTTATGTCTCTGGGCAAAATGTTAAAAATCAGATTTTTCTGGGCTTGTTAAGCAACAGCCTTACCATGACAGGCTTCAAGAGCATGGCCTGACCTTTGTAATACAATCTAAAATTAAGCATTTAATGCTGACACATAACAGTCTATGCAAATAGTTACAAAGGTCTGTTGTTAAGGTGTGTAGGCAACTTAACTTTTTGTTTAAGTTAAGGAATTTTATTTCCAGAGTAATAGTTCCAGCAAGCTTTGTAAAACCTGGAGAAGACACCAATAGTTTCAGTGGGCTTTGAATCAATTTAATTGTTGACCAGAACCTCCACTTCTTAAACCATATTTACTGTACAGGTAAAACAAAATTTAAAGAATCATCCCCTGCACATCAAATTTGTGTAGCACATTTTAAAGTACCCTTATAATTCTGTTTTTATCCAAGTTTGAGACTCTTTTTCCTGAGTACTTTTTGTACAAGTAGTTTGACTGGTTTTAAGTAGCTGCTTTCTCCTAAATCAAAACAGCTTTGCTCCATCATCTCCATGGGATGATTTAATTTTCAATCCCCTTTTCCAGAATCACTTCAGTGTAGAATTCTCTGTATTTGCCATCTCTGCAGCAGTTTGGGGATCTGTCAGGATGGGAGGTGTTTCACCAGAACAGTGGAATGTTCCGGTGTCATTTTGGTTTTTGAGATAATAGAGGAAAAGACTTTACATTTTTGTGGCTAAATGATAAAATTAAAGAAGTATTTTTGTTATTTAAAGAAGTGAGAGTCCCCTGACCATGACAGAGGAAGGGGAGAGAATTTGGCATCATTGCTTTTGTTTTGTACCCTGATACAACCAAAAACTGATATAAAACCCACACTCTGATAATGTTCTGTCCTTGGAAAAGCCTTCCTCTCCAATCACCTTCTCTTAGGAGTTGGTTGTTTGTTTGTTTTTTTCTCACACTGCCATATTTTATTCATGTGGTGTGTTTAGACAGGGCCAGTTTGCTAAAACATGGGTTTTAGCAAACCAGGTGATGGCTTCCCTGCTCATGGCCATCCATAAATGATGAGAAAATTCCTTCCAGGGTGCGCAATTAGTTCTCAAGTTTGTGGCACTCTTGGAGCTTCCAGAGTTGAGTTAATGATTTATAAAGATATTTTCTCCTGTATGGTATCCATATGTTGCATGGGACCACTTTGGGCAGACATGATGATTAGGCTGTTAATTGGTGAGGTAGATATAAGGTATAGAATATACAATTTATGATGTATTCGATATTTTAAACTCTTGACTAGAACCTTATAGTTTAATTCTAATTTTGCATTAAAGAAATCTTTAAGAAGAACAAAAAATCCCATATGAAAATGAGCAGCTATGCTGCTACTGGATAAAAAACCTGATGGTTTTTTTTGGATATATTCTGCTAAGGCAAAGAGAAACTGATGCAAATAGCAACGTTTATCCTTTTGGAGTCCATTATATGTATTTTGGCACCCAGAAGACCTATTTTGTCCTTCAGAAAATGGGTACAATTGGTGCAAAATTCCAGATATCCTGACTTAACAAGAATTACAGAATAAAATAGAATTTTTTTTCCCTTTTATGTCATGATTTTTTGAAAAAAGAAAAAATAGGAAAATATTTAGTTTTTTTCTCTTTAGAAATTTTGGGAACAGTGCTCTCTGTCTCACAAATGGTAAAATGAGAAGTAAATTACTGTGGTTTCCTCAGATCTCTGTGTGGAACTGGAGGGGTTGGAAGAAGGTGACTGATTCCTGCTCCTCTGGAATTCATGGAATGTGTGCACCTGGGCTCTTGGTGGAATTGTGTTTGGAATAAGCAGGACAATGTAGCACAATATTAACAATAGAACAGCATCCCTGCCCTGATTCACAGCCACAGAGCAGACACTCTGAAACGTGGATTTTACCAGTGAGAAATGAAAATTACTGACTGGCAGTGAGGCAGTGAAGCAAAATGCATTATGTATGAAACAGGTGATTTTGACAATTGCCATTCCAAAGGATTTGACACAAATGGCTGAAATCAGATTGACTTCCATTTTATAACAAATAAAAATGTGTTTTACTTTGGAGTGCATCCAACAGCCACACACGTGGTTTCACACATTTTCTTATTGTGGCCCCATATTCTCTTGCCACTGGTTCATAGATGATTTTCCTTTGGTTTGTTTTAGCAGAGATTTAATTTCCAGACTTGAGGCATGAACAGATTTTCAAGTACCAAAACCAGAGCAATTTCCACTTGATCGGTAAAATATATTCATGTAGTACAAACACACAAATAAAATGCAAAGCAAGTGACATTATGAATCATACCATTAACAACTTGATTGTTTGCAATGTTTTTAGAAGTCAGCCATAGAGTTATAGTGAATATATATTTGAGTTTGCAGAGCAATGTAGTGTTCACTTTGGAGTTGTAATGATCTGCAGCTTTGTAGAGGGTTTGGTGTTGAGTTTGGTTTGATTTTTTAGGTGTTTTTTACTTTTTTTTTTCTTTTTCTATTTGTTCAGGCATCCCATTATTTCTTTCTAACAAAATTAAAATAGCCATTAGAGAGATCTTAAGCTTTTTTTCCAAGATTTCTGTTCTCAACTTTTAGATTTTATGCAGATCCAATGTGAAAATGTTCCACTGCTAAAAGCAGGACCATTTCCTAGTGTCACTGATGTATAAATAAATTTGACACTGCATATTCTCACAGGTCTCTGAAATAATTTACAGGATATTTTTAAAGTATTTCCTGGGTGGCTGCTAGATGCATTTTCCCAAATGTGGACTGTACTCACTCTTCTAGTTAAAAAGGGACTTCAGCTTTAAAGGGATTAATTTGCAACAATTAAAATAAATTACTCCTTATGCCATATATCAATGTGATTGAGTTTAATTTGTTCAGCATGCTCACTGCTTGTTGTGTATTTGTAATTCTGCTCACTCTTTCCAGCCTTTTGATACAAGTTTTAATCAACACTCTTCCTATTAGTTGCTGGTTACTATCAGGAATAAAGAATTCTATCTAAGAATTTATCAGTTGCTTGTTTTCCACACCTTGGCTGCTTCTTCATGTGGCTTGAAGAACCTGTGTTTTGGTCAGTAACTTTTTATTTCATCAAGTGAAGAGCATTTCTTGCCCCTTGTGATAGAAAAATAATAAAAATAACTAAAAATACTCTATTTTTAAATAGAATCAGGAGAGCACACAACTGTAAGCAAGCTCTGCCTCTCACTTACTTAGTTCTTTTGTTGACTTAAATGTGTGGGGTGATGTTTTCTCCTGGTGAAAAGAATTTCCAGTTTCATTATGTTCATCACAGAAGAAAAATCAAATTAAAGAAACCTCATTGAAGTCAATACCATCACGCTCATAAAAAATAGATCAAAGAATGAATCAGTCCCTCAGTGGATTTAGAGTAAAATCATATGAGGGAATGAATTTGAAAGCCCTGATAATATAACAAATTGTCTGTTTCTCTTTGAGGTAGGTCTTTTTCTTTGTGTATGATAATGAAATATCCCGTGTAGGGAGTGGATGCTGTGGATAAATATTGAGGGCTGCAAATAATTTATGTTTGAAACACTATGGAGAGTGACAGTGAGTTCAGGTTGGTTGGTGGCATTTGTGCCTTAAAAAAAAATTAGGGGGTTTTCTGTCAGGCAGCAGCTTTGTGGTGTTTCTGATTGCCATCAAAACCTATAAAATACCTGTAAAATCTGTACCTTTCTGAAAAGCAGACCCATCAAACCTAGCCTGTTCCTTAAATGGCTCCTGGGCCGTGGTGGCAAAGGGGAGACCTCGTTGTGTGCAGCCAGGTCTTGTATTGTAAATGCAGCGAACCCAATGGGAAGAAATGATAATGTCTGACTCAATGGAGAAGGCTGAATGATTTCTTTATTATAACTATGCTAAAATACATTAATATACTATTTAAAGGAGATACTAAAACTACATACTACTTTCTCTAACTCACAACTCGTGACCCTCTCTGAGAGTCCAGCCCCAGTGAGTTGGATTGACCACCAGCTCAAACAATCCTCACCAGAACCCAACCAAGCAACACCCCAGGGAAACAATTCTCCAAACACATTCCACATGGGAAAAACAAGGAGCAGAAATAGAAATTGTTTTCTCTTTCATTTCTCTCTGTGCACCTCTATGAAAAATCTCGAGAGAGGGAAAAATGTGTTGTCACAGTCTTGGTTTGTTTATGGCAACTAAAAACACTCCAACCCAACAACCAATACCTAAACCACTAAAAACTTACAGCATCAAAATGTCCCCACTTTGGGATAAAGCTGAAATCCACATCAGCATGGTCCAAGGATTCAAATCCTGTCAGTGGGCACTTTGGAGGGAGCCCAGTGACATGGAAGAATTGCAAATAGCTGGTTTGTCAATGAAATAATGTAATAATTGTGGTCTTGAGTGGCAGATGGAGCTGTGTCATGGGGATCTTTTGCTCTGAGAAGCACCATTTTAATACAGGGATTTAAATACTCCTGTTTAAGGAGCCCACAGTGGATTAGCAGCAAATGAAAAGGATATGATATTGAAACAGTGTGGTGTGCTAGCTAAATTTGTCCAAGTAATTAAAATAGGTTCAGGAATATAAAGATAAGAATGGGAGTGATATTTTCAGGATTTCTTCTCTACTATGATTTTAATAATTGGATATTGATGTAGCTTTAGACTTCAATATTCCTAATTTTTAAAAATATTATCTTTTTCTTTGAACTTGATATGGGCAGTTACAAAACATCACCACAGCACGTTTGTTCTACTCTACTTTAAATCTGAATCCAAGTATCAAGAAATGGTGTTGTGTTTCTAATCTGGACACCTGAACTCTTCTACCCCTTTACAACTTTTCTGCGATCCTCTTAAGGAAGAAATAACAAGTTCTGTAATAAGGTAAAGGCTCAGGTGGGACCAGATGGAGCTTTGTGTGTAAGGAACAGATTTAGATTCTACCTTCACATCCTGCTCCATTATGTGGTTACAGCTTTTATATTCTACTTTTCAAGGCATGATTTGACAGCTGCTAAATGAAGAGAATAATGAACAGTGCTAATATTTTAATTACACCATTAATATTTGGTGTATTGGACAAAAAAGCAGGTACCTTTGAGTGCATAGACAGCCAGATGAAGAAAAGCAATTTTAAACTTCTTTTTCCCCTCCTCCCCTCCATCTTGTCCATCTGGGCCATTTGCCTTCCTAGTTGGGAAGTCAGCAGCACAGACAGCAATGCATTCTCTTGAAAGCTGGGAAAATGGCTTGGCAAGCTTCATGTCACCTTCTGTTAAACAATTTGATTTGTTCTTAATTTTTTTTTTTTTTTACCTCCTCAAAAGTGTGAGCGAGTGCTGGAGCCCATGAAAGGTCCTTTAGACTTGGGCTGCTCTGTTCAGCCCTTCTGTACTTTGTGTTTCCTGATTTCAGCAATGCCTGGAAGGTGCCTCTTGCTCCTCTTCTGTGCACTGCTGTTGCCATAGAATCCCTATCAGAGCTATGGCACAACTGACAGGCAACGTACAGCTATGGCTTTATAAATAGGATTCTGGAAGAGCAACACTTTCCTCTCAACATAAGATATTCTATTCTATATCCAAGCAGCAAACTTGTGTCACGTTGGGATTTTTTCTCCTTAAAGGCCTACAGCTCTGGAACAGAGCTTCAAAACTGTTACTAGAATTATTTAAAAAAAAAAAAAAAAACACAATTAAAAAAAATGTATTGTACAGAAGTTCAAGCATTTTAAATAATTGTTGGTTGTTTTTTCCTGCTAAACTAACACTGTTGGTTACATGTCTGTACCCTTTAGTCACTCAGGAAAATCTGTGACAGCAAAAGTCACCACAAAATTCACGCTAGCATTTATCTAACGTGGTTTATAAGTGTGCCGTGCTGCTTTTTCACGCTTTGAAGTATTTTCTTTACTATGACACAAGAAGAATTTCAATAGGCTCAAACTTGGTTTAAAGTGAGTAAAAGTATGCATAAGAATGCAATGCCAAGTTCCACCCTGCAGTTTTCCTTACAAAACTCTTTGAGTCCTGCTGTTGTTATTTTATAATCCCTGGAAACTCCACTGCAGATGAAACTGGGGTTAAAGGCTTATAATTTAGCTTGAATATAAAGTATCTCCTGGCTTGAGCTCAACTTTCAGAACTGATTCAGGAATATTGTTGATGAACTCTTTAAATTGTTGCATTTATGTACTCATTCTCATATTGCTTAAAAAAAAATTCTTTAATGCATGTGTTTGGATGATTTATATACCTGTTTATACAATATTTTTGCATCATTATCATTTATAAGCAATACTTGCATCAGCATTGCCATAGAAGAATTTGGGATAGAGGCTAGAATTTGGTTTATATTTATGGTTGGTGTTGGGTTTTTTCCTTTCCTCCCCTAAGAAATGTAAATTTAAATTATTATTCTATAAACATCAGGATTTGAAGGGTATTATAACCTTGTTGTGTTATTTTTCATTCTAATTTGTAATAGAGAGGAAGATGTAGCAAAATAATTCCTTCTAGTATGCAGAAAACATGCAACCATTCTCATTTTTCTTTTTTTTTTTTTTTTTTTTTTTTTTAAGGAAGCATTTAAATAGAAACCTTTTACTGCAACCTATACATTTTTATTTGTGTTTTCCATAGGAAACAATGTAAATGCATTTATTTCAGTAATAATGGATGCAAAGATGTGCTTTCCTGAAATAAAGGCTCCCAGCAGGTCAAATTTACGTGAGCAATTGCTTCAGTGGGATGACAATTGCTGGAGCTGCAGTTAAAGAGATGCAGTTAATAAATCAAATAATAAGTTATAAATATATTTACATTATTTATTATACATCTATAATAGATCTGTATAATATATTTATATGATATAATATTAAATATATATTATACATTATATATTTATATTATATAATGAGTTAATAAAGCAAATAATAATCAATTAATAAATCAAATTATAACAGCCAAACTAATCCACTTGTACAGTATCACCAAGTCATTCACTGGGCTCACACTGCTACCATGGTGTTACCATAATGATGATCAAGGGCTGCTGATGATTTCCTTATTTGCATATTTAGAATGTGATGTTTGAATGGTTAATAAAAAGCTGTTGGTCCATTGCTTCCCTCTGGGCACCTGGCTGGTGCTGCTTTGGGTGTTGGGAATCCCTGAGGTGCAGTGATAAATCAGAGAATTCCTGAAATGCCATCCCCTTGTCAGCCATCCCCTCCAGGTTCATTGAATTACTCAGGGAGCAAAGCCTTTTTCCCTAAGTGGGGACTTGCAGCACTTTTATTTCATGTACAATCATGAAAATGGTGTCGTTCTCTCCTTTGGTGCAATCATGAAGCCAGAAAATCATGAAGCCAAGAAAAGCTGCCCAGTTGGTGCTGACCTGGGGATCCACCTTGCAGATGAGCTGGAGTGTTCTGTGTCTGTCACTGCCTTCCAACCCAAAGCAGTTTGCAGTGTTTAAATGGAATATTAATTGTTCCTGACCTGTTTCACTGCAAAATCAAAGCTTTAGTCTAAATTTCCCTGCAAGTGGCACTGCTGAAAGGCAGTAACTAGCAGGTGGAGGCAATTACTGGCACCAGGGATTCCTTCCACCACTGCAACTTGATCTGCAGAAGTAAATCAATCTGTGCTGTGACAGGGAGAATAAAATGAGAAGAGACAGGAAACAGAATTACACTTTTACCTGCACAGTAAAAAGAATGTAGATGTGTTGGCACATATTTGAAACAGATGCTAACCTAAGATTTCATTTACGAGAGAACTCACTTTACATGGAACTCTTGAACATTTACCTTAGCGAAATGCTATCCTAGCAGATCCTAAATTCTGGAATGGCAGAATTATGTGAAGATTAGGCACATATTCTATACACGGAGTTCAAGAGAGTGATTTATCTTTTAAAAATTCTTGGCTGAAGGCTGTATGCAGCTGCACAGATATCTGTGTGTACCTGTAAGTCCTCCTATCCCACTTCCATCTTTCTCGAGGCTGTTAAGAACTCAAGGCAAGAATATATTGTTATTCAGAAACCAGATTGGAAAGTATACATATTTTTACAACAAGTTTGTATCTCCTTTTAAAGGCAGTGGTGTTCCAGAGTACTGTGAACAGGCATCACCAAATTTAAAATTGTACAAAATTTCTTGCAATTCACTAGACAGATTTCCACACATTGTTGGCTGAAGTTTACCAGACTCCATTTGGATAATAGCATTTTCTTGCCAGTTTAAGTTCCTGAATTAAAAATATCCAGATTTCTTTGTTGTTGTTAACAAACATTACATAATTTTGTCAGTGCAAAACTTAGGGGGAGAATTAAGACAAGTGTTCTTCTATTCCCATATCTAAGCAAGAGGTATAAAAAGATCTGGTTCTCAGCAGATGGTTACTTGCAAACTTCTTGCCTACTTTTTTCTTAGGAAATAGAAAAAAATGAGGACAATGTGGCAGAGAGATCAAAGGGAGACATTTTCCTAAGGAGAAAAGGAAAATCTCATGCTGGAAATAGGGGATTCCTGTACATATTTCTTCATTTAACATGACCCAGCCGTAAAATTCTTACCTTAGTATTCAGTTAAAAGTTTCAAGTAAAAAGTTGTGCAAGAAATTTTATACATATTTAGGAAGGATGGAGTCAAATGTGACTTCACTGTCTCTATAGGACACGTGAAGGCGTGACACAAGATGCTGTTATTGCAAGGTGAAAAAGAGGAAGTTTATTTTCTGACTCCAGCATTTGTACTTTTCTAAAGGTGACAGTGGATTGGAGGGTGAAGGTGCCACCTCTCCAATGACATTGGACAAACTACCAGTACATCAAATTTCTCCACCTCTATGGAGGAATGCAAAACAATAGACTGTTTACAGAAAGTTGTGTGAGAAAGTTCTCTACAAGAATATAAACTCAGAAAGCTTTAAAAAAATTTTAAGAATCAGGGTAACACTTCACTAATGAGGTTTCCAATCAGTTCACATTGTTGTAGCAGGAAAGGAGTTCCTTTAGCTCTTATCTCTTTGGGAACACAATATTCTGTGACTTTTAAAGGGTTTTCCTCTCCCTTTTCCCAGCTACTCCTGGCGTTCTACACGAATACGCATTAGTCATTCTGGAGATGGACTTGCTGTCTGGAACCTACCTCTTGGCAGTCCTGTTGGCCTGCATCGTGTTCCAATCTGGCGCCCAGGAGAAGAATTACACCGTGCGGGAAGAGCTGCCGGAAAATGTCCTCATTGGCAACCTGCTCAAGGATCTCAACCTAACGCTGGACCCCGACGTGCCCCTGTCCTCCCCGCTGCAGTTCAAGCTCGTCTACAAGACGGGGGACGTGCCCCTGGTGAGGGTGGAGGAGAACACCGGGGAGATCTTCACGGCTGCCAACCGCATCGACCGCGAGAAGCTGTGCGCCGGCATCGTCAGCGAGAACCGCTGCTTCTACGAGGTGGAGGTGGCTGTGCTGCCCGACGAGGTCTTCAGACTGGTCAAGATCAGGTTCCTGATCGAGGATATAAATGACAACGCCCCCCTTTTCCCCTCGACAGTAATTAACATCTCTATCCCTGAGAACACGGCCATTAATTCCCGCTACTCTGTCCCGTCTGCCATCGACCCGGACATCGGGGTGAACGGAATCCAGCACTATGAGCTCCTCAAGGTGGGTTTCTTTCATCTTTCTCTGTTGCTGTCTGTGTTGCTGTCCTCCCACAAGTGTTGCCAGTCCTCCCCAACCCGTCAGAAGCCCCAAGCTGTGTGCTGCACGCAGTCACAGACCCAAAGCTGTGAGCTGCAGTGGTGGTGGGGTGCAGGTCCGTGTGAGAGTGTGAATCCACAGCCCTGAGTGCGTTCTGGTGCATCCCATCCTCGCTCCGTGGGAAGCTGTTTATGTGCCTGTGTAACAGCGTGAGGAAACATCCCCACCTCCATGAGCTCTGCAGCAGCATTCAGTGTTTGTACATTTTGGCTGACAGTCTTCCTGGACCATTAAAAATGTGTCCTTATTGCCCCTGACACGACAGTGCCAAGTGCAGGAGTGTTCTGTGCTGGGTTTATGCCTCCCATTTTTATGGAGACATTCTTTATTCATGCCTCTCCTGCACTGCTGATGTACTGGAGCAGTAGAACTTGGCCCAGAAGTTGATGTGATGCTCATCTGTGTATTGAGGAGCTTTTCCAGAGGGAAGGAGTCTGTTTGTCAGAGCAGCTCTGTAATGTCTGGGCAAGAGCAGCTCCAAATGTGCAAGGAGAGCAGTGCCAGTGACCTTGTAAGAGCAGATATTTCAAATTCTTGCTTCTTTTATTCTTTCTAGCAACTAACAGGGGAGCTGGGATTAGGGAACAGAAGAATAACATAAACATGTGATGTTTATATAAACAAGAGTGTGTGATTGCTAAATAAATGATCACTTTCATTTGAGTTTACTGAAACAAACTTAAGAACAGGAAAGAAACTTCCCTGAAATGTTGGGGGGAAGCTGAAATTGCTCTCAGATCCTTTGATTTGGAATAGGGAACTATTTTGTGGTTTGGCTGCTTAGCCAGCAATCTGACCCTCCTTACTGCCAGAAGAATATAGATTATATTATCCAATATATTGCTTGACTGACTGGATAGCTGATATTTGCTGATACCAGTACATACTAGCAATTTAATAAAAAATAAAGCTCTGTCTTTTTTTAGCTCTTTTAAATTGCTTGGAAGTAATTGTGGCAGTGTGGGTGCTAAGGAGTGGCAAAGACATAAAAATCTCTTTCAGGAAACTGCATCCCACTGGGCATTTCTGGCCAGCTATCAAAAAAAAAATATAAAAAAGATCCCACACCTATCTGTCTGCTTTCATGGAATATTAAACTTTCCAAGAACTTACAATAATGTCTGAAGTCTTTGCTGTAAGCTCTTTAAAACATTTCCTAGGTTATAGGAGAGTAGGTATATCTACATACATGGATTTTGTTTGGGGTTTTTTAGCTAGGTAAGCAGAAGAACCAAGTAGGGCAGAGTGCTCTTTATGTGGCATATTCAATGAGATTTTGGGGAATGAATAATAGCATATTAAATAAATAACAGTAGGAGTAGAAAATAATGAAAAAACCAGGGTTACACACAAATTGGGGCAAAATAATACTCAGTCTGAACAGAGAAATGTGAGTTATCTGACAGAAAAGTGCTGTTAGAAAACTGTAGAAAGTGGCAAAATCAGGAGTTCCTGGCCTGATGAGCAACAGTTCAGATCCCCACAATAACAATCTTGTTTTGTGAGCTTATCTGTGGCCTGTGCATTCAGAGGGAGAATGCACCAGATCAGCAGGGTGGGAGCACATTTGTGTCACACGAGTGGGAGCTGGTCTTAAATCCAACCTGCAGCTCTGCCCAGGGCACAGGGCTTGGCTGGAGATGCAGGACAGCAGGAGAGGCTCTGCCTGAGAGAGCTTCCACCAAGCACATCAAATTATTTCATTTTTAATTAGGGAAAAAATGAATAAAAAAGGACGAGTTACATGTTTATTCAAGTGTCTCTGGAGAAAACTGCTTTTGCCACACAATGGAAAGGAAGGTGGTGAGGTTGAACACACACTGGTATGGGCTGGAAGTTCTGAAATCTTGTGCTGCATGTGCTTCAAACAAAATAATTTGTGAAATCACAGCCCTATAGGCAGATCTTCTGAAAGAATTAATTGCATTTTTCTCTTGAATGCCTGTTGGTCAGGTGTTTTTTGAATTATGGATCTGCTGCCTTTAAATGAGCCAGCAATTTCACATACCTTGGAAATGATCTGTAAAAACCAAAAGGAAGTTTCTGACAGCCAGACACCATTTGGAATAGTATTTCCAGATGTTATTCTACTGGTAATTTTCAGAATGTTAATGTCAATCAAAAAATGGATTTAAAAAAACCCCAAACAGTAGAAATAAAAGATTCTGGTGAACAGTCAGGAAATACAAACAGTATTTCCTACAGCAGGGGAGGTCCGGGAGGATAATTAGAGGGATTAAGCACCTTTCCTATGAGGAAAGGCTGAAAAAATTTGGATTCTTCAGCCTAAAGAAAAGAAAGCTCCAGAGTAACTTTATTGAGACCTTTCAGTACCTGGAGGGGCTGCAAGAGGGATTTTGGACAAGGCCTGGAGAGACAGGACCGGGGAAAGGCTTTGTTCTGACTGAAAGTCGGTTTAAATTGGATATTGGGAAGAAATCCTTCCCTGTGAGGGTGGGGAGACCCTGGCACAGAGAAGCTCCTGGGTCCCTGGAAGTGTCCAAGGATGGGCTTTGGAGCAGCCTGGGACACTGGAAGGTGTCCCTGCCATGGCTGGGGGTGGAACCAGGTGATTTTTAGGGTTCCTTCCAACCCAAACCATTCTGGGGTTTGTGACAGCCAAAGAAGGGGAAGGCTGTGGGGATGGAGAAGGAAAGGAAGAGTGGGTAGTGCTGGAACTCCAGGAGGAGGTGGCAGGACTGGCACACCAGGCTGGTGCTGCTTTCGCTGCCTTTCCTCCCCAAATGTGTGCAAAGTCCTGCTCTGCCTTTCGTGGGGGTTCTGAAGGGGCTGAGATCTTCTGGCTCCTGGGAGTGTTGGTTTTCCTTCCTTTTACAGGCAGCAAACACAGGGAACTGAGCAGCAGGGGCTAGAATTTTGGGAAGGAATTTTGGGGGAATTTTGGGAAGCACCTGCTATGACATGGGCAGCTTGGAGGTGGCAGAGGAGTGGGGGGTGATGGGATGTGGAAATTCACTTCATAGGTGCAGAAAAGCTGATGTTTTAGTGAAGGTGCAGCAACAGAGTGAAATGCTCTGTATTTTGGATGGAAAGGAATCAAAAACTGACAAATTGTGAAACGAAGAGAAAGATTTTCAGTTGTAGTTGGCTTTTGACACAAACTCAGCCAAAATTTTCTTATTACCTGTGTGAAACCAGGCCTATTTTGCCTGAAAATAGGTAGATAGAGACTTTGTCTATAAAGAATGCTAAAAAATAGGGAACTTCTCAGTAGGAACTCAGCTGACCCCTTCATAGGTATGTAACACATTTTCAGCACCTCTGTAGCTTTTGGGAAGGTAACAGTCATGTGTTACAATTTTCCTCACTTTGTTACACTTACCTTCCTGCCCCTCTCACCGGGTGTGGAAAAGTTTGCATATCAATTTTGTATTTGGTTTCCTTTGCAAACAAGATAAGAAATTATAAAGTCTTTAAATTAAATGACACTTCATTTTTTTTTCTCTTTTTCTTCTTATTTTTTAAAAATTATTCTTCTCTCATTAAAACCCCTTAAAACAGCAGAAAATAAAACATTGTAAAGAAATATATCCTTGTATTTTGGATTCAGTGGAAGCTTTGTAAAGCAGGATTTGATTTATTTAAAACAAGACAGTGCTTTAACTACCACACTGATTAACACTCATTTTTTGCCTGCCTGCCTTTTACCAAGGTGTACCTGAATAGAAAATAACTTCTTTATAAGTAACTGATTCATGGTGCCTCATCCTCAGAACTTTCTGTGGCTCTGATTTTCTCGACCCTGTTTGAAACACATGAACTCTAAAAAGGCAACAGTTTTGCTGTTAATAAAAAAGAGGAGACAGTCACGCAGAGCTTCTTGCTGTTCCCAAAGCTGCTGTGCATGGCATTATAAAAGATTGTGTTTCTCTGCTGAGATGCCCCAAGGTGACCATAGAGGGAGTGACATTAAGGTTTCACATGATAAACAGTGTTTGCTGTGAACGAGGAGAGGAGGGAGAACTTAGATATTATTTAACAATAGAAGAAAACTTCATTTGGAATGAGAAATAGCTGGGTTGGGGAAGAGGATGGCATAACACTGATGGTGGGAGCTGCTAGGTGCAGCTAAGACAAGAAATAAATGGCCAGATGGAAACCCAACCATTTTTGTCTCAGCTGAGATAACTACTGTAAGTATAAATGGGGAATGATAGGGAAAAAAGAGCTGGGCATTCATAAATAGAAGTGGTTTGTGAAAACAGTGGGATGCAAGAGCAAATTGTGCATTGAAACCTTGATAAACCGTGATTTCTGATTGGGGATGAAGCTAAAAATCCCAATGTTCTGTTTTAACCCAGGGGGCAGCCCAGCCTACAGGGCTTTGTTCACCTCCTCAGGGCAGCCCCATTGTTTGCAGACTGCCATAAAATGTGCATTGTGTGGGGCAGTGCCACCACCGTGCCATAAATACCTCCTTGCTGTTGTTGATTACACTCTTCCAGCACACTTACATCTGAGCTCAAGGCAAGCTGATATTTAGTATTACCTATTAATACACTTCATATTTATAGGTGCCACAGGCCTCTGCTTTGACTGCAAAGAGTTTAGTGTGAAGCATTTCTTTGTTCTCCTAGACGTTATAAAGGCCAGCTGGCTCAGAACAGGCTTTGAATTGAAAAGGACTCTCACAAGTGCATGTTTTAAATAATATTTTAATAAATTGATTGCTTAGCATTTCTTGTCAGCTAGGTATACCATGTACACTAGAAGGTTCAGAGGTGCAACAAGAACATTTTCTTCTGTGAGCTGATCCTGCGTGTTAATATTTTCTTCCTTTAATCCTTTGCAGTCTAGGGGAAATTAGATTGGTGTTGCTGTTCCATTACTCTTACCTGCTACAGCAATGTTGCTGTATTTACTATCAGAAGCAGCTGGTGCATCCCTTCTAGAATAATATGATAATCTCTTTGTAGCTGTCAGTGCATACCTCTGTAGTCTGACAAAATAGATTCCTGCTCAGCCTCGCCTCTGATGAGGAGAGTTTCATCTCGCTGCTCTAGATCATCTTTGTGATGCCTTTCAATAGAAGATATCCCCTTTTTCTGATACAGTTTGTCAATTCCATGACCCATGGAAGATGGAAATCACAGCTCTTCATCATATTTCAAGCATCATATTTCATGTTTGCAACTGGTTATTTCTGAGCCTTGCTGCAGTCTTGGGTCAAGTAACTCATATCACTGTCAAGATCAAGAGTGGAAGATGTGTTTTATGTAGAAATAAGTCTAGGAAGGTAGTTGGAATTATAGACTGGGACTGGATTTCTGGTTAAATGTGTATCAGAAAGTCATATTAATGAAATCTTTGTTGATAATCCTGTGGTAAGCAGGGATACAAATGTGAAAGTCAAAAGCTGTGAGAGTGGAGGAGGCCAGCAATCTTCCTCTGCACCTCTGGGGTTCAGTGCACAGAGAAAAAACAAGACAGAATGGTTGATATCCCTGCAAACTCAGTGCACAGCGACACAAACTTTGATTTTCTCATCACCAGATCTTCCTCACTGTCCCAAACACGAGCTGCCTGGACTTCTCCTTCCTCTCCTTTTCTGTGCTGCCATTCCACCCAGTGGGAGCCAAGGCAGCCCCCTCCCTGCACTCCCAAACCATGTCCCATGGTTTAATTCCCACTCTGGAAATAATGTGGGTTAAACAACGTGGGTGTTTCTCTGGGAGGGCTTCGGCAGCATCTCAGGGCAGGGCAGTGCTTTATTGGCCCTTTCAGTAGGTCACAGGAAGCCTGGGGTGGTTATTGCCAACATCTGCACTCTGTGAAAAATCTGCCAACACAGAGCTTGTTTTCTGCTTGTAAACAGATATTTACAAATATTGCCAGGTCTTACTGAATATTGTAGTTAAACGCTAATACAAATAAGGAATTTCAACATAATTTTTCCTTCTTTTTCTACTAATCAAAAATTATTTGTGAATTTATTGTAACCCTCTAATAGCAAAATATTCTTGCACTTTCTTTTTTTATTAGCAACTCTTTCTAGCAATTGTGTAATTAAATATGGCTGATAGGATGATGGCTATTCAAGATTCTGAGAATTTTTGTTTTACAGACTTATATAGAGTCAAGAAAATGCGTGATTCAGATAGGAGACCTCTTGACTTCCTCATAGACAAGAACATGGTCTTTTCATGATTTCTGTCTTCTCATTCAGGAAACATCAGTTGTTCAGTGATATGTCAAGACTAATTGCCACAAAAATGAAATTACACTCATATTGATGTTACAGGTAACAATAGTACTTAGGTGCCTAAAACTGAGAAATTATGTACAACCAGATCCCTGATCTGACAGTGCTTACAGACAAGGTGAAAATAAGATGCATGTTGAAACAGCATTTGAAAGTTGGTTTTTTTTTTTAATTAGTTTGGGTTTCTTTTCCTTCTCGCTGTCATGTAGTTTAGACTAAAATTTCAAGTTTCTGCTTGGAGAGGGGATGGTTTGTTTTTCTTACTTCCCAGTCCTCTGGAAAAAGCTTGTGTGATGGTGTGCAGCTGCTTTGGCAGAGGGGTTGGAGCAGAAGATCTCCAAGGTCCCTTCCCACCCCACCCCTCTGTGACTCCCCAGCACCATTTGCAGCCCAGGCTGACTCCCACCCTCACTGGGATCTCTCAGGAGGATTAAACTACAGACTTTGGGGGTCAGTACTCTTTCTTCTTTCCCATTTTCTGTGCCAGCATAGAAAGGGAACTTAATGAATTTAGGGAACTCAAAAATAGGTTTAGGATGTTTTATTTTGCTTTGGAGTTGAGCTCCAGTCAAGCTCTAAGGTCACTCTTAGTGCTGGTAATTTAATAAATAGGGAGAGTTGGACATGTTGTCTTTGTAAGGTAATTTTTAGCTGCCCTTTAAAAGAGAGGCTTTTTTTAGGCCAGACAGGCTGTCTTTTGAGTGGTGCTGAGTACTTTTGTCCTGAGTTCACAGTGGGGGAATAGGTCAGACCCAAAATATTTTTCCATTTTTCATTTGCTGACATAAGTTCAGTGTTTCGGTTAAAGTTAACACATCTTCAGTTCTTTTCACCTGGATGATTCTCCCTGCAATGCTTAATTACCGTCTGAAGTTTTTACATCACCTTTGCAAAATAAATCTGTTTTCATTATTTTATAAAATATTTATTTTTAGCTGTAGCTAAAAAATACAATATTATTTTCAGCTGTAGCTGAAAATCCACCTTCTTCCAAATCCTTTTTTGCTCATTTTCTTGCGAATGAGGCTCCAAAACCCCATTTGCTCATTTATCTTGCGATCCAAAATACCAAAATTTATGATTCTTTAGAGAAGATTTTGTGCTAGAATAAAAATACCGCTCAATGGTAACTTTTCCAGAGAGATCTGGACAGACAAGTGGTCATCTGTGAGCATTATTTTGAAAAAAAAAAGTCACTGGGTCTGAGCTATAAAAGGGAAAAGTGCTTTGCATTCCTGCAGCTGTGACTTGGTGTCAGCGAGGAGATAAAATTCTGCTCCTGACTGGTGGTAGCGAGTCAGGAGTCAAGGTAATTGCCTCTTGTTGGTTGATACAAGGCTCCTTTAGGGTGGTTTATGGCACGAGTGCTGTAAAACTGTCAGCTCCCCTTAGCCTGACGTCCCCTGCGGGATTGACTGAGGACCAGAGGAGAAAGTCTTGCTCCAGGCACAGCAAGTTCAGCCAGTTAGGGTGAGGGACAAGTTGGTGTCTCTTTCTGCATGCCAGGCTCTGATTTTCACACGAGCTGTCAGGGAACAATAATATATAACTGAGGATGTTTGGGAGCGGGGAGGATGATAGACTCGGGCTGCGAGGCGCCCATCTGTCAAACACAGAGCTCCGCTTCATCTGTCTCTGCTGAACATCATCTTTTGCTGATGTCCACACAGATCAGTCTTAGCTCACATGTGGGATGCTCTCTGAGCTCACAGGGCTCAGCTTTTGTTTACACAGTCCGTGTGTGTGGCAGCACAGAGAAAGCATTTTCCCAACAGCCAGCGAGGAAACAATTATTTTTATTTATAAGAAATTGCTAATTACATGATCTATCCTGCTCTCTACTGACAACCCCAGTAAAAGCACTAAATGCCCCTTCTAAATGGAATTATACTCTGGTTTGCATAGATGACTGATGTTGGAACTGCAAACCTGCAGTGCCACACGAAGTTACAAAAGGTAATAAAAGTGATGTCAGGACCAATTATGCTGCACCCTTAATTTTTCCCACTGTTTCAAAATCGACCATATTTTAAAGCTGTCATATTTTTGTACATTACAAAAGAAAGAGGTAGGAGCCTTTTTCAAATGCCATAGCAGTATTGCCATAGCAGTATTGGCATAGCAGTACTGCCATGGTGTTGGGGCATTATTTTAACATATCCAGTGTGTTTATCTGTGAATAGAGATGCCTGTCTTTGGCCCTTATTTTATATTTAAAGAATGACTTGACACAGGTGTCTGAATTTCAGGCCATTTATTTATAAATTATATTGGTGTATCTGCTTGATACACTGGTCATCTTGTATCCAACAGCATTTAAACTTTTTCTGGAAATTTTTGTAGTTAAGTCAACAATAGATGTCACCATCCAGGCAAGAAACATTTTAAAGGCCATTATTTTTTTGACCAAATTAAAAACAATTGTGACAAGTTCTTCAAGATTATCAGCTAATGGTTACTGTATGTGCTGTAAAAGTTCTTTGGATCCGCTGTAATTCTCATTTCAGAATAACTTTGCAAGGATTACTTTTCTCTGCTTCCTTCATTTATTGTAATGGAGGCATCAATACATGGCTTACTTGTATTTTGGATGGCGGTCATGAGAAACCTTGAGTTAGATTTTTCAGCAGATCCTAAGATTATTCTGATCATTAAAAATAGCGAGTTTTTGAAGAATAGCTGTTTTTCTTCATGTGTACTTATGAGGTTGTCAAAAAATTCTATTTGCAAAATATTGAGTAAAGAAAAGAAAAATAAAAGGTGACTATTACTTGCAAAAGACTTTTCTTTTGTCCAACTCGCCTTTCTAATACTCACTTTTCATCCCATCTAAGGGGGATGAAGATTTGAAAATTTCCAATTTTTAGGATATGTTTTGAAAGTAGAAATAGTTTGTTTTTCCTGATTTAAGTTGTCATAAAATACACAATTAAAATATTAAAGTAACTTTTATAATAATAATATGTTCTTGACTTTATATTTACTTTAGGCTTTCTAATATTGGACTTTAGTAATAAAGATTGAAATATCCTAGCTGTTTTTTCCCCAGGTACACTGTATAGAACAGTTCCTTCCATTTAAGAAGAAAAGCTGTCAAGGAATATATTTAAATCAAGTATCAGCTATGGTTCATGGCACTTGACTGCATTAGTTCAGTTATTTTTATTCCTGAAAGAAAGGTGTATTGCAAAATAATTTATATTCTCTAACCCAGAAACATAATTGGTCTGAACACTTAAGTCCCGTGGAGCTTTTGAAGCTGAGACATGGAGCAAAGACTGTTTCAGACAATTCTGAAGAAACAAAAAGAAACATTGCTAGAAGAAATGAATTCTGAGTCATCAGCTCTCAGTATTGAAATACATTTTTTCTCTCATTGTGCTGTAATTGCTGGCTCTATTAATGTGATGTGTTCCTGCTTTGGTTATTGCTGATGTTCCAAAGTCGGATAATTGTAGTTTTTTTTCTCTGCTTTTTCAAGCAAATTGACGTTTTCTGGGGTTTTTTCCTCTTCTTTTTCTTTTGAGTCAGGATATTCCTCTGTGCTGTTCAGACTGGGATATTATATGGCTTTTTCACTGGGAGAATACATTTTCCTTTTTAACCTAACCCCAGCCATATAATTTTCATCCTCATTTCCATTAGGGTTTTTCAAGATAATTTATTGCAGCAGATTTAAAGGCATAAACAAAGGAGTGACTTCTATTTTGTTCCTCATCCTCTTTCCCATCTAATATCAAAAATAGTACTCTGGCACTTACACATGACTTTTTTGTCAATTAGTTTTTGTTGGGAAAGCCAAGAACTATTGTGAATACCATCATTTGAAAGTCAGTCTTAAAAATAGAGCCTAAAATAGAACACTGATAGAACTTTCCTATCACCTTTTACTGTTTTACAACAGATGGTTTCACACTTTTACTGTTTTACATAAATAAAGTATTTGTCCATGATGAATATCCAAGATACTTACTGTGCTTGTGCAATATCAGAATTCGAATGAGTTCCTGGAAGTTTCCTGGAACTGCTGCTTCTTTGTAAGATTCTACATTAATGCTGATTTTTAAATTCTGAGGTAGTCCATCCCCTCCCTCATAAAAACCTTTCATTTGAATAATTCAAACCTTCAACTGCCAGCATCATCCAGAGCTTGGCAATGGAGTTCAGTGTCTAAGTGGACCTTTGGCAAAGCTCAGGAGAAAAACCTGTTAGTGTGTGTGTGTTTTAATATCTGCTTCTGAGATTTTTATTGTCTGGCTTTTGAAGTGCATTATGTGAAGACGTTGTGACCTTTGTGGACACCTTAATTTATCATCTGAACTGGACTTTGGTCTTCTCAGTCTTTGCTTGTCTGTGTTTCCAAAGCCTGCAGCTCCTCACGAGGGGAAGAGGAGGGGCAGCACTGATTTCTGGGCTGACCCAAGGATGGCCTGGCAGGATAAAATTGAATTTCTCTGACCTTGAATCTGTCACTGACATTTGATGTCAGATCCTTGGGAACAATCAGAATATCTTTCCAAGCCGCTCCTGAGCTTCTGCCAGTTTGAGGCTCGCAGATTTCTTGCCCAGCAGTTGTGATTCTAATATTCTTATCTGTTGGGTTTTTTTTCCCATATGTGTAGTTGCAGTGGTATTTTGTATCTATTTTGTAAAAAATCTAGATTTTAAAATTTGAGTGTTTAGAATATTGGCACAGTTTTAGACACTACATTTTCTGATGATCACTTGTTTTTATTTCTGCTTACATCAGTCCACTGGTGGCATTCTTATACCATGAAAACAGCACTTCAACTTTATTTTTTTACTTTAAAAAGCATACAGTTTTATAGGTTCATGGAGGAGCTGAGAAACTCTGCAGACATTTTTCAGTAATACCCATGGCTATTGTATTACATTAAAGAGAAATAAAATTAATTTGTTTTCTATTTAAAATGTGGATATGCTTGAGGCAAGGTGGGAAATAAAGCCCAGAGATACAACCAGAACTTGTTCTGCTGCCCAGTGGCAGAAAACTTTGCGACTCTAGAAATATGGTTTTCTCCTAAGTTTTCCTATGTTCAAGAACTGGAAGAACAGTCAAGCCTTCTTCAGAAGTGGATTTACCTTTGTGGAATTAAAACATTGTGTGGTTTTTATTGATTAACTTTAATAACAACTTCAGAATTATTTGATGATGGAGTGTATGAGTCAGGGTTCCAGCTGGCTGAAAATCTCTGTCCCAGGCTTGGAACCTTTCACAGTCAGTGAAGTTTATGGCACTTAAAATCCTATCTTAACATTCAGGGCACTGGAAGAAGTGGCAAAAATATCAGTCTCAGCAGCCTTGTAATATACAGATAATCCTGCAAGAGTTCCTGCAAACAGGAGTGAAGTCTTTCAGAATCTATTTTGAATATTGTTTTAAAGTTCAATGGCACATTTGTCACAGCAGAGCATATGCTTCAGGCTACTGAATTTCACAAGCAAGGTAGCAAAGAAAATTCCTTTTTTGTTACTCATTGCTTCTAACAAAAACTTGAGTAACATTTATGCACAGTGGATTTTCCTCCCCTCTTTTATATCTTTTTCTTTCCGTTGTGTATTTCTTGTGGAACAAGTCTGTCCATCAGGACAGGTTTTGGTAGCTTACATGATGCTGATCAGGAGCTTTTGCTGTGATTTGATTTGAAATGCTGACATTGCTGGGAGGGATTGACATCACCAGGGGAGCAGAGCTGGTGCTGCAGTGCTGTGTGCTGCCTGGATCTGGCATCACTGAGCTCCAGGTGCTTTATTTGGAGTGTTCCTGTGGCATGATGGCTTGGCTTTTCCTGCTGGGCAGCTGTTGGAACTAATCAGATTGTGCCTAAGAGCATAATAAGGAAAATCTTTAATAATGCTGAGCCCTCTTGGAAGCTCCGTGGCTTCAGCTGTCACAGTCACTTTCACTAATTTAGTTCTGTTTGCTGTTTTGTTAAGAGCCATAATGCTGGATTTCAAAACAGATTTCACTTAATTTTACATTTCACAATGGGTGCTTCCACATATAACCACAGTAGGCCTCTTCTTATGTTACCAGTAAAGTTAATTGAGTGTGGAAGCAGAGCTTTGACTCTGTAGGTAGGATGCATAAAAAATTTAGTTTTATAGTGTCACCTTAGGATTTGAAGATAGTGCTCTATTTTGAATCCACATGACAACTGAAACTTGTTTTATTGTAGAAAGCAGTCCTGCAGATTTCTGTGAGCAAATTGACTCAATCCTGTCTTGGAGAGTACTTGTTTTGTGTTCTTTCAGTATCTGTGAACCTGATGAATAATGGCACATGTAGTATTTGGTAGAACATCCTGGGCATGTTTTAAAAATAGTAACAAGCCAAACTAAATCTTTGAATTCGGAATCAGCTGTTTGTTTAGCTGACTGCTTCAGCGACATAATAAATTGAAGTTTTGCTCTTAGTTTAATACCTTAATATGCAAGAATCCTAACAATATGCTAAACCCTCTAAGATAAAGAAATAGAAAATAATTAAGTGTACAAATCAAGGTATATACAAAGTCTTTGTGTCTAAGTTTAAAATTGCTTCAAGACAGTTTAAGTTAAATTGTTTGAGCTGTGCTTTAAATTCCATGCTAATGGTCATTTTCCCATGGACATGTTATAATAAAATTTATTTCAGGATGAAATATTTTAATGGGTTGGGTTTGGTGGAATCACATTTTTTGAAGGCTGAACTTCACATTGAAGTTTTTTTCCAGAGATGATACTAAGCCAGATGAAAGCTATGACCTTAAAATCTTCAATCTTCTTGGATTTTCCAAGGCCTTTGCCTCATGGTAACCAGCCCAATGGTGCACCCAACTCTTTTCTGCTCTCACAACGCATCTGCATTGATTTATTTTGGCTTTAGCTGATCTCTGCAGCAATGGATATTGTATTTTCCTTCTGAAGCTGGTGTTCTTCATGCTTAAATATTGGCTTGCTGTGTTCTATGGTCTCATGGTTTTCTTTGCTTTTTTCCCCTCTTTTGGAGGAAAAAAATCCCTGCCCATTAGTTATAATTTTTAGCGTATATTCATGACTAAACTGCTATTAGGGAATATAAACAGTGAACAAAGACTGAGCAGAAAAGCTGGAATGAAATTATGAGTGTTTGGTGTTGCCATTGTAAACATGCCATTCTAATATTCTTAATTTTCTTTCTTACAAATCAGTTTCATCAATTCCATCTCTGATTCTAAGACTGAGAAATAGCTCAAGTGCATTCAATTAGAGTGAAATTGGAGTTTTATTTTTGTTTTTAGAAAGGAATATATTCTTGAGTTAAACTATATATTGAAGTATAAATCAAATACACTTCTAAGATTTTTTGATCCCAAACTCACAGGGAAGCATTTTCTCAGAATATAACTCATTAACTGGAAAGTCAGGACAATTTATTTGCTAGAACTTTCAATACACACAGGTAGCAAGAGATTTCTTCTCTCAGAATTGATTTTCAGACTCAAGTTGCTGCCTGCCAGTAAGGAAATATTTCTCCTTTTTTATCTTGCTCTTGTTCTTGTGGGTCAGATAAATAGAAGTCAGTAACACTGGAGGAGGAAGAAGTCATGTTCCTGAGAAATCCAGCACCAGAAAATACATTTTTGGTTTATTCCCTACACTCCTTGATCAGTATGGTGAAAAGACTTCTATTTACTGAGTTTCAGAATTCTCTGGAGCTATTTTTAGTAGTGTCACTGTCTTCTCAGCCACCATCTCCCATTTATTACTCTGAAATTGCAGTATTATTTATTATCTTCCCATGTGCAGTGAAGTGGCATCTTGCACTTGCATACGTCACATACTTTTACAGTTTAATATGGGAGTCTCACTGTTATTTTCTGACAGTAATAAAAAAAGGATAAGTTTTCATTCCTTGAAAAAGTATAGCTTTATTTCTTTCAGAAGCAAAACTGATCCTGTGGCAGTTAAATGTCACACTCACACACTCTTTCTTATTTTGATTTTTACAAAACCCTGCAGAGTGGAGGCCTTGAGAGAGGCTTATGGTCAGGTCATTTCTGCAGTAGTTGTGACAGGTCTAGAATTCCTAAAGCCTGCTTGTGGAAGCTGGGGGAAATCTGTCCCAAGTGGAGGATGTAAACTCTTTTCTGCTAGAGGTTTTTTTCTCAGCCTGTTATATTTTTGTCCACATGGGTTGTGAATTTTCTCTGTTAAAGCTGTGGATTTTTAAATCAACATTCATACAGCAGCAACAGGTGGACATTAAAGTGCACATGAAGGAATTTCTTTGTGTTTCTGGAGGTGTGGGGGGTTCCACGTGTGTGTGTGAGATGCTCCTGCTCTTCAGATGGAAGATTTGTCAGCAATTTTTCCTAGAAGTGTAAGCATAAAGGGAAGGAGATAGAGTGATTTTGCTCCCAGCTGAACTCGAGCTTTAGAAGGGTATTAGGTCAAAGAAGACAATCTTGCTAAACAACGTGTTGGAAGAGCTGCAGCACCAGAGGTTAGAATATGGATTTTTCTAAGTGAAGATGACATACATTTAACAATATCAGACACACCGAATGTGTGTGCATGTATGTAAAGGAAGGACTGAGATAATAACTATACATTAATTTAGTGAATATTGATTTGCAGATGTTTGCGCTCCTTTGCAGCAAAGCAGAAGGATTCCAGGCTATTTTATATTTTATTATGTTATTTTATATTATGTTATCCCATTTGCCACAAACTGCATCCACACACACCCATTACCCCGGTCTCTAGTGGAATCACTGCGAGCTGGGGATGCTGCACACCCCCTGTCTCGCTCTGATTTTTTTAAGATTTTCTAAAGCCTTCTGAGTTTACATTCTTGTAGCAAACTTTCTCACACACATTCTGTAAATAACTTATTGTTTTTCATTCCTTCATAAAGGCAGAGAGATTTAATGGACTAGTGATTTGTCCAGTGTCATTGGAGAGGTGGCAATTTCACCCTCTAATCCACTGTCACCTTTAGAAAACTATAAATGCTGGAGTCAGAAAAAAATAAATTAGTCTTTTATCGTGACAATAGCAACAGCTAGTGCCGTTCTGTCTTGTGTCCTGTAGTGACAGCCCTGCTGTAGAGGAATTTTCAGAGCTGTCTGGGATGTTTGTATTTCACTGTCCAAGTGGCTGCCAGGTTTAATCCCCTCCTGCCTGGCAGTGCTGATGTGCTCACCAGCAGGTTCACCCCTCACCAACACCTGGCAGGGCTCACCCCGAGCTCCAAATGTGCCCCTGGGAGCTCAGACAGAGCCTTTGGCTGTCGAGGCACAATGAGGTTGTGATTTAGGAGCTGTTCTGAGCAGCTGAACAGAATTGTTAGTGCTTCCCTCCAAAGGCACAGCGCTGCACTGGAGCCTTGTACTCATTTATTTCCCTTCCTCACACATCCTCGGCTCTCAGCTAGGAAATAGAGCAAATATGTAACTGTCACCTGGTATAATGCAAATATCAAAATGCACTTGTTGGCTGTATTGTTGCCTGATATAAATCCTATTTTCTTTTTCCCTTCATTATATATCTATAGGGAGTGAATCCAAAGGCAGAAACGTCAGGTGTCTGGAGCTTTATCATGGGAATTCAGAGCAAAGCTCAAACATGTTTAATACCTTAATCTGAATATCCTCAGGGTGTTGAAAATGTAGCTTTTTGTTCAGTAGGATGTCTGTGAATATTTCTGAACAACTGTAATGGAGGAGATTAAGAGGGGAGATTTCCTCCCTGGTTGTTACCTGCAGCTGTTGACCTCCTTTATTTTGGTCAAAGTGTCTCTAAATGAAAGAACTTTGCTTGAAGTTTTCAATTCTAAAGTTTAGCTCCCAAAGTTGCATTCTAATGGTTAGTTTCTGAAGTTTAAAATGCTGAAGTTTAATTTTAAACACGATTAGTAACTCAGAAGTGGCTGCCTTTTTCAGACCAGCTGCAAACTTTGGACGATTGATAAAAGAGTCTCTGTACTTCAATTTCCCACCTTTAGTCAGTCTACAACTATTTATACAGCAGGAGTATTGTGAACATAAATTCCTTACAGTTTTGTGGTGCAGTTGCATATTTTTTTGAAATATATAATTGTATGTTTGCTGTTTGGGAATTTGGTGTCCTGTTAATGCAGCAATATGCGTTCAGTCATTATTGCCACCCTAGTTTTGTAGAGGAGGATGAAGTGAACTTCTATTAAAATAAATGATTCAGGTTTCTGGGGTTTTTTTTTAGGTTTTATTTGTCTTTGGTTGGTTTTTTTTTTTTTTTTATTGTCATCCATGTTTGAAAAGATAAATTAGATTTAATTAAGAACCCGCAAACAACTCAACTTGAAACAACATTTCAAAGATGTGCAATGGGAAGAGAACTCTCTTTATTCATGAAACCTGGTGCAGTCTTCAAAATATGAAGTTCACAAGGTTACCAATTTTCAGCTCTGTCTCTTCTCTCCCTTGTAAAACTTGTGATTAAAAATATTAACACTTTGAAGTTAGGGAGTTTCAGGATCACTTGAAGTGTAGACTGAAGAAATTAAGGCAGCAAAAAAAAAAGTAAATAATTCAAGAATATAGTATCGACTGCCCCTAATTGTTTCTCCTCAATGGAGAAATGTGATCTAATAAACCTGTTCTGACAGTTGAATGCCAAGAATTGAGTAGGATGAAAAAATATTCCATCTCAGAGAAAACACATCTATTTTAGATCTACCTATCTTAGAAAATAAAGTAGACAATGTTTAGAACATGACAAAATTGAAAAAGACTCCTTAAAGAAGGGACCAACTCATCTGAACAGTTTAAGGAGAATACATCAAATTATTAGGAATTTTTAAGTTTTGTAATAGTAACATAAAATTTATATTTCCAAGGAAGTAATTTCCTTGGGTAAACTTCCTAGCCTTTTTTTTTTTTTTTTTTCTTTTTCAGAAAATCAGTATTAAATACATTGATTGTCCTCTTCTTCATTCCATGTTTTACTTTTTGCTGTTCCTTTCCAGCATCAAGTGGTTCATTATTACCCTTGTGTTCTATTGATCCCATCCACAGTGTTGTGCTTGCTCTTGCTTCATGGGACAAGAGCAGTTTTTGTGTGGTTGTGTAAATGGAGAGAAATTTTGGCAGTGTTTTCCATTTGTAGGAGCTCTTATATAGGAGGAGGAAAAGTAGCAAGTTATAGTGTAGACATTGCTCATAATATGATCTCTTCTTACATAGGGATGGAGCTAATTAGGATTCTGAATGCAGAAAATGCACTTTAGGTTTATGCATAATTTGATGCTTACAAATCCTATTTTTACTGTGGTTCTGAACCTGAAAGTTGAGTTTATTCCAAGCTAAACTTTTTTCTTGCTTCAAAGGAAACCGATGGAAACAGTGCCTGACACTGACAGAAAACCATAAATTGAGCAAAAGCCTTAAAAATCTTGGCCTACAAATTAAAAGGCTGCATTGCTTTGACAAAGAGAATGTTTCAAATCTGTAAGCAACTCTGCATCTGCTGAGGTCTGCATTATAAAAAATTCTTACCTTTGTAATGTTATTTTTCTCCTTTGAAGTTCTGCCATTCAGTTAATAAGGTAACTGCTGCTCCTAATGACACTTATTTCCAGTAACTTTGGGTTGTAAGCTGTGGGATGTCATGAGAGGAGTGACTGTGGAGTCTTTAAGCAGGACAGCTGTCCAAAAAATGGTAATTTTCTAGAATGTATGGACAGCAAATTGCACACTGGGTGAGTAATAGCAGACTTGGGACCTTTATTAGAGCTACACCACTAAGGCAGTTTGGATCTGAGCTCACTCATATGCACCCATTACAGACACACAGATCCAATATTGCCTCCCACATGGAATATTCTGTGTTTAAGACGTTAACTTGGCTGTGGCAATTCACAATTTCACAGCCAAAGCATCGCCTTGGAAAGAAAACCGCGAGTTTGGTTTTCAGCTTTTATAGAAAAAGTTGTCCACTGTGGAACGTTGTGGTCTGTTCTTGTGTGTGCAGAACTGGAGTTGTGCTGCTGTACTCCCTCTCTGCTGACAGACAGCACAGCCACAGAGCAGTTCCATATGGCTTGGCAAAAACAGGCAGGGAAAAGTGTCTGGGACCGGCTCGGAGTTCTGCAGAAGATCTGCAAAGGCTTTCTGTGTTGTTCCATGCAAAATAACCAGCATTTTGCAAACATGCATGATTTTCTGGACTTTTTGAAAAGATTTTAGAGTCCTTTGGACTCAAAATTACTTTTCAGCCAAAGGTTTTTAATTAAGTAATTAATTAATTACTGATTTACTTTCTAATGGGAAATCAACCTTTTAATACTGTTCTTCTTTTTTATTTTTTGTTTTAAGACAATTGTTAACATGTAATAAATGTGTATTTCTAGGTTATTCCAATAGTTAGTTGAGATGAGTTCCTGTAGACTAATGGTAAAAGTTTAAGTTGTGCACAGCCCTTGACTTCTGTTTGAGCTTCTGGTGAACCAAGGACATCTCGTGATGTGTTTGTCATTTACAATGCCTGAAATATTGATAATAAGGGTAGGGTGAAGATGTAGCCACAAAACAATGAGCTGTCTTTGCTCCTGTGGCTTTCTCTGGAGGTTCAGAATCCTCTTTTGAATGAAGAGTGGGGACAGTGTTGTTACCCTTTGTCAGCTAACAATGGAGACTTGTTACACACAATTACAGAATCTGTATATTTTAAGGAATAATCACTGGTATCCTCTCTCAATCTGAGTACTTTGTATTACGAGGAGTTGGGTTTGTAGCATTATCTCGCACAATATTCTTTCCCTTCCCCACTTTGAGAAATTCCTACTTTCTTCAGTTTACTGCTCTGCAAGTGCAGGTCCACAGGATGCTCTGAGCAGAGTGGACTCTGCCTTTGTTATCAGCATTAACCAGAAGCTGATCTATTTTCCCATTTTTCCCAGCAATGTCCAGGCAGTCAGTGTCTCACAGATTTAACAAAATCCTGGGGTGAAATGCTACGAAATGCAATATCTGTGTGTAGACCTCTGGTGCACTTTGTCCCATCCAGTCCTGTCTGTAGCACTTAGGAGCTGTTCTAGCTTACCACACTATGTGTCCGTGTGTCATTGATTATGTATTTATGAAACCACCTAAACGCTGCAATTTTTAAAATACTCTCTAATTTTTTATTCACATGACAGCCCAAAACAGCTCCGAAAAGGACATTTGGATCCATTACAAATGACCAGGTAAATATACACAGTAGGGAGTGTTCAACAAGAAAGTTTCATTATTTGAGAGACTGTGTAAGTCCATGGAAAAGGCTGTAATGAAAATTGGATAAGGTAACAGAGCTCCTTATTGCCCTGATAAGGGATCTTGTGAGCAGGGTCAGAACCTCTTCAAGCTAATCCAGGCTCTGAGATGGGCATAACTTTTGTTTACCTCCAGTAGTTAGTGCTTAAATTGTATTTTCAAATTTAAACAGTCAATCTCTTGTATTTCTCACTCCCTTTCTTCTGTAAGGGTAGAGATATCAATGGAGCAGATTATTTCTACCGGTTGTTTTAATGGGCAAAGGTAGTCTATAACTGTTAATTATCTACTGTGCTTTTCCAATGGACTCTTGCCCTTCCCAGTGTGAACAAATCCTTCAGATCACTGGGATAATGTGGTGACTGAGGTACGGTTCAGTCCCAGTAGAAATCTGACCCTAATGGAAATTTTAACTTCACTGAACTGTTAATGATGATAGAGCTATTTACTTCAACATCAAGAAATTAATCCTGAAGGTTTTTTTTTTCATGTTTCTCATTTTAGTTTTCAATTTCTTTGCTCATAATGGAGAGAATTAGATATTTATGATCTTAAAAATGTATTTCTTGAATGTTTCATCAATTTTTTGAGAATTCAGAATGTGAGAATTATCTGTTCTTAGAAAATATGTTTGTCAATTTGCAGCATATCACACCTAACCTTATCTCTTAAACAACATGAAATATCCTTGTTTCAACAACTTGAAATAGTTACTCTTGTTACAGTTAAGAGAAAGTCTACTTCTCTGTAATGGTTTTTTCTGTGGTTTAAAAAGATGTCTAAACCTGTAATGAATAGGAAGAAATAGACATGGATAATATTTCTTTCCATAGAAAATTATTCAAGTGTTAATAATGAACTTGGAAGAGATATTTGCATTTTTTTCCTGCTCTCTAGTCATTTACAGCTAATAATGGGGAGCTAAAGCAGCACATTTTATATCAAACTCATCTGCTATGATGAAAAGCCCCTCTCCCATACTGGAGGAGAAAAGCAGAGATGGGCACACACACGTACAGCCACGTGAACTCAAAGTCTGTACCAAGTTCTTGTAGCTGTGGGATCTAATGACAGAATAATCAGTGCCCATCTGTCAACTTGTGCACAAATAAAGAGGTAAAGAGAGCTGGCAGGTTGTTTTTACTCTGGCTTCTGTTATTTTCTTTCCTCTGGAATCTATGTTGAAGCATAGACTATATAATTTATAATTTCTTAGTAATTATGAAATTTATTGCAAATAACTACTAGCCAGATTGAATATGAAGAGGAAATTCATGCTCTGCTTCCTATCAATATAGAATTACCATTCTAAAATTTACCCTAATTGGTTCAAAATGTATATCTTGATTTAGAAACGATTTGCAGGGCTTATATTTTCATGCCTTCTGCTAAAGAAGCCAAATCTGTGTCTGTTTTATTACTTCAAAACCTGTTCCAGTTTACTTTATCCTGTCCCCAGTTGCAACTTAATGTTGCCACAAATGCTGTGCAAGTGGCACAGTGATTTTTGCATGCTTGGATGAACGGTTCTGTCCCAGGAAATAAAAGATGGCTTATGCAGAGTCAAAATCTGGCTTTGAGAAACAAATCAGTGAGAGTTCAGCCTCGCTCAGAAGTGTGTAGAAGTTGTAAATGTATTCACTTAGTGGTGGGTACAAGATACAGAGAACACAAATCTTTTGCAACAAATGAGAAATAAGGAACCTTGAAGACTGGGAATGTTTTATTTTGCTCTGTTCTGGAGTGTCTCAAACCAGTTCAGAACACAAGTGGATCTGGTCCAGTGGAAATGAGAGGATCTTTAAGGTCCCTTCCAGCCCAAACCATCTCTGATGCTATGGCAGATACCTGAGTGAGGGTGAAAGAGAAGAATAAGCAGACAAAGAACAGTTGTTCATTATTACAAATATTACACATAAAAAGAAACTCCTAGTTAGTCCACAATTTTATTTATGCCTCTTTTTTATGGTCATCCCACACATTCAGCATTAGCCATCTGCATTCTAGCCCTGTCCTTATGGAAGATGTGGCTGGAAAACTGCCTTTACATCATTCCTCTGCGTGGTGAGATATGAGAAAAGAGGATAATTACACTGTTCTTCGTTCCTGCTTGTCTGAAGAGACAGCAGAAGAGAGAGGGAATTTAGTTCTAGATTCCAATATTTATTTTAGCAGATTTATTAAAAAGCTGTGCTTGTGCAATATATGCAGCATTTTGGTGCAGTTCCAGAGATGTTCAAAAAACCCCAGGAAAATATTGATATTTTTCAAATTGATCTCAAAGTTCTGTGATATTTTTTGAAATGAAAATAGGTCTTCTTTTTTTCACTGGGATTGTAATTTCACTACATATAAAACATATAGTGATGAATGCAGGAATAGTTTTGATGAGTTTTAAAATAAATTTCTGATGAACTATTACAACTTAGTTTTGTCTGTATCATCTGACATCTAAATGATGTAGTAAGTACTTTATCAGTGATGGTATTGTTTTGGTGGGGTTTTTTTTGTTTGGTTGGTTGTTTTGTTTTTGTTTTTTTTTTTTTTATGCTAATCATTTCAGATCATGTCCAGAGTTGCTCCACAGAGAAATAATCCCTCTATCTCTGTTGGTTTCCTTGAAATTTAATATTGGAATAGGTCCTCCAGTGACTGAACTCTGTCTTCATTCCTCATTTCCACACTCACTCATACAACAGAGAAACTGAATTACATCAGTCCAGCAATTTAATAACTTTTCTTTAGAAATAGAGAATCTGGATGAAAAAAATCACTATCACTCTCACATTTCCTCTTTATCTAGAGTATCAGTTTATTGCCATGCTTGCTCTGAAGCTTTCTCAAGGCTCTGGAGCTTAAAGCAAAACTAGATAATGAAAAATAAATATAAATATAAAAATTTATATTCCTGTATAGAGCATATGCATAAATATATATTCCATGAAAATTTCAGAAAATTAATGTGATATTTTTCTTTTTAAATACACTGTCAAGCTAAAGCGTGTTCTTTCTGTGTCTTGTAGGGTCAAAATGTATTTGGTCTTGACATAACTGAGACACCTGAGGGAGATAAGTGGCCTCAACTGATTGTGCAGCAGATCCTGGATAGGGAGCAGAAAGACACCTATGTGATGAAAATCAAAGTCGAAGATGGTGGGAGCCCCCCGAGGTCCAGCACTGCCATCCTGCAGGTGACGGTGACCGACGTCAACGACAACCGCCCGGTCTTCAAGGAGAACGACGTCGAGGTCAGCGTGCCCGAAAATGCCCCCGTGGGCACCTCCGTGTCTCAGCTCCACGCCACCGACGCAGACCTGGGCTCCAATGCACAAATCCACTTCTATTTCAGCAACCAGATCTCCAGCCTGGCCAAAAGGCTCTTTGCCATCGATAACACCACGGGCCTCATCACCATCAGGGAGCCGCTGGACAGGGAGGAATCTCCTGTGCACAAACTGACTGTTCTGGCCAGCGATGGCAGCTCCACTCCGTCAAGAGCGACGGTGACTGTTAATGTCACAGATATTAATGACAACGTCCCGTCGATAGACACCAGGTACATCATCAACCCGGTGAATGGGACAGTGCTTTTGTCCGAGAAGGCCCCCCTCAATACAAAAATTGCTTTGATAACAGTGATGGATAAGGATGCTGATCAGAATGGGAAAGTCACCTGTTTTACAGATCATGATGTTCCTTTCAGGCTAAAACCAGTGTTTGATAATCAGTTTCTCCTGGAGACAGCCACCTTTCTTGACTATGAAGCTACACGGGAATATGCCATCAAAATAGTGGCTTCAGACTCAGGGAAGCCACCCTTAAACCAGTCTGCAATGCTCCTGATCAAAATCAAGGATGAAAACGACAACGCCCCAGTTTTCACACAGCCTATCATAGGCCTTTCCATCCCTGAAAACAACGCTCCTGGCACTCAGCTAACCAAGATCAGTGCTACAGATGCTGACAGCGGGCGGAACGCCGAGATCAGCTACATCCTGGGTTCTGATGCGCCCCCAATTTTCAACCTGGACCGCCGCACAGGCATCCTGACAGCAGTGAGAAAGCTGGACAGAGAAAAGCAGGACAGGTACTCTTTCACTGTGCTGGCTAAGGATAATGGGATGCCACCTTTGCAGACCAATGCTACCGTGACGGTGTCAGTGCTGGACCAGAATGATAACAGCCCTGCTTTCACACATAATGAATATAATTTCTATGTGCCAGAAAACCTGCCCATGTATGGCACAGTGGGGCTTATCACAGTTACAGATGCTGACGCGGGAGACAACGCTGCAGTCACTCTCTCTATCTTAAATGGCAGAGATAATTTCATTATAGATCCACTTACTGGCGTAATAAGGCCTAATATTACCTTTGATAGGGAGCAGCAGGGGTCATACACTTTCCAGGTGAAAGCAGTGGATGGAGGAAGACTGCAGCGTTCCTCAACTGCCAAAGTGACCATCAATGTTGTTGATGTAAATGATAACAGGCCCGTTTTTGTTATTCCCTCATCTAATTATTCCTATGAGTTGGTCCCAACGTCAGCCAGCCCGGGGTCTGTGGTCACTAGAGTCTTTGCAGTTGATAATGACACGGGAATGAACGCAGAGCTCCGCTATAGCATCATAGGTGGGAACGCCAGGGGCTTGTTTACCATTGACCAATTAACAGGCAATATCACTTTGAAAGAGAAGGTCATTGCATCAGATCATGGCTTGCACAGACTGGTGATCAAGGTGAATGACCTGGGACAGCCGGAGTCCCTTTACACGATAGCTCTTGTGCACTTGTTTGTGAACGAGACAGTCACCAACAGCTCCTACGTGCAAGAGCTGGTGCGTAGGAATATGGAAACTCCAGTTGGCCAGAACATTGGGGATGGTGAGATAACCCCGCAGACCAACGATTATGTCAAGATCATCATTGCCATTATTGCAGGCACCATGACCGTTATTCTGGTAATTTTTGTTACCGCTTTAGTCCGGTGCCGCCAGACGCCCAGGCACAAGGTTGTCCAAAAAAATAAGCAGAGTGGTGAATGGGTTTCCCCCAACCAAGAGAATAGGCAGATCAAGAAAAAGAAGAAGAAGAAGAAGCGCTCTCCAAAGAGTCTCCTCCTCAACTTTGTGACTATTGAAGAATCTAAGCCTGATGATCCTGGCCACGAGCACATAAATGGCACTTTAGACATTCCGGTAGAGCTAGAAGAACAGACTATGGGCAAATATAACTGGGCCACCACACCAACCACATTTAAACCTGATAGCCCAGACTTAGCAAAGCACTACAAGTCTGCTTCTCCACAGCCTACCTTTCAAATTAAACCTGAGACTCCTGTACCCCCCAAGAAGCACCATGTCATTCAGGAATTGCCTCTAGATAACACCTTTGTGGTGGGCTGTGACTCACTTTCCAAGTGCTCATCCAGCAGCTCGGACCCTTACAGTGTTTCTGAATGCAGCTGTCAAGGAGGCTTCAAGACCCCAGGCCCCATACACACCAGACAGGTAATGGAATTTTAAGGTGCTTTCTTCCTCCTTCCCTCCTTCCTTTGCCAATCCTGTAACTCCAGTTTGAAGCGCTGCAACTTCTCCTGCAAGGAGCAAAGTTTGAGAGTCTGTACTCGATCGAGGCGTTGTTAAACAAACAATTCCAGCTTCCTGAGCGGTAAGGGAGAAAATGAGGAGGGAAAAGAGCATTATCTGTGAGGAGATGGAGCAGGCAGAGATCCCTGTGGTGGTGTCCTGACTGCAGATGGCAGCATGGCACTTCCCACCTCACGCAGGACCTGGAGCAGCTGGGAAGGCTCAGAGTGGGACTGTCCTCTCCAGCCTGGGCTGCTCAAGGATCCAAACAGCCTAGGTGGAAAGCAATAAAGCTTTAGAGGAGCTCATAAGTGGTTCTTAATATTACTGGAGTCTGGAATTGCAGCCTTCATTTGGGTGTAGCTTTGCTCCAAGGTCTCTCAGGAGCAGGCGAGGATTTTCCTCTGAGAGTTTCGGGCATTTTCAGACTGGAAGGAGCCTTAAATCTGGTGGAATGACACACACAGCTGGCAGGCAAAGTTAGGGAAAAATTAGAAGCATCAGCAGAATTGAGCTCACTTATTTGCTGCTCTGCCTGATAAACCAGGTATTAGCTTCTTAGAAATGCAGCACAACAAAGGAAACGTCTAAAGAATCCTCAGCTTAAAATTAAAAATAAATTGAGAACTCAAGTACCCTTTATTCTTGAAGACCCTACAGAAAAGCTTTAAGTCACTGGAAATAGAATCTAATATTTATCCATATTTTGAACAGTTTCATAAGACTCCTCTGTTTTTCTATTTGCCTCTCTTTCTTCCCAAGTATCACAAAGTTTTCAGTGGGGATAGTTTCCTAGCTAAGCTTTAGTTGGTCAAGGAATTAATCACTAAAGTAGCACTTACTTCAGGAGTGTTTATTTTATTATTCATAGTATATTTTAACTTGATAATATGTTTAACTAAATATATTGCTCGGGAACAAATCCTCAGCATGACTAAATCTTCCTCTATCAGAATTTTTTTCTGGGAACTTTGTTTTGTCACAACTGTGATAATAACAATGTGCATAAAAAAAGCTTCTCATTCAGACCAGTCATCATATCTTTGAAAATTTCAGGATATGTTGTGTATTTTATTGTATTTTATTCCCTTTACCAACACAAATTTGTATGGTAACCTATATCACTGTGGATTTTTTTAGAAATGTATTTAGGCATGTTGAGTTAAATTACGTATCAGAAAAGCCTCTTGCCAGTTTGTTCACCTGTTTGAACTCCCAGAACTCTGAGCAGAGGGCAGTGCTGTTTTCAGCATTTCTCTGGGCCTGATCTGAGTGATTTTTTTCAATGGAGTTCTGGTGCAGCTCCTGTGAGTCAAAAAGGTTCTGCCTTTGTCTGCTGAAACACACGTTGTCGTGCAGTAATGCTGACAAAGAAAGCGAGCTCGTGGCTCTCAAAGCCCCTTCTGTGGCACTGAAAACCTAGAAAGTGGCATGGGAAGCAATTCTCCTCTGCAGAAGTTGGCTGGGGGAAAGAGCATTTCCTTTTATCTGTGCCTTAAAGGTCTGTGACAGGGGGTTCCTATCTGGAAAAGCAGAATAGAACTGTGGGGTTTTTTTAATGCTCACTGGCTGATACCAGCTTATCTTCATAGAGCTGCACCTAACATTGTTAGCATGATATGGTGAATAGATAAAAAAAGAGATTATTGATACCATTTGTACTGATTTTGTTAAAGTTGAGCTATCCTTCTTTCAGGGATATTTTTCTGCATTAAAGTGAGCACCTTGTTTGGAGGAAGGGTAACTAATCACCACAATGGCCCTTTACACTAATTTGGAATCAACATTCACCTTTAAACACATTAATTAATATTTTTTAAAAAAATTAATTTTATGTAATTTAATTAATGCATTATTTACATAAGTTGGGCCACTAGAGGAAATAATTTGTGTTTTGTTCAGCTGTGACTAATTGAAAATTGTATTTCTTGGTAAGTAAAAAAAAGTGAAGAATTTCTTAAAACAGATCTTTTAAAAGTCACTCTCACTCCTACCCTGGCTCTGTATTTAGTCTGGGTAGTTTTATCTCCTGTGGGGCTCTGGAAGGTGTCTCAGGACAGGTTACTTGAGAATTGTCTCTGTTAACCAGCAAAAAAACCCCTATATAAATAGAAATAATCCTGAGGGCACAGTGTCTCCAGCTGTTGTCCCACCGCCCTTCAGCCTCAGGCACCAACAGCATCCCTGTGGTTCTGGATGATTTTGTGTCCGGCACTCTGAATTTGCAGAAAGCTGTAGGACAAGTCAGTTCAGTTAACAAGGGAGATGTGCTAATTGAAAAGGGAAAATAAGATGCCTGATATGAGGGGAAAATATCCTCATTTATCACTTTTACAATGGTGCAGTTATTTTACAAGCCAGAAGTTCTGAAGGAGCCTAAAGAAGGTTCTGTTCACTGTGAAGTGTCTCTTCAGTTTGTATTGGGGACTGATAGGCTGCACATCTTAACTATTGTTAGATTTCTCCATGCAAGACTTTCTACTCAGATATTTGAAATAATATTGTGTTACAGCTAAAAATATATGTTTTCTTTGGAAGATCTAAATTTTGTGTCTGTCTGAATGGTATTGATTTAAATCTTTAAAGAAAGGAAATTATGTCTTTGCTTTACAGCTAAATTTGTCTAAGTGATCTATAAAATGACAGAAAGTCATTATAGCAGTTGTATTCAAAAGCATGTAAGCAAAGATAGAAAGGTTTTTCTACTAAAACCCCCCAAAATATCTCTTTAGCGGTCATGTGGGCAAATAAATACATCAGTACCACAGCTGAAATTTTTATGGGGAAGCAATTGGGGACTCCTGAAGCAGCTGAGGACACTTTGAACCATAAACTTCAGGAAACTGAAGAGGGAAAGTATGTTCTTAATGTAATGTCCCCTAAGAGAGAGGTCAAATTTTGCTCTATTTTTATGTGAGAGAGGGCAAGGGACAGAGGCATGATACTACTCTGGAGTTACCAGGAGGAGTTAATCACTACCAGTGACAATGGACCCTCAGAGTAACATGCTTTTTTGGGGGATGTAGTAGAGATAATTCTTTTAAAGGCATTTTACCAAGTGAGAAATTGTGAAGGGGCTTATTCATAATAAGGTTTTTCAAACTAGGATATCTGGAGTGTTATAAAAATAAAACTGACTTTCCACATCATCAGATTTCCATTGTTTTGGCAATTGTGGGCTTTGCAAAAATTTTCTTTGGTGCAGAAACATAGAGAATCTTTAAAGTTTATTTGTCTGCAAGCTTTGTAAAAGCTCAGTTATTTTTGACATTCACCTCAGTGGGAGCAAACTGTGTGAAGTGTTCCACACTGACACAAATCTTCTAATTCTCTTTGCATTTGCATGGGAATGATGAGAAGAAGGGAGAGGAGTTTGCTTCAGTCTCATTTTCATGTAACACAATTTCAAAATCTGAAATCTTTGCTGGTGCACTTTAAAACAACATTCAGACATTTCAAATGCCTGTCTAGGTGTCAGCCTGTCTAGTCAAAACATGCAGAATTAGAGAGCACAGTGTTATCTGTGGCAGCTTGACTCAAAGAAGGTAAAGCTGCAAAGACTCATCAGAACTCGCTGAGCATTCTCCTTCTTCTTGTCCCCTTCTTTTACTGAATTCTGCTCCAGATGTGCCTTTGGTTTGGAAAGTAAGAACCAAGTAAATACATTTATATTTATCATAAAGAACAAGAAAGAACAAGAACTTATTGATAGTTTGAGATGTAAAAAGTCCTAGATATGTACTGTACAAAGATAGAAAAAGTTTAAATCTTATATTATGAATTGCTGTGTATTGTTTAAAGTTCACAGAAGTCCTTTTGTTAATGTTAAACCCACGTGAGTTGTTTTCTTTTTAGAGTATAAAAACTTTACACCTTTTCTTTTACACTATTAGTTCAAAAATATATAGAAAAAACAAGAAACTCTGTTGTATGTCAACTGTTTAGTTTAATCCTCTGGCATCATCGAGTCTGAGCAAGGCCTGAAGAAATTCGCTTCTTCTGATAAGAAAACCATAAATTCCTCTCCTTTGGAAGATTTAGGTGTTCCTCAAAGCGTGTATCTCATTCCTAAAAAAAAACCTCCCCCACATACATAGTCTCTATTTTAACATTATGTTGGAACCTAAAACCACATTTAACACACTACATAAGAGAATTAATACAGCATAACTTTCTAACATTACACATATAATATTCATTGTAACATTTGCAAAAAGCCAATCATAAATATGCATTTTTCACATTGGCTGATGCAAATTTTCATTAATGGTGAGATTCTCTCATCTGTGAACTTACCCACACTTATGAACAGGAATTTTGGGTGTCACAGTGATCTCCGCTGGTTTGTTAGGAGCTGATGGAGACAGACATTACACCCCTCACAGAAACCCAAATGGGAAGTAGCCCTCATTTCAAATATATTGCATTTTGGCCCCCCAAATCCATTCTGTGATTTTATCACTGCCTGCTTAGACCTGCTTGGAGTTAGGTGATATTTGGGTTTCTGATTTAAAATGTGGTGAAATGTCATTACACTATGAGAACAGTGTACTCAGGATGTAAGTGGAAGGAATATTGAAAAGAACAGCTCTGAAACTCACCTGTTCTGTCAGTCTTTAGCTACAGGGTTTTTTGGTTTTTTTGTGTAATAACAGTGAGTTTAATTTAGACTCCTGTAATCATCAGTAGGCAGGGCTGATGCTCTGAGTTGTAAAATAGACATAGTGCTGGTGTTCTGTATTGACAGATACAGAGTAAATTACACTCAAAGAACATTTTCTCCTAAATTTTAGCTAAATAACTGTTGGTATAAGCCTTTCCCAAAAGCCATTTCAAAATGGATTATTATGATTCTAAGTATTCTCGTTATTTTACCTTAATTTTCTGACTGGTAATTTTGCTTGTGGTTCTGATCTGCTGCCATATACATACATTTCATAAAAAAAAAAAAATTAGATTTGGAGAAGAGATTTCTAATTGAAATATGAGTCAAAGTGTGTGAGTCAGAAGTTAACAAGCAATTATTTAAATGTGCATCACTACTGAAGTAAAGCTGGTCAAGAAAATGCTTTTCCTCTATGTAACACTTGTAGAAAATCTTCAGTGATTTCTTTTAATAGTTTTCACTACAAAAGCATGGAGGAAGGTATTTGGAAAGTGTCCCGTTTGCCTCATAGTAGAAGGCAAAAAGAGAGCGTGCAAAGGAGTGAAAAAGAAATTTGTGTTTTGTGTGAGGAAATAACAAAAGATTTTGAACATGACAAAAAAGCAAACAAATGAATTCAGAGCAAACCAAGGCAATTTTTTCTTTTTTTTTTTTTTCCCAGAAAGAGCTCATTGACTGAGTTTATTCTGAAGTTGGTAAATGAGGTTGCAGCATTAATAACTGAGTGATTTTTGTGCAAGCCAGAATGACACACAGCTCCCTCTCCAATAGCCACTTGCCTTGGGGTGGAAACAATGTGATTTTTCAAAGATTAAGTGCATTTCACATTATTTTTTCAGTGGGATTACTGAAACGTTTACTCTTTCTCCTTGTGACCCAACTGTGCTATTTCAAATGTCTTACTTAACTATAAACCATTGCTAACAGTGAAGTCTGACTTAACTCTGGTTTAATTTTCACACTTTTTTTTTCCCCTGTTTTCTCCCAGAAGGTATGGCACTCAATAATCTGCAGTTGATAGCAATTTCCTGACCAGTGAGTGGCTGGTGTCTTGGGGACTGTGGTATTGACAGTGCTTTCTTTTCGGTCAAATAATTGATCAGAATGGCTTAATTTCTGTGAATCTTTAGGGCTAAATATTGTTGATGATAAATGTAGATATAAGATACATAATAAGTCTTCAAATACAAAATATTTTATGCTTTTAGGAACATGAAGTCCACAAAACCCCTGTAGAACCTGTTCTAGGTAGTGCAGCAGCCTTGTGACAGCTCTAATCTTGCAACAGCACTTTGGGTTTGAGCGGATAAAGCAAAAAAAAAGGAGTAAGAAACTTAGAATAATATCCATAGAAGCTATTTCTGTGGCTCCTTCTGCTGCAGCATTTGTGCTCTGTGTGTAGAGATGCTGTGCTGGGAGCACAGCCACCCCAGGAATAGTTGGTTACTTAGAACATCTCAGACCTCATGGTGCTTGAGATCTGGTAGTGATTTATCAAAAAATATGGATATTGATCCCGTACCAATATCCAACTGTGATGGACAAAAACCCTCTAACAGCTTAAAGTTAGAAAGGCTTATCTCGAACTAAAATCTTAGCTCCTCTAAAATCTCTAAATTCCTTTAAATTTACGTTTCAGTAGAAATTCGGAAACGAGCGCGACAATTTATGGTGAAATGCTGCAGGAAAGGGCTTTTCTCATGCTGTTTCTCTGTTTGCCAGCTCTGAAGGCCATCGCAGCTGATGTTATGTACTGAAGTCGTACGTGTACTCAATGATGTTAAGCCAGCAAACATGGGAACAAGGAAACAGCACGAGAAAGCCCCTTTGTCCTGTCTCTGGTTGCCGAAGAAATTTATCGACTCATCTCCAGAGGGGTTTGGAAGTGACCATGAACTGTTCAAGCTGCCCTACTGAAAGGTATCAAGGGCAAGGATTTTTTTTTTAAAAGGAAAAGACAAAGAAATTTTAGTACGTTGTGCTATAGTGTTCTATAACGTAGTTTTGCTAAGAAAACAAAGTAATGTGACCCATCCTTCTTCACAGTTTGTGATTATGGTAAATTTATTTTGCTTGTAATCATCTTCTTGTCCCAGACTTTTTTTTCTCTCCTTATTTATTTTAGTTGAAACAATTAGGAATTTTTGTTTCTATGAATATATTAAAAGGGAGCAATAAATTTTATTCATATGTTAAAAAGAGAATGTAAAGTTCTTTATACTCCCTGCATTTAAAAGGAAAACAACTGAGTTGTTGTCACTTATAGCACCATTATACATATTAAGAGTTAAGTGTTATTTATATGTATCCATAATATTTTTAATGATGATATTGCTGCTACAGATCATAAATAGAAATGATCAAGTCACTGCTTTCTCATTTTTTAGGCACAATAGTAGTAGTGAAAAACTAGTACTTCCCCCTTTCTTATCCACAACATTTTGTAATAAATGGTCACCTTCTAAATAACTGGAAAGCATTCACATAACTTTTAGAAAGAAAATTTAATTTTAATTTTGCTTGCTCAAGTCTAGATAATGTCTATTTAACAGGTGCCAAACATTTAACCTTTTGAAGTGTTTTTATTTAAAAAGAAAAAGTCACAAATCCAGTGGCTTGGTTTTCAGTGTAATAAAATAGGAAATAATAGACAGAATTTTTTCACTGTTAGGCAGCACATGGGGGTAAATGGCCTAGTGTTGCTTCTTTTTCTTCCCCAGTTATTCTTCTATAATGTTTTGGGGGTGTTTTTTTGTTTTGTTTTGTTTTTTTTTTTTTGGTTGGTTGGCTTTTTAGTTTGTTGTTTCTTTTTCTTTTTTTTAACCAAAGTTTTTTATCATTTGCTATTCAACATGGCTCATTTACAAAATAAAGCTTGAGTATCATAGCTTTGTTTGAAGGTTGGTTGCAAGTTCTTGTATATTGCCTCACATTTTAGAGAGTAATGATTAATATGTATCATCTATAATATTAGAATTTCATATGCAATGCAAAATCTCTTAGGAAGCAAAGGAGTATAAAGAACCCTGTTTTCTGCACTTATATGAAGACATGTAATATTAGTTTGCTAGAATAAAATGAAATACAGACACTGCTTTTAACTGGGATGTATACAGTATATAGAACTTTCTTTTAAAGAAAAAAGTTATTAATGATTCATGAATTAGACTACAACATGGAATCCTTACACATTACTGTATGTTTGATGTAAAGATATTTATAGGCTTGTACTTAATAATCACGTTGCCTCAGTTCTTGGACTGCAGAATGTCTACCATGACTGTTGCCTATAGTTTGCTCCACATTTGCTATCTGGCTCTTTTAAAAAAAACAACAATGTGTATTTGGCTATTTGATCTGTAAAATAAATTCTATTAATAATGAAGTACGTATTGTAATTCAGCATATTGTATCGCATAATTATAGCTATGACTGTTACAGAGAGCTTTTCACTCCCCACGATGGGATCATTTTCTTGGGAAGGAGTTCATGTACCTGCCAGACAGTTTTGCTCTTCCTATTTTTAGCAGCCTTGCAGCATTTATGCTTCAAACTAAAATCCCCCAACACTCCCAGGGGTCAGACATGCAGTGACATTTATGGACTCGGTGCCACAGCTCAGCCAGTTTAAAATTCATTCTGGGATCTCTCCCAGAAGTGCTGTTTGGGGTCCCACACGCTGCTGCAGTTGTTTGTGGAGGTGTTTCCTAGGTGGGTGATGGGGAAATTCAGCCCTTGGGCCCCGTTCAGAGTGCTTTGTCAGGCAGACAGGATGATTGCACAGGCTTTGAGTTTCTCTTTTTACTTGGAGTCTTGGAATTTCTCTCCTTATGAGAATTAAGTTGGATTTCCTTTTTAAAAAAACCCCTATATGTAAGCTTAATATTTGATTAAGAAAAGCACCAAATAATTTCAATGCTTACATTCAAACTTTTTTTTTTTTTTTTTAAATAATGAAATTTAGACATCTCAAGTGAACATGTAGTTGCCCTCAGCTATTTTCTCTGGTGGTGACAAGGCATAGATAGGACTGCATTTGATTTTAGGACTGCATACGCTCTAGAAGTGCCTACTTTCTTACACTGAGCGTGAAGAGAACCTTTGATAAGTCCCTTTCTTGTACCTACTTATATGGTACCAGTTAAGTGCTTTCAGAGAAGAATATACTTAGATTCGAGTTACTTTGCTTTTAATTTAGCTGAAGCTCTAACTTTTTTCTAGTATTACACTGGTCCTATCATTCCAGTCTACCAATAAATAATTCTGAAAGCATCTAGGATGATCTTAAAATGTCTAAAAGTTACATAAATAAAATAAAAGGTACATCACATGGTTTAATTACTGGTCCCAATCAGTAACCTCCCTCCTCTGGTTCTTTCATGAGTCAGCCCAGCCAAACATTAGAAACTTCCTTAGGGAAAGCCAGAAACCTCTTAAGTGGCTCAGCTTCATGTGTTTTGTCTGTTTCAATTTATGTTTTCTTACATCTAAATATCACTTTTTAAAAAGTTGTTTTTTCATAGGCTGGAATCAGAGTTCATTTCCTCCTGATGGTTGAAAGGGTACATGAAAGCCTAATGGTTATTGACCAAATATGTGTGTGTGCTGGATATCAATTTCTACACTTTTCTGTGATGAAGGCCAGTCAAAAAATTCTATTATGTTTGATTTAAATAATATTAGTATCCTGAGTCAAAGCTAGATATATGTGTTTCAAAACCAACTCCGTTTCTCAAATGTTTTCACCTACAGAAATAATTTTTTCTGACTGTTAGAAGTCAGAGTGAATTATGAGCAAAAATCACTGAGTTGACCAAATGTTACTTTTAAACTTGACAACTCATTATATTTTCTTTGGAATATCAATATATTTATCATACTTCAGACTGCAATTATTACAGTCACCTCTGTATAAACTTCTCAAGGAATTTCCCCTTTTCTCTGGTGCTGATTGCCTCATCTCTTTGGGTCAGTTCCAGTGCAATATGGGGCTGAACAAAGAGAAAACTTATTTATTTATTGCCACTTTTAGGTGTAAGTGACCCCGTGGCTGCTTGCAGCCCTCCAGCACAGCAGCTGGGGCTGGCTCTCAGATGAGCTGGCTGCAGCCAGTGCTGTGTTGCCAAATATTCTGGAATTCTTATGGATTTCTGTGTCTACCAAAGCTCCCTCCACCCGACCTCAAACACTCCTGAGAGCAAGCGAGGCACTGCAGGAACTTTGGGGGATTTAAATCCTTCTGAGTTCAGTTCTGAAGGGCAGTGGGGGGCTGTCAGGAGCAAAACTGGTTTGTGATGTAAATAGAATTATATTTTTAACATAAACTGTAATGCTGCAGGGTTTTGTTTTTTTTTTTTGTTACACTTCTCCAGTGATTTCCCATTTTGCCATAAAACATATATTTATGGTGTATGCTGGTCTTACGTATTATTTGTAAAATCTTTTTAACAAATGATTTGAATATATATTTTTGCTTTCATATTGAATTACTGAGCACTGTTCCTTTTATGTCTTATTTATCTATTTCTAAAATAAATTTGGTTTGACAATTACATTTGTTATATATATTATATTGTGTACCTTCTGGAGAAGCACTGTTTTTAAATACACCTCTGGTCTGTTTGCTTACTGCATGCCCACCACAAGCCTCTGGTGACTGGTATTTTTCACAGTTTAGGAGCTATGATTATTAAATAACTTAACCACATGTAAGCTTTACAAGAAGAAATATATGAAGGAATTTGCCTCTTTGAAAACCTCAAACTCTTTAGCAGCATATTTCTTTTGTCTACAATGTTTTCAAGGAAATCTAAGCTGGAATTCCAAGAGTTTTCCAACGATGTTTCCATGCACATGAGGGTGTTTGTATCTGTCCCTGTATTTTGTTTGCCTGTGTGTGTAGGGAGCACGGGGTGTCTGTACACATTTATCACACTTTCAATTAACAAAGATTCTAGGCAGTAAATATTGCACAGGCTGAAACTGCTGAGCTGTGCCCATCCCAATATCTCTTGCTGTGAAAGGTAGCCAGGCACTAAGGATTTCAATCTGCCACATTATTTGATTTTTGGGAAGATTTGTCTTCCCTTCTGAGAATGTTCTGGGTTCTCAATATGTGAGAAAATGACTCTTGGTGATTCGGAGGTTAGGATACAAATATGAAAAGTGCAGTTCTTTCATTAGGATATTTTACTCATTCCTACACTGTCTCTCAGTATTCTAAAATACATTTTTTTCTACTAAATAGACTCATATTCTTAAATTTTACCACTGAAAGTGTTGCAAAATGACACATTTGTATTTTCTTCCAATTGTGAACTTCTGCTTGTTTCATAGACACATGTGAATCAAATTCAGTTATTTATATGCATAGAGATGGATATTAAGTGTGATATCAGGAAATTTTCAGGGGCCTTATTGACTTTTTACAATCTTTTAAATAGGCTTTATTCATGTTCTCATTTCCAAGGAAGGTGTTCATTCAAGCTGAAATCACTTATATCCAATAAAAGCTGGATGATGATATCAGAGGTACGAGGTTTGATTTCTCATCACTGAATTCCAGCTAAGAATCATGAGCTGAATTTTGGTCTGTTGTTCTCAGCACTGTTTCCATCCTTTCCTGAGAGGAGTTCCATGGCTGTTGGAAGGATGAGGTGCCCTCTGTTCCTGTTTTCTGTTTCCTCCTGGGCTGTGATATGAAACTCCCTAATCATAGGTTTTCCCACACAAAAATACTTTTCCTAGGTCTGGATCCAAACCATCCATGTGGTGCTGTTTTTTCTCTCCCTCTAAGAAAACAACATTGGACGAATTCTGGTCTTTTCCAGCCACTTGGGCACGTGTGATTCAGACGAGCAAATGAGCATCAAACGGGTGGCTGGAATTTGGAAACTACTTCCCTTGTAATGTTTAGGGCATTTGAGAAAATGGAAATTGGAAATTACTCAGAATTTTGTGATTTTCTGACAACCAGACTTGGCCAGTGTCTGCACAGCCGAGGTCATGACCACATGTAGCAGTTAGGATGGGAAGGGATGAGGGGAAAGGAAGATCCTTTCAGTCTATAATTATTATTGTGGTGAGAAAATGAATCCAAATCCTAAGTGTCACATCGGAGATCTTTGCAGATGCAGTTTTAAGTCACATTTAAGTCACATATTTTATTAATTTCATTAGTGTTGACTTATTATGGATAAAAGCAGCAGAATTCTGCTGGTAACTCTGAAGGTATCTGAACATGTGGTTGTGTGTTCACGTCTGGGCTGAAAAGTGATACAGATCAGGGATTTATTTGGATTGGAAGGTAAGGCATCTTTATTGTATTGTTAACTGTTTTTTGTAGATTGCTAAAATTTGCTTCCCTCCCTTTGAAAAAGAAAGTGTTTGGAGCTGGAAGTGAAGAAGAAAAGTAATTCAGACTTGGAAAAATATATGGTACAGTTTTCGTTGCTATTTAACTAGAAGAAACTATTTTAATTCCTAAAGATGGTACAAAAGATTGATTTTTTTTCTTAAATTTAAACTTATCTGATGTAAAATTACAGTTTTTGTATAACAATCAACTGCATTCTAGCTTTGTTGCATTTTATTTCTTGAAATACATTAAAATAAATTTAAAAGCAAGTGTTTTGCTTGCTAGTGCCCAGTTATTATAACTACCTAAGCACAGAGGTGCAGATATTTTAATTATGCACTATGAAAGCCTAAGTATTTCCTAGCTTTTGTCTTCTCTTTTCCAAAGTCTCTGTTTTTGGAGGTGTTGACCATGAAACTATCTGTAGCCAACACACCAAGGGATCAAACTGAAGGTGGAAAAGGGCTTTTCTGTTTAAATAAGTCTATTTGTAAACAAAACTTCAAGAGGGGAGGAAAACATTGGATTATGTTCTCAAGCTTTGCAGAAGGGAAGCAACAACTTCTGCAGCCTGCTGGGATTTTGATTGCTATTGATTTCAAAGTTAGAAGCCCAAACAACTGCAATTGTACCAGAAGTGTTTCTCCCAAGTCCTGTTGAACTCAGAACTCAGCGAAAGCTCTGGCTAAGAGCTGCTGCCACTTGGAAAGGTGTGGGAGATATTGTTATTATTATTATTATTGTTGTTGTTCGTAGCAGCAGTGCTCAGCACTGCTGCATTCACTGCTCACAGCCCCTGCTGAGTCACCTTGATCCCCAGGATTTTCTGCACCTGAGTGGGAACAAGGGATTTACCAAAAATCCTGTCAGAAAATCTTGGTTTTCCTCCTTCAGATAGCAGTGACTGTGTAAGTGACTCTATCTAAATACAGATCTCTAATACTTTTCAGAAGTGTCTCATGAGACACAGTGAATGCTTACCTTTTAATTCTTATTTTACACATTGTAGAAGGTTATACACCTATATAGATATATACACAAACAAAAAAAAATATTTCCTAAAGCTTTTCTTGTTTTCTTGATAAGCCAGTGTTCAAAGCCATTTCCTGCTGTTTACAAGCTTGAGGCTGAATGGATTTTTCAACAGCCTGAAGTAGATTTTTAATCTAGCAAAATGACATTGTGACTAATTTAAAAAAACATGGATAAACAGATTGGTGTTTGCTTACACATGGGGGAATCATCAAACCCACTGATTTTGCAAACAGGAGGCTGGAGGATTTAATGAATGTATTTTAAAAACTCATATGGCCAAAGTTGTAAATCAGTCCCTGCTAAATGATCTTCCCTGATTAATTGCCTTTCTTCATCACATTTATTGTAAGACCAGTTCTATTCATTATCTCTTTGGCCAAATTTTAACCCAAGTTACTTCATGTCCAGTCCATCAAATACTGTCTTTGTTCTTCCATGCTGGAAAATAACATATATATGGTCTAACACTGTGCGATTCTTGTTTTCTTGTCTTTAATGGGTGGTTTAAGGTTTTCTTAGTGCTATGTTTTCCTATTTTTATATTAATATATTGAAACTATGGTGGGGGGTTATTTCAGATCAGTTTCCTCTGGGTTTTCTTCAGGTGACTTCTAATACTTTCCTTAAGAAAATATTAGAATAGAAACTATAGAGTCCTCAATGGGATTCTCAAAAATTTGGAGGTTTTTGAGTGGAAATCAGAATCTTAAATGTCTTTATGAATACGTTACCCATATGTATAAATCTCCAATGGATTCAAATCACTTATAGCTGTAAATAGTTTATCTATTTGTGTGTATTTTTGGGGTGAACCCCCAAGTGCAGTTTGCTGCCCACTTGTACAGCTCATCAGTGTTTGTTTTCATCTTTATTTTGTAGATATGTTGGGAGTTATTTGAATTTCCTCCAACTGTAGTGAAAGCCCTGAGAAGCTGACACAATCTTGATTGTTTCACTCACAATGAGCACATCAAACCTCTTCAGAAACTTATCTCAAACATTGGATATTAAAAGCAGACAGGAATAATTCTGTCAGCAACAATTAGACCAGGAAAACGTAATTGGAGGCAAAAAAGGCTTTTGGTGCTTCCTGTATACAAGATATACAATTCTCTGCTTTCAGCAGATAATTTATTAGTTACAGTAGTTTGGCTTTGAAGCACTGAGCTCAGTTGTGTGAGAGCTCCAACATCTGTCCTGGCAATCCTCTTACAGGCTGCCTTGGAGGAATTAGGAGATGGCAACACGAGTTCTGAAATGGATATCAGACAGCCAGAGTTAGGAGAGAGGGTTTGGAAGGGGATATTTCATTATTTCATTGCCCCTTTTTAACTCAATAACTCCTCGAACTGTTTGTTTTTATTATTCCAGATGGGAGCAAGATGCATTTAAATGAATAAAATGAAATAGAACAAATCAAATGCTTGGCTGCTGTTCAAAAGCTGCTAGGGCTGAGCTTTATTAAATTCACATGAGGATATGATAACTGTGGAATTTCACACAATGAACTGCACTAATCTTACTCGTGAAGAACATAATTTTTCTTGGGATAGAGGAGAGAATCTAAAATTTTGTCATGAAAAAAAACAAAGCCTCTTTGGAGTTTTATTTTCTGAGGGCATTCACTGCTTGAATGAAATCTGTCCATGTCCCAAAAACAGAATCTTCATGCACAATCCATTTTTTACACATCAAAAGTTCCAAGGGTTTGTTCTTCCTCCATGGCAATGTGGAGAATACTTCAAAGTAAGCTACTGTGTTCTATGTTAGAGCTATTCCCTGTGTCATCTACAGCCCCTTTAGGAATAAGCATATCTATGTTTTAAAAGAGGGCAAAATCATGAAAGTTTAAAATTATATTAGATACATTTAATTTATATTTAAATAGGAAAAATTTAAAGCAGAGCAAACCAAATATTTTTAATGATTATTTGCAGGATATAATTCACATTGATGCATTTTCTTTTCTTGTGACTGTAGATCATTTTTATGCCTCTGCAGTAGAATGGCTGTTTATAAGTCAATGTTTTTCAGACATTTCCTGTTACTTAATGAAATTAGCATTCTCTTTAATATGCTATTTTTCCTTTTTTTTTTTTTTTAATCAGAACTGGTTTGCCTCTCCCTGTGTCAATCAAAGCTTTCCTATTGATAATCTGAGGAGAACAGGGTTGAGAACACAAAGTCTACTTTTGTATTATTAAGATGAAAAGATTCTGCTGAGGTTTGATAACACTGGAGATGCAGAGGCTGTTACAGAAACATAATGAATATCAAATATATCTGCAAAAAGGACTTTTTTATCAAGATCAAGTCCTGATGAAACATGCCACTTAATCTTTATTTTACATCAGACAGGTTTAAAGACTTCAAGTCATGAATGTAGATCTGCATTTAATGGAGGTATCTAGTTTAGAACACTCTGTGCTGAAATATAAACCTCAAATTCAATTGCTTCTCATCTGATCTAAAAAAAAATATTAAAAATTAGACTTATTTATTTCATATTAAAATATAGAATGTGCTATTAATAAATTATAATTTACCAGTGGTTGTCACAACCTTATGGGTAAATCTGTATAAGTTGTCATTCCAAATGAATTCTGTTGCATTTGCACTCATTTCAGTGGAACTAATTTTGTTTGTTGTTTGTTTTTAAATTATTTCTGGAAAAGAAAGCGTCTGACTAGTCACTTTTAATTTATAAATCTCAGAAGTACTGGATTCCATGAGAGACAAAATCAGATTTGGTACAATGAAGCAAAAATTTTCATTAAAAGTGTTGATTTTATATGATGGATCAATGACTGATCAGTTTTTTGTTTGGTTGTTTTTTTTTAGGTAGGATAGGATTATTATTCTGTTGTTAATTTTTTAATTTCTTTATGTTTAGGCTGTTGTTTAGGAAGGAGAATGAGGAGCTGGAACAGGATGTTCCACTTCTGATCAAAAAAATGTTCTGTGATGGGAATTCTCAAGTGACTATATCATAATCTTCCACAGGGGCTGTGGAAGATTGGCTTACACTGTTTGTGTTCCAGGGCTTGTGTGTGGTTGTAAGCTTTGTATGGATTTTCTTTTCTGTAATTGTTTTTCCTTTAGCCATCCTGTGGCCTGAGATTGGAAGAAAAAGATAAAAGGTCAGAAAGGCTTAATAGCAATTTTGTTTTTTGAAAAGGAGAGGCTGGTTGATCCAGCTTAAATCTTTACAGCTGGACCAACCAATAACTTGAATTACAGAGACAAATGACAACTTGAAAACCTCATGGGTCAGCTCCACAGCATCTGTAACCAGGAGAGTGAGAGGGAAAGGTGAATCCATGGGACATATGGTCGTAATATTTCGAGAGGATATGCAAAAACAGATAGGTGGGACTGGAAAACCCTTTCCTTACCATGTAAACAACAAAGAAAACAAAACTGAATTTTGTCACCCTGCTGTTTGGTGCGTGGTTGAGGATGATTGGGGCTTTCTCAAGGAGAGGCAGGAGTGTGTTGGGGTTTATGGAGCCACATCCAGGTGCTGGTGAGATCTCACCAAAACAATGGCCAGAGCAGATCCCTCTCACATACCAACATTTTGTGAACATTTCAGGAGAAGTGCTGAGAAGTGCTGAGGTGATGTTTTCCTTGTAACTATCTTTGGGTTCCTTTTATTGTCTTTTGCACGTTTAGAGCAGAAATGCTGAGAGAGGGGATGAGGGAAGGTGTGCCAGGCCTGGATATCTCCTGTCAGGGCAGGGCAGAGAGGACAAGCAGAGCACCTCCAGCCCTGCCATTCCCTTGGGCTGATGGAATTCTGCATGTGGAAGACGGACACTTGGAGTGATTTCTTCCAAGTGATAATAGTTTCCGTTTTGAATGACTATAAAGGTAACAGAAATATATATTTTTTTATGAAAGAGGTTGGAATTCATTTCTTCTGTAGGAGGTGAAGACAGAGAGACACACAGGGAGAATCACTGCTGTAGCTCACACAAGCTGCCGTGAGTCACTCTAACGCTCTTTCCTCTAGGTACTGTGGGAGGTAACTATGTGAGCACTTGGCTTTTAGATAGCTGAGGCTGAGTAAGATGGTTTCTGAAATCTAATACAGAAATAATTTTAAAAACCAGGGCTCACAAAGCTGAGAACATTTTGAAGCCATGACCTTCAGTCCTGTAGGCAGATTGCTCTCGGTTCGAAAGTTGAGGCAATTAAAAGATGGATAGCACCGAGAGGAGTTTTCAAAGTGAAAGTATTGTACTCAGATATTTTCACCTCCATTGACTCTACTGTTAGGGTGCTTGTTCCATGTATGTTGTTCAAAGTCATTTGAAATATCAGTAAATTTTACTGTGTAGAGAAATATTAAGTCCTCTCATAAATTTCACCTTATCTCTCTAGACTAAATTGATATGCAATTGATATGCTGTGTTAAAATGATCATATTTTCTTGCCATTAATTTCTCCTCATAAAAGCCTTTTTGCATCTGTATTTTCACCGGTTTGACTCATCTGCTTTACTCTTTGCCATAAGCTGACAAAGACCCGAGTGCATTCATTCTGCATGTTTATTTGGGATGCCAGTTATAACCAGTACAAACACAGTGAGGAAAGGGGCTGTGGGGAGGTTTGGTGAGGAGGCACATGCCTCAGACAAACTGCAGTGAATCCTGGTTCATTCCAGCACAATGAAAACCATGAATCAGGAGAAAGTGAGAAATGTTGTTCTCAGGCAGTGGATGGTGTCAACACTCGATTTTTTTTTTGCAAAGTTCACCCTTGCCAACACCCAGGATTTTGTTTCCTGTGATACATCCAACCTTTGTGTCACAGTTGAGATGGAGACAATGCAAAGCAGCACACTCCATTTCCAGAAGGCTTCAAAGTGTTTTTATTCTGGCATGCATGCTTTTTATATATTCTTAACAAAGCTCATAAGTTTACACTTTACTCATTGGTCAGCAGAGACAACCAAAGGCAGCTGCAAGTTTCTCTTATTTCTCCTTCTTTCTTTCTTGGTTTCTGTGTCAACGACCTTGGTGTTGCCCTGATTTTTAAAAGTGTCATGTTTTCTTTTATAGTTATTTTGAAAGTTTTAAAGTTCTTTTAAAATTTTTCCATGCCTTCTGATGATTACATATTTCTAGTAGAGTTTTCATGCACTGTCCATGTAAATAATGATTGTTTTACATTCTTTGTGGGAGGAGAGAATTGATGAACTGTTGGTTTGACCAGTGTGGTTGGAGAGGTGGCAATTTCATCCTGCAATCCACTGTCACTTTTAGAAATCTATATATTGCAAAGTTAGAAAGAAAAAATAGCTCTTCTTCTCTTTTGAACTTACCAAGCTGCTGTGTACTCATTTCGTGTCAAATAGGAACAACCTTGGTAGGAAATTCTTTCAGGGGTGAACATGGATCCTCTTCTCAAACCTCTCTGGCTCACAGGAGTCACTGTGAAACCTCTCCCACGCCCCTGGGGGAAATGCCACCCCTTTGTGCTGTGCTGGCAGTGTGGCAGGGACAGTGGGGTCTGTCAGGGACACCTGGGGCAGCAGCTAAAATTCACCTCATGGGCCAGCAGGCACAGTCAGTGTCACCTGAGCTGTGTCCCTGCTCTCTGATCCATCACCTGCAGCAAAACATTTTGGGTCAAGCAGTCCACAGAGAGCTTCTTCAAAAAAACACTGGATATTTTACCATATAACTACTAAAATTGAATTAATGCTTTTAAAGACTTCCTGATCCTCTTGGATTAGGCCACCATGGCTGCTTTTGGAAAAATTAGACTAAGAGTGATAATTTGTCAGGATAACAATTCTGAGATGGGTTATAAATGGAAAATATTGCAGCCAGTTGCCAATTTCCCCTTCCCTGAAACTTTTGGAAGACTGAGCAGCACAGCTGCAACTTTATGCAGGAGTGTAGGAGCAGAAGTTGGAAGTAGGGTGATGGGAAGATGGGAAGTGGGCACTTTGAGGGGGAGGATTTCATCCAAATTACATCTAGAATCTCCTAAAATGTCACTGAAATATTTGAAGCAGAAGAAACTTGTTTCTTTGCATAACTTTTGCTGAAGTCCAGGAATTTTGTCATGTCTTGGGCAGTTTTTAATGTATTCTTCCTTTGGAAGGAGCACTGTGAGGGGTGAAGAGAGCCTTATCTTGTGGGAAAACTGAAATACTGAAATTAAACTCCACTGTAATACAGTTCTGTTTTTTGGGTGGTTTTTTTTTTTGGTGTTTTGTGTGGGTTTTTTGTTTGTTTGGTTGGTTGGTTGGTTTTTTGTTTTTGTTTTTGTTGGTTTTTTTTTCCCCAATAGTCTATTGGTCTTTACTGTTCTTGGAGGCAGACATCCCAAATCTAATCAACTGCTATCCCCTGTGATATTAATTAATACATTTATTGCGATGTCCAGAACTATGTCAAAGCTTAGCTAGAAACTTGAGCTACATTTTCAGCATAAGGACAGCTCCTGTCCTGTCAAGGTTTGTGTTTTAGGGTGGTGAGGCAAAGCTGCTCTTACTGTATGATATAAATTTCAGACTAGAGAGGTTTCAAACTTGAATTTTCCTGATAATCCCATGCAAAATTGGAGGAGTAGAGAAATCCAACCTTAACCTATATTTTAATCCACTTTCTATTAAGATAATTTGACAAAAAAAAAATTACTTTTGATGACTTCATATTGGTAAACCATAAAAAAAGAGTTTCTATTATTATTTCTTATTTGGCTGATTTCTTCAAGGCTACATCTTGTAGCTATTTTAATGGAAAACCAAAGTTACAGCTATTATCTGATGTTTCATCTAATTTGCTTTCTTCTAGTTTGGAGAAATAGCATGCTGTTACTGTAGGAAAAAAAGAGCAAGATAAAAGTACATTGAAGAAGTGAAATAATTTTCTATGAAGACCTCTCTGCAGTACTGTATATGGTATTGCATTTTATTTATTCACAGCTTTGCACTCGAAGCAAACTAAAAGGAGATGAAACCTCAAGAGGAAAAGCCCTATGAAATGAGAACAAACAATATCAGAGCATAAGGTGTCCTGCTAACCTTTAAAAATGCAATTCAGTCCCACACAATTTTTCTCAATCAGAAGCAAATCTGCAGTTCTTTAGCAGCAAACGAATCAGTTGGGTTCTAACTCACTTTGATGTGTGAGTTGAAATTTAATACAGAAAAAGAAAAGACCTTTTGGGAAATCATATTAATGGAGGTTCATTTTCATTATGTCCAGTTTTCTTTCATTATTGGATACTTGTGGGGATAGGTCTTTTCCCTGGAGTGCCCTTCTCTAGATTATTTTGTTGTTTGTGTGCTTCCTCCTGTGCCTTGAAATCAGGGTGATATTCTGCTACTGCTTTCTCCCATCTTTTCCTGCTGTATTAATTTTACCTGTGAAATTCCATATGTTAAAATTTTAGAATCGTTGCTCCCTCACTGCGCTTTGACACATTTTAATTTTCTTTTCAGTGGCAGAAGGTTGCTATTGCTCTTTAGGATAGATTCATTTGGAGCTTTATATGCAACCAAGGATCTTTGCATGATCTCAAGTGCTGAACAACCACCAAAAAGTGAAGTATTTTAGTAAATTGCTGGAGTTAATGACCCTTATGATGATCGAGGGTCATTATCTGCTTTTAGCTCCCTCTATTACCTCCTTCTACTGACTCAGAGCACTGGAGGTTGATTATCATAGTGAAGGAGTTCTCCTGTTTTACAGTGGAATCAGAGGCAACTGCACCTGCCCAGGAGTTGAGCTGCTGAGTGCCACTGGGAGTGTAGGAGGTTTTCAGAAATGGTTTTCTGAAAACCATTCCTGGCTTTCAGAAATTCCAACACCTAAGATGGGCTTTTCCACCTGCCCAGGTGAGCTCTGCTCTCTGCTGGAGCTGACACTGACTTGTGGGGAGCAGAGCAGGGTCAGTGCAGGGAACTCTCCCAAACTCCATTTGCCTTGCTGTGATCCCAGGTTATCACTGAGCAGGCAGCCAGTGTGAACCAGAGCTAACTGAGGATAAATGTGCCATGGAAACGGCTGGAGTTACAGATAACTCCATTACTGCCACTCTTTTATCTAATGCCATATTGATTTATTTTCAAATTACTTAATTTTTCAGTGTTCTGTACAGGTTAGAGACCCATCTTTTCAGCCACATGCCAAACTTGTGCGGGCTACACTGAGAATTATAGCTTTTATGACATTATATCAAATCAGGTAATTCTGTGTGTCTGTATAATGAAGTGTTGCATTAAGCTAAACTGAGCATTATGTCAAATTAAACTGTAGTTTAATTCTCAAATTTGAACCAGAAGTTACTTTGGGTTTGAGTAATCAGAGAGATGTGTGTGTACACACGTTTATTTCACCAGTTGTCTACAGATGTCTACAGAAGAAAAAATGTTTAAATATTTAGAACTGACGAAGGCCTGTGTTTAGAGCTATTAAAATCAAGGCTTCTCTTTGCTGATCCACTGCTGCTCACATCTGTTCACTGGGGTTCTCTCACCAGGTTAAGCCAGGACTGGATGAATCTGAGTTGAAACAAGACCAGCCTGGTTGGTAGGACAGTGGTTTGATCAAAGTGAGGTGTAATGGCAATGTTGCCTTGCCAGTTGGAGAGGGCAGGAATTGACAGCTCAGGAATGATGATCTGAACACTTTTCAGGAGAGAGAGATTACTGCCAAGCAGGGGAAGGGAATTGTTCCATGTCTGCAGCAGAAGTTATAATGTACAGACCTCTGAACAATAGAGACACGTGATTAATGTGCTGCTGAAGGGTGCTGGTCATCCTCAGCAGTCATCCTGAGAAAGGGCAGCTGGGAACCAATGAAAGGTTTGTGGCAAATCTTCAATTTAAGTGAAATGAGATGTTGTTCAAGCATCAGAAGGAACAAGGACTCACCCAAGACAGTGCCTGTTGTATATACACGAAAAATGTGAAACCAACATTTAGATTCAGTGAATTAGGAGAGAGTTGTGATATGATAACTCCTGATCTGTATTTAAAGAGAACTCCTGTGTTGCCTTCTTGAAGAAGTTGTTTCACACAAACTTTTATTGACCAGTTGTTCTGTTTGTCTGCAAATTCGTACATAAATATAGAGCAACATTCACTTGTAGCACAATCTGTTGAGTGTCATCCCAAAATTCACTGGAAAAGGAAGAATTTTTTTTAATTGGGAATGTTAACCAACCTATTCACAGTAGAACCTAACGGCAGTCTTTTTGGAATGCCTACAGTCAGATAAAGACAGTCACAGATTTCCATATTTCAGAGGACATAGAAACTCCCCACTTGCAAATCATCTCTATTATTTTGACTACATCTAGGACAAAAGATGGGGCCTAGCAGTCTTCAGTCTCTATTAGCTACATTCCCATTACAAGGACACGGCAAGCTTTTTGAAAAAAAAAATCAGAGTAATTACTATTGTGAATTATTGACCACTTGTTCCACATATTAGGAACTATTAACCTTGTTATCCATTATTTAAAGGAACTATATCACTTCACAAAACTGAGTACTCTTAGGTGGCCAGCAAAAAGATTTTATTAAGTTGAAACAATTTTCTTTAATTATCCTTCAACAATTCACAGTCTAAGAACAATTGCCCTTTTAGCAAAATGAATATAATGAACCACTCCAGAGAGCTCATAGTTTGTGCTGTATAGGAATCTCTGTGTGTTGGTGTTAAATAAATAGTGGAGAATTTTCGCAGCAGATGGAACCCATAAATTAAGGAAAACAAAGAACAGAATCCAGAAAGGATCTGGGACTGGATTAGGGATGTCCTGATTCACCCTAAAAAGAAACTCCTGAGTTGTGAATTGTAAATAATGCTCCCATTAGAAGGATTTCACTGAGGATCTCTGTTTTGGTTTGACTTGGAGGAAAATATGGTAAACAAGATATCCTTCTGTAGGATGTTTCCTGGTACAGACATTCAAAACAGACTTTATCTCCCTGGGCAGAAAAGTCTATGATTTATTTATTATATAATGGCTTTCTGCACCAGGCAGAGGCAGCTGGAGCCTCTTTGGTGAATAGAGTGAGGAAGAAACCTCAATATGACTAGGAAAGTAAGGATGAGTTTTAATTTTAAGTTTTGAAGAATCTAGGATAAATTCTATTTAAAAAAAAAGGACAGAATTCTGAGATCTCATAAATCACACTGAAATCCAACTGAATATTTAAAATAAAAATCCTCCACAAAGTTTTAGGGCTGGTATGTTTTGAATTATCATTTATAATGAAATAGCGACAGAAAAATAACAGAATTTTATCTGTTTGCCTTCCTGCTCTCTAAAGATTGCATACTCTTACAGATAATAGAAATGCCTGTGAAGCAGTAACATGGCCACTCAGCTCTGGAAGATGCCAGATAAAAGTCTAATTCTTCATTCAGAGAAGTCCATCACTTTCATTTGCAGTCTTACTTGCACTTATTGTCAGATAGTGTCTGTCATATTTTCATAATTAAGATAAATCTATAGGATTCACTCTCCCTGAGTGATGCTCTCTATGTTCTGGTTCTCACTACCTGCTTATAAAATAAAGATGATGAATAGATTCCATCCATGTATTTATAAGATGCACACCGTGGCAACTGGATAGATTTATCTTTGTCTTTGTTTTTATTTCATGAGGTTTATCCTCTTCTGTTCTGGTAGCATGAGTAGCATCAGTGCAATTCAGTTTGAGGTTTTAAAATCTAGGAAAACTGTAGCTATAGCCAGAATTAAAAACCTTAATTAAAAATAGAGGTATAAAAGCCCTTTCTTGTGTATTTATGTACAAATAGTCACACAAAATCGAGAATACCAGAGAGGTCTTTTAAAGCCACATCTCAGTGAGATCACACTAATTTCTGAGAGATGCTAAAGAGTGACAGAAAGCTGGTTGTGACCCTTCAGCCACGAACTCCAGAAACACAGGAATCCCAGAAAACATTGCATTTTGATACCAGACATACTCTGCTTCCTTTTCCTCTCCTAATCCCCAACCTTTCACCCAGCTCAGTGCTTGAAGCAGACCCAAACCTCATGTTGTGGGCAAAGTGAAAATTGGTTTGGCATTCTGGCAGATATCTTAAAGTGCTGGAATTTCCTGTCTTTTGTATTCTTTACACTCATAGGTAAGGAGTTTTATTGTTATTCCATATCTTAAAACATGCTTATGTTAGAAAAAAACATAAATGTAAAAGCACCACCATTTTTTGCATAGCATTGGCTGCAACACCACAGCCATTCCTAAAGGCAGATGAAAAAATCAAATCTCATCTACTTGCATGATGCTTCCTGCAAGTTTCTTTCACTGCATTCAGCAGAACATGGGGAGTGCATGATTGGAATGATGGCCCAAAATGATCCAGCAGCATAAATTAACACAGCTGAGCAGTTCTTTTAATTCAAAGTGAGTAGCAGTGTAGTGACATCACACGGTGATTACAAAAGTGGGAACATCTCTTAGACATGGCCTTGTATTCTGCCAAGCCAGGAAAACATATCTCAGCCACTCAAGTGAGGAATCTCTAGATGACTTTTTGTTTCAGCTGCAAGGAAGAGAAAGTTCTGCTGCACAGAAGGAGTGAATCCCCCTCTGCCCCTGCATGGCTCCCATGCAGGTTGGGCTGATGTGCACTGCAGCTGCTCAGGGGCTGCTCCTTCAGCTAAACTTGGGAGGGTGAAGCACAGGAATTATTCACCATAAAAGCTTTAATTGGTGTTTATTTTAAAATACCCTGAGAAAGGACTACAAGAATCAGCATAGTTCATCAAGATTGTTGAAGGGGTGGCTCAGTGGATCTACAGAAAGCTGGCATTGCAGCACTGGTGCACTTCGTGTTTCACAAACAGGACGGGACCCTGACTGCTGCAGACTCAGGATTTATCATCTGTTTGTATCATACAAGCAAAAAGCAAGAGACACAGGGAAATAACAACATCCATGCAAATCCACATCAGAGACAAGGTGGCAGCTCATGCAAAGCCTTTTTCTACTTATTCTTTGAACCAATATCATAAAAGGTGCAAAGTCATTATATTCTAACCACTAAGAAAAGGACCCACATGGGTTTAACATTAACAAAAGGACTTCTGTGAACCTCAAACAATACATAATAATTCATTATTTAAGATTGAAACTTTTTCTATCTTTGCAAAGCATATATCTAGGACATCCCGAACTATCAATACATTCTTATTCTTTCTTGTTCCTTATGATAAATATAAATGTATTCACTTGGTTCTTACTTTCCTAGCTTCCCATAAGAAGGTTTTGAATTATCCCAGCCTTTCTCAGCTTTATGTCTACTTTCTGAGGGCTTTTTGCACTTTCTAAAGTCTTTTACCTTTTTATATTCCTACACACTTCAAATCTACCTGAAAGCAAAGGAGAGACAAGTGAGAGTAAATCAAGTTTACCGGACCTGACTCTGAGTGGGCAGTGCAGTGGAGCCTTTGGGAACTTGCAAAAGGTTTGCTGGGTTAGGACCCCTCATAAATTCCTTGCCAGCCCAGGTTCTCCAAAATAAGGTCTTTGCTCTGTGTCTGATGCCCTCAGTTATGAGGAAGCTGGTTTGGGGTATGTGGTGAAAAGTGCATGGCTGGGACAGGACCAGTGGTCCTCGCCCAAATTCCCATGGACTTTTGAGGCTTTGTTAATGTGCATAAAACATTTTAAGATGAGTCATGACAGCTAACATCATCTATTATTGTCTTTTATATGAGGAAATATATTCTGTTATATATATTTGCTTCCACAAAAATCATCTAAAAAGTTCCAAAATCCTGAAGAAATATAAGTTACGGAAACAGATCTAACTTGGCATGATGTCAACAAAACCAAATTGTACCTCTGGGGTTTAGCTACATTCAGAAATGAGTAACATGCTTGGTCATGATATCTGTAGCCTAGAAAATAAATGTCCTTTGGAATTTAGCCCCTGATGGCAGGAAAATAATAAATGAAGTGACTGTATTTTGTACCAAGGTTAAAAGTAAACTAATGGTGTTTTAATGATCCTACTAAAACTAGAAAACTGCTGTTTTTTCTGTCCAAGTGGGTCACTCAACTGAATTCTGACTGGGTGAAGAAATTAACCATTTATTTTCTGACTTTAAAACCTGTGCCTGTGTCAGTTTTAGCTTGCATTTTCTTCAGCTGTCTGAATTTTGTGAACACATTTTCCCATAACAATTGTAATGACATCCCTAATTAAGCATACAAGTATAAAGTGCATGTCATCCAGTGGTTGAGAACGAAGAGGAGAAATAATTTTCTTGTGGCCATAAATCAATATATTCAAAGATATTGACGCCCTATATTCTGTTGTAAATGTGCTTTCCTGTTATCACTGCCTATTGCCACTGCTCAGACAATGAATGGAGCTCAATGCACAACATGAAGAAGAATCAAAAAGCTTTTCTGGTGCTGTTTGTTCCAAAACAGGAGTCAGAATCCCCCCTGCGAGCTTTCTTCATGGCCAGAAATGAAGGCACTGCAGTGTGGTTTCATATTTAACGGTGGAAAACACACCTTGCAATTGATTTAAGTTAGATGCATAAAAAAATGGGAATGACACGGCCACCCACAGGAGTGATAGAGAAGATGAATTAGGGAGAAGCTTTTGTTAATAGAAATAAAGCACATTTTCAGTCAAATGTAGTGTATTATGTTGCTCATACAGAATAGGTTTTCTTACCTGTAAGCACTGATATAACAGGACTGAGTTATAGGCTGTAGTATGGTACAATTATATGTATTTCTACCACTTTTTAGAACAGTGGAACTACATTCTAAATTTAATTTAACTGCAGAATTTCTCCCTCAGCACAAGTACACTGCCTCAGTCTCTCTCAGACTATTTAATGCTTTGTTCTTGTCAGAAGAATTTCCTCAAGAACAAAATGCTTCAGCACAGTGTACATTTAAAACTTCCTTTAACTGTGAAGACAAAAAAAAAAAATAAAATTAGGTTTTCTTGTATTTTCCCAATAATGGATTGCAGAAATCACCTTGGCTTACCCTGCATTCCTTCCTCAGGCTAAGTTCCCATGGAAGTGTGGCTTTGATGGAAGTCATGAATAAGGAGTGCTGAACAGGACCCATTGTGATTAGACACCTATTTTGAAAAAGCTTTAGGAATGATAAACTGCACAGTTGCAGCGTTGCAATTTTATTTTATATTTAAGAAAGACCGATGACATTTGGGATCTTCTAAAAGAGCAAAATGGATTATAAGAAGTATGTTCTTTCAGTTTCCATGAAGGCACTTTCTTGTCAACGGCTGTCATGCTCCAAAAGGTGCAAAATATTTGTTAGAAACTAAATGAAAACTTCTACAAGGAGCAGCTTTTGTCAGTGTAATGTAAGATGAAGTCTTCTGAGAACTCACAGGATATACAGTGTTTAAAGATTAAAAAGGCAGCGACATTACAGACAAGTGAAAGGTCAGAGGGGGCCATCACACACACAGACATTGAATAATTCAGTGGTTTGCTGTGTGTGTCACCTGCAGAGCTCAAATACTTGAACAAAGTGCACAATCATGGCTTGCTGAACCTTGGTAATAGCCCAGATTATATTAATAATAATTAAGTCGGAGCTTAGGGCTCTTGTGAAGAGTTCAGCTGGCAGGAGGAAGAATGAGCTCTGTGGCTGGTGCCCCACTCAGCACCAGCCTGAGCTGTGCATCCTGCCCTGGGTGTGCTGAGGCTGCAAACCCAGACCTGACAGTACTTTTATTTTCCTTTGTATGATAATTCATTTTCTGCATGGAGCATGAGATGGAGAACAATAATTAGCAGCTGTGAGTGAGGCTGGGCACTGGGCAGCCTGGATCTGGGAATCCTGTCCAGGGTGTCACTGCTGGCTGCAGCACAAAGGAGCTCCACCAGGAGCCTGATAGGAAATAAAAAGAGTGCAATTAGGAAACACAAAAGAGAAAATTGCTTTGAAACTCAGCAGGGGTGCACGGCAACCCAGTGCTCAGAAGCAGATGAAAAGTCCCTCGGTCAGAGTGGAGTGGTCCGAGCTCCACACAGCCTGAGGATAATGAGAGCATCCCCAGCAATGTGCCACTGCAAACCCCACTACTTAAAGTGTCACAGCTGCCAAGGACACTTTGACTCATCTGCTGACAGTGCTGAACCCGTGTCACTTAGAGGCAATCAACAAATTAAGTTTGAAATCTTCAGAAGATTATCTCAATTCAAAGACGAATCGGAATCAATAGGCTTTTGGATCTTCTAGGAAGAGAAGGATGTAGGTTGGTTCAAGTTTACAAGCTTTAGACAATGGTCTGTTAAAGCAATCATAGTCTCACACCAGGCTGGTTGGAATCAATATCTGCAAATGTGAGATATTTGCATCTTTTTTTTTTTTTTTTTTTTTTGGAACTAGCTTATTTGAAATAAACTAATCATTTTCCCTATCCAGGCTTTGAATTACTGCTGTTTAAAATCCACTTTATATTCTACATTCAGGATTCTTAGAATCAGGTAATAATATTACAAATAGTCTGGGGAAGAAATAGGTACCAAACCTTGTTTAAAATTACTGTCATGCACTCCTTTTGAAAGAACCTGAATGCTCTGTGAAATGAACTTGATTTACTGTCACTTGTCTCTCCTTTGCTTTCAGGTAGATTTGAAGTGCATCAGTGCTGCAATGCCAGCTTTCTGTAGATTTACTTAGCCATCCTTTCAACAATCTTGATGGACTATTTTGATTCTTGTAGTCCTTTCTCAGAGTAATTTAAAAGAAACACTAATTAAAGCTTTTCTATTGAATAATGCATGTGCTTCACCCTCTAAAGTTTAGCTTAAGGGACTCATGTTGACAAAAATACATTATATTCCTTTCACCTAATTTCATTAGGGGGACTTCTTTGGCTTTTTGGGAACATACAGATTTTTCTCCAGAGTGTGATAGAGCACAGAAGGATTAGCAGAGCATTAGGAGTGACCACAGCCCAGGAATAATGTCAGTGAGCCCTATGGCAGGATGTGAGTTCCAGGGCAATTTGTAGATGTTCTGTACAATGGTGCATAAAATAGGGATGCACTGTGTTGTACTTGAGGCATTTTCTCTAGAGCTCCAGCCCAGTCTGATACACTAAATAATCCAGACTTGTATTTTCCCAATTTACCCAGCAGTATATTTAATCCACTGTGTTAATAACAGAAGTCCTCTTACAATGGATATTTTCTTTTGGTATGCAAACCTAGGAAAGGTGATGTTTATGCTGCTAAAAATCAAAAGGACTTCTACTGAAATCAAAAGGGGTTTCTTGGTGTAGAAACAGGTTAAGGAAGGGATGAATCCTGCCATGAGAGGTGAGTGGAAAAGCATTGGTATTCTGCTGTGAGGAGAAGCTTCCTGCAATAATGAGAGCACAGCAGAGGCCAAAGAGAGAGCAATGCATTGGGGTCCAGCATCACATCCACCCTCTGTGGGCTGGGAGCACATGGGAACAAAGGGAGATACGAGCAGTGATTTCAAATATTTCTTGTTATCTTTTTATTTCTCAACTGCTTTCTCTCCCATCCTGTCAGTTATCAGTGATCATCATTTTAAAACCACTTGTAGTTCTGGGAACAGTTCGTACTCCTTTGTTGAAGCATTTATGATTGTCAGTAAAACTTTTCAGGCTATCATTTTATTTAATATAGGCCAGTCTAATTCTCTTTCAGGTTACTGGATGCATTTTTCTTTTTCTTCTGTTAGTCAAGTTGCATGGCTGTGCTGTGTACGTGAAGTTTGAATTAATGTTCTGAATTAAATTGCACTTATTTTAGGACAGCTCTTGTTCAACCTTGGTGGTGCATGTCTATTCATATGCAGGCAATTTGCTAACACTGATAGAAATTGATAGATATGTGCTATTATTAATGCAGTTAATTTTTTTAAAGGCCAGATCTAATAAAGGGAGCAAATGCAAAAATCATCTGGGCTACTAGTTTCAATGCTTGTTCTATAAAAATTCACATCACACGAACTAACCTTAAGGCAGGTACTGTTCAAACAGCAAAGAACCGTCCGGGTAAATAACCTTTCAGTTAGAAATGTTAATAAAAAATAGTTGATAAACTAAAATGCAAAAATGACTGAAATTCTGCCATTGCTGAGCTACTTCTCTTCACTAAGTACCTGCAGTTACAACTGTTGTTTTACAAATTTGAAAACACGACTTCAAAACCTCTTCAGTTCTGTCAAGACTTCTCTCACTGGGTCACCCACTCCTCCTCCTCCTCCTGGTTCTCTGATAATTTCTGTGTTTTGTTATCCAACAAAATTTCATCTCCTTGTCTATCCTCTGCTACTCCTTCACTCCATTTCCATCTTTGTCCTGTCCTTATTTCCTTTGCTGTGTCCCCCAGGATAAAGTTTCTGGCTATGAAGGGTTTAAAGGCCATCACGGTACTGGTGGCTCACAGTTCCACATCCTGTGTCTCATTTATCTCCTGTAGACAGAGAACTGAAATACAGCAGCCAGAATTTCCCTGCTGATGTTTTTTTCCCAAGCCCTGACTGCTTCTGGCTTTTGTTGTCTTGTGTCCAACTTCTCAACCTTTGGGACACCACCCAGAGTGGAGCACAAACCCAAACAAAGCTGATACTTTGCCTGTAAAATCAGCAAAGTTTTACTTTTTCAGCATTATAGGCTGCTGGAGAGATGGACTTTTCATATCAACGTGCAATAAGGCAGCACCTGAACTAGTTTTTTGGGTTTTTAATTTTTTTTTGTTTAATTTCAGGCTTGCACACAAGATTTAATACCAGGCTACCTGTGTTCTGTGGTTGTCTCATGAGGAATTGAGTGTGTGACCCTACACACCAGCCAGTCAGTGGCACAACAGCTTCCCTAATTCCTCCCTGTCCTTCCAGATGAGAAGTTTCTCTCACAGGAGAATTTTTCCTTTTCCAATCCTCTTTAGGATACAGCTTCCTGCTGGCATAACTAATGGCCTCATTAACACAATTTAGCCACACGTGCAACCTTGCCTGTGTCATTGCTTTTATTGTGCCCTGAAGCATGTTTTTTTCCAGGTTGTGTTCTCTGTTTACCCACAAGAGTCCATCTGCACTTTGTGGCTTCTGGTTTCATCTCAAGGCTGAGTCTTTAAGGTATCAGCTTGGGCCTCACCCCAGAAGCAATATTGCTGAAATCATTGGAAGTTAGGGCTTCAAAAAGAATGTTTTTTTTTTTCAAATAAGCATATTTATTTGTGTGTGTCTAATGGTTTTTCAACCATCTCATTAGTGATACCTAATTATGGTGGTGTTACAGAGGGTTTTCAAAAGTGTTTTCTTTTTACTGGCTTGACTTTCTCAAGGTTACAGCACCTATAAATAAACTCTTCCTACCTGACATTCCATTCAGAAGTATTTGATATTTAACTCTTTCTCATGTGCTTTGGTGCCCACACATTTGATACTTGCTAAATCCTCATTGTGAGTTTCTGAGATTTTCCTCAATCTTGGATATTTGCTTACCCATTCCTGAGATTCCTGAAATGAAAGAGTGACCTTTCACCTTTGAAACTGAGAAATTATTATAATTTATCATGCATTATAATTTATCATGTGTTATTTTAAAGGCACATTGCTATAAACAATGAGTAGTACAATTTGATAAAATTTGATATTTTTTTGTGCATATCAACTTGGACACAGGATACTGGACATAGCAGTCCAGTAGCTTTCACCTTTTAAAAGAAGTTTTATTCCACTTTTTCCTTCAAATTGTTCAACTAGAATATAGACAACAAGACAAGTAAGTATTTAAATATCTTATCAATCACTCTCCCTGGAATACACCTATTTAAAACTCTTTTTAATCAAAATCTCTTTAATCACTATCTTAGTTGTAGTAAACTTGAGTGAAATGTCTTTATTTAGTTGCCACAAAAGAAGCTGTTAGACGAAACATGCTGGCCATTGTAAATGTATCACCTAAAAAGAGCTTTTTTAAATGGATTCCTGCCCCTTCTTTTCATTTTCACCAAAGCCCATTCTCCTGTAGGATTAAAACCCAAAAGACCAACTGCAAAGCAGATGTCTCAGGATTAGAATGCTAAGTTTTTTGCTTTATTTCTTGATTTAAGGAGGAAAAAAAAAAAAGGACAGCAGATTATAATCAACATTGTTTATTTCACTGCTTGACTTCCTAAAAACGAGCGACTGGATTATGAGCTTGTCTGTGGATAATCAGAAAAGGCCAAGAATTGCCTGTTTTGCAAATCCTTTCCAGCCAGGGGTAAGAATCTGTATCTAGCAAAGCTGATGGCAGCTCCTAATTCCTGATTAGTGCCAGAAGAAAAGCTGTATAAATTAACTGACCAGACAGTAATCAGAAAGCAGGGAGAGACAGAAACTTGGGATGCCAAAAGGATAAACTCTGATGATTAGCCTGAGAGTGGAGAGCTTGTTGAAATACTCAAAGGCAACAAAAGAGAAACACAACTGGAAAATAGTCAAAGCAACTTGTGTATAATGATAGAAAGAATTTTTGTGCTATTCATGTAATTAAATATAAGCTGTAATAACACTGGAATTGCCAGTTCTCACTCACTATGTCTTTAGAGATAGTCCAAAATACGATGTTTAATCCCCAAATTGGAAAAAAAAACCCAAAAACATTTGTCAGCATCTCTAGAGCATGCCCAGCATTTTAAGAAGAGGCCCCATTCATGTCTGATAAGTGCTGTGTGTGCTTTGGGTGGATTTGGGTGCTTGGCTGGGTTTGAAGTCAACTTCCACCTGCTCCCAGCGTGTAGGGGTGAAGGAAGTCCCAGACAGGCAGCTCAGAGGCTTTGCAGGAATTTGTTTGCAATGTGTCACAGGGTTTGTGGCTGCCAGGATTCAGGGTCACCCAGTGCTGTCAGTTAATCAGAAATGCCACGAGTCACCTCAGTGTGTTGGGACACTTGAACTGACTTCCATGTGTAAATTATGTTTTAATGTCCTCTGACTTCATGACATAGAAACCCACTGGGCATCCTGAGCTGAGAGATGCAGTAAAAAAATTGATTTTTGACCCAAATTGTCAAGAAACTTAATATATTTAATTGTTCCAAGCCGTGGTTTGCCACTGAATAGCCACAGCTTATAGAATTTCAAATGTTGTACTGATTTTCCCATTATTTAATTTCTTGATCTAGTTTTGAAAAGATTCTGTTTTATTCCCTTTATTTTTTTTTTTTTTTTTAGTGAGTCACAGTGACCCAGTGACTGACTTATCTTCTTCTTATGGTGTGAAAAGAATGGTCATCAATGTGACCTTTCTCTTTTGAATAATCTTTAGCATTCATAGAAAATAATGCAGAATGAGTACTGAGAAATTCTTCATTGTGAGTGTCGTGTCATCCACAGAGTGCTTTCACAGTGAGACTAATTCTTTGTAATGACTCTGGGGGTATATTTAGCTCTCTGTAATGTGACACTCTTTCCTCTCCTTAAAAGTTGCATCATTTTCTTGGAACTAAATATAACACAGTGCAGCTCTTCTCTGGAATGCTAATATGAGTCCTGGGTTTGTGAGTCTATCACTTGATAACTATTGTATCTTCAATATGTGTTAGTGGAAGCAGCTGGATTTTTTTGTGTATTATTTGACCAATTACATCACCTCCCCAGAGTGTGAATTCAAATTCATGGCGTTTCTGGTGTCTGCAATTCCAACTGCAAGTCCAGTCAGTCTAAGCTCTCTCCTTTCTAAGCTAAATTATGACCATTTAAATCTCATTCTTCCTCTCTTTCTGCACCTTGGGAAAGTATTGCAGAAGTGTATTGCCTGGCAAAAATGATTCAACAACCCAAGGTATCATAGAGACTTGGTGAACAAATGTGTCTATTGGACTAGGAAAATGAGTGGGTTGCTAGAACTGAAATAATGTCTCTTGTTCCTGTAGCTGTCAGTGATTTGGTACAGAATTCCAGTATTTGAAACATTTCTAGCAGATGCAGCTCAGCAAGTTGTAAATTAATGGAATGCAGAGACTCAGAAGAGAGGGAAATGGTATTTTGGAATATCTATCAATTGCAGGAGTGTTTTTGTGTGATGCATAATTAAAAATGCATATTCTGTCCAAAACTCCAAATGTGAAGAAAACAGTCAAATAAAAGCATTGAAAATTCTCAGATCTCTATTTTCATTTCACCACTGGGACAGAGATGAAAAAACTTCCAGGAGCCAAAAGCCAATAGGAATTTGTGTGTCATCCCAAATGAACATGTGATGCTGAACATCAAAAGCACTCAGAGCTGGTGGCACTGAAGTGTGTGTGCAAATAAATATCTGGTGCATGGAGGGGAGAAAGAGAGAGCGACAGATTTGAGTCTTAATAAGGCTGGGAGGAAAAGACAAAACAGAAGAGTGAAACATTGTGGGGAATATAATGAGGTGAATCAACAGGAGAGGCTGCAGAGGAGAGGGAGATGTGAGAAGTCGTGGCACTGTTGAGTTAGAAGAGACGTCAAGGTGCAGAAGCAATGGGCAGATTAGTGGTGCAGCTGCAGGCAGAACAAGAATTAGTTACAGGGAATCTACTCATTGGGAATTAATTTGAGCTAATGAGCATTCTGCTTTTTACAAAGAGTTGGTGCCAGTTTGAAAAATAAGGAGGAAGTAAATAGTTAAAATCTAAGATGCTGACAGAAACATAGTCAGGGATATGTCCATGGAACCTGGGACTGTGTGTTTCACTCCATAAAACAATTCAGATTCTGTATCAAACTTTGCAAAAGCCTTCCCTTAATAGTGAGAATCTTGTCAGAGTTTGGCTCTCTCTGGAAAATATCCAAGTTACAAGAGACCCAAAGCAGGTGGTCTTCTCACATGTTTGTGATATGTAGTTAGAAACTTTTAAGAGTTTAAGAATGAAGACCATTAAGCAGTAGAGCTGTAAATTATGATAATATTGTCATGATTTTATGAATGCAAACAAGTAACTAAACTTCAGCAACTTAATGAATAAATAAATTTGAGAAGAAGAGAGGCCATTTTGATAAAACTGAGGCATTTTGTAAGGCTGCAGCTGGAAACAACGCATGGAATGCTCAGAGCACTTGTGAGGTATTTTAGCTGTTCTCTTGTTAAGAACTTGGTCATTCTTTGTGCCTTTAATAGGAGGGAGACTGATGGTTTTTATTAAATGGTCCATCTGTCTGCAAGCCAAGAGATAAGAGGATCACAGAAATAACTTTAATATCTATCAAACTCTATGGGGTTTGCTTTTCTTTTCCTTATTCCTTTGAATGGGGAGAGGAATATTTCTGTGGTAGAATTTTTCTCATTAGTATGAGAGGATTTTCTTATTGTTAACAAGTAAATTAAATAAATAATTGGCGAGATTTGATCACTTGCAGCCTATTTTTCCTGCGCAATTAGGGCCATGGATGTGTCCAGGGTAAAGCATAATTTGTCCACTGGATCAGTGCATAAATACTGATATTAATATGGTCATGGAGGGATTTGTTAAATGTGCAAAGTGAATTTGTTATAAGCTTGATGTGAGACCATCGAAGATTGATTAATGGGATTAATGCAGTTTGTATGAGACGTTGGCAAAGAGACTTACAGAATTTTTAGTAATTTTGGTTTGCATTGTTTTCCAAAGGCCTTTGAAAGGAAGATGGAAAAATAAAACAAACATTGTTTATTGTGTAGGAAAACACAACCTTGTTCTGAACATAAACTTCAAACACAGTTACTTCACAAGAGGACACAAATAATTGTATTTGAAATATCTTTAGCTGCTGTTTATGGTAATGTCTTGAAAAGAAAAAAACTCCATTTCCTGTCCTACCTGGAGGTTTTGGGTGCAAATGTAGTGGTTTATTTCTTCTGATGGCTCATCTCACCTAACTATTTTCTCATGCAAATATGACCTTTCTATCATTTCACTGAATTAAATTAAATTGTGGTCTTGTCAGGATTTGCAAATACTTTAGGAAAAGCAGAAAGGTTATCTGAGGAGAATTTTACCCATGGACTCCTCTGCTGTTTGTTCCTTGCCTATTTCAAGAAAACAAATATTATTTTTCTTCTTGCTAACTTCTCATCTCTTCACTTTGATGATGGTACCTCTATAATGTCCAGATGTAGATTGCACAGGTGCCTTCAGCCATTCTGGATCTTGCAGACAATTTGCAGTGTCCTGTGATTCTGAGTAAACAGAAGACTAGTCTGGGCTCCTAAATTTTTTTTGTTAAAAATCAGTAAATTTTCAATAGCTGATAGTCGTTCTGGGTTTGATGGACTCCAGACTTTTAATAAAAGAATGGAAACTCTGTTGCTTTTCCCCATCAGCGCTCTCTCTCTCTTTCCCCTCGTTTTGTGCCCTCCCTGATCCCAAAGGCCAGCTCTACCATCCTGGCAACAATTGTGCATGGCCACAATTGACAGTACACAAAACAAATGCAAATAAAGACCAAGCATGCAACTGAATCAGACAGGAGCAGAAACAGCAAAAAGGGAGGAAGCAGAAATTCTTCATATTTTGCACAGTAAAAGATATGTGATGTTTTCTCTTCAGTTTCCTTATAAGACAAATAGAAAAGGTCATTAATAATAACATTTATGCTACTGGATGTTACTTTTTTTTTATAGGAAGGGGTATTGAACAAGACCTTGTGGTTGCAATGTCTGTAGCTTTATTTCCCTTTCTTTTTAATGCAAACTTAGATTTTTATCTATGCAATGCTCTGGGATACGATGAAGCAATAGACTAGATATGATTTCTGTTTTATTTTGCGCCATCATTTTGGATTAAATTATTATGATTTTTTAAGCTCCTTACTTGTAAAATAAAGATCAAAGCTGTTTGCTTTATCCGTCACTTTTTACTTTTTTGGGTTTTTTTAATATTCTAAAGCCAGATAAATCAAAGAAGTTCAAGTCCCCCAAAACAACTTAATAGAAGTCTATTCATGGCTGGATTGAGAACTAAGAATAGACTTCGTAATTTATAAAAAGTAAGAATTGCAAAGTTTAAATATTGGATTATTTAATGCATTGTAGAGGATTTGGAAGTCAAGGGGGGTGTTCTGGCCTGGGTTCTTTGCTGTTACTGAATACATTTGATCTCAGAAACTTGGGTTTGCACTGGAACCCTCTCGTTTTTGCACAATTACAGACACAGCTGTGGAAACAAATTTCCACTTTTCTCCTTGCAGTTGCTGTGCAGCAGGACAGAGCTCCAGGGCAGCAGGGTGCAGAATTGGCTGTCCCTGGCTGCTCTGGGGCTGGTTCATGCTTTGCAGGATGGCAATTCAGCAATTTCCCTGACCAGCAGCAGTGGAGAGAGGGAGCTCTGCTTGTGCTGGGCACTGTTTCCACGCTTCAGTCGCTTTAGTGAACAGCTCTTCATGTTGATGCACACTTTAGAGAGGCTTAAAAATTACCTCTAATAATCTGTTGCTGTTTCATCGTTTATCTTCATTTAGTATTGATGTCCTACTAATCTGATTTAATGTGTGAGGGCACAAAGCTCTGGCTGATGCTTTCTGCGTGAAACTTCCTTGGGTTGTTTTTGGTTTTTTTGTTTTTTGTTTTCCTCGTGTTAGAAGTAGACAGTTCAGATTAGTGCCTGCATAATTCACAGCATTCTGGAGGAGTTTGTGCAATTACCTTGATTGCTGATGCATTTTGTCAGTGCAGTTGGAGTCTGACACTGATTTGGGTGCCTGGTTCCTGCAGTGGCTGTGGCTGTGCCCAAAGTACTGGGGCAGTTTCCTTGCCAGATTAACACTTGGAGACTTTATATTTCTTCACTGCAAATGTAGTGTTCATTCACTTTTAAACCCACCTCTATGCTCTGTCTACAAATAAGTACAGCAAGGACTTTAACTTACATCTCTGACTGTGTTTTTTCTGTTGAGAGGCATTCATAGGAAAAAAAAATATCTCTGTGGAAGTATGCTCAGAGCACTGATTTGAGGATAAATATTCAGAAATTGTAAGAAAATCAGTTAAGAAATGAATGTGGCAAAACTGTCAGCAAGGTACCAAAAACTACATTTGTCTTTTGCCAAGCCCTTTTATCACTCTTTCCATTGTAGGTATTGAGGTTATTTAAATAAAAGATTGAAATGAAAACCCCTTCTGCTCTTCCCAGTGCATGTGTACTCTCTGTCACTGCTCTGACTTATGGCTGCAGTGTGCACTGGGTGTGTTCCTGCTCTGCTGCTGGAATTATCATCTTCAAGTTACACTCCCCCCAAAGAAAATTAATCATTGGCAGGTTGGCTGAAGAAAAAATCCTAGGCAGATGGCAAAGGAAACTAATATATGATGTTTTATTTTACAAATTGTGATTAATTTCAATTTCATTTTATAATCCTTGAGGAGTAAATCTTTTCAAGTCCCATAAGGTAATATGAAGGAAGAGCTTTATGACTTAGTGGAAATTAGAGTATAATTTTCAGACTTTCAGTCTGGTTTCAGGTCTTGAGGATGCAGCTGCAAACCAGCATTGGTTCACAAGCTTGAAAAACTCATTCATTTCTGTCAGGGATGATAATTCTGTCAAACTGTTAGTGGTTCTCAGGTTCTTTCTCCTGGTTCTTTGATCTTTAACAAGTACAAAAAATCATCACAGCAGGAGAATAAATGTAGAGCAGAAACTGGGGGTCCAGCAGTGGGGGGGTTCTGCCCAGATTGGGCCATTTGATCTTCCACATTATTTTCCCTACAAAGAGCAAGTCCAAGAGGAACCCAGGGGGAGATGTGAGAAATGGATTTGTGAAGAATTCCCAAAACCTGTCAGAAGGCTCACACAGCCTGTACATCTGTGTGCAAAGCCTGAGAGAGCTGTGCTGGCTTAGGAAGGCCATGGGACACAGATGACATTGTTGAGAGAGAGACTGAGCTAGAAACAAGTCTCAAAGAGTTTGAGAAGATGGCCTTGCAAAAATACAAGATATTTTGGAGAATTCGAACTGTGAAATATGCATTGTAGCAGGACCAAGTGGGGAAAAAGCAAAGGTGGTTGGTGTCAGAAGCAACAGCAGCATTGTGTGGCAAAGCTCACAGGCTGAAAACCATTTCTCGGGTGGTGTAAGCAGGAAATGGGCTGGCTTCTGATGGAATGGAGATGAGTTTTACATCTCTTGTGCCTCACCCTTCACTGATAATGGAATAAAACCTTTTAAAACACCCCTCAGTTGCCCCATCTCTGTAAAAACTGGGATTAATCCAACACCCAGCCTTCAATAATTCCATTTGGATTTGGTCTGCAAATTGGGAATTGAAAGTTTTTTTAATCTGTCCTTTAAAACTGAGGGACACTGTGTGGCTTCCTGGATAGAGCCAGGCTTGATGTACTGTTTGAATGTGCAAAATTTATACAAATCTTCCTCTTTAAAGATAGGCTTGGTAGGGGATGATAACAGAAGAAATTTCATGTGAAATCTGCTGTTGGGCCATACAATAATGTGCACATGATGAAAATAACACACGCAAAGTCTTTGTTAGAAAAAGAATCAAAATAACTGAGCTCCAAGTTAAATTAAGTCACTTTTTTTTTCTGTGACGATCTGGCCTGAAGATGCTTTGCCATTTCTTTTTAGTCACTTTTTTATTAGTGGATATTGGTGACTGTGGTAAATGCTGATTTTTCTTTTAAAAATAATTATTATTTTAATTCTTTTTATAATTTGGTCACTTATCTTACAAATTCTCAGGATAGCTGTGCTTGCTTATTCTTACCCTTTCTTGCTTAATTTTTTACCTTGCATGAAAATCCCACTACTTAATCAAAAGAAAATTAAATTTCCTTGGATCACAAAATTCAAGAACTTTGATAAATGGTTTCTTTCATTGCACTTTCCTGTAAGTCTTGTTTTTCCTTTTGTGTAGAACATTTATACAACTTCCATGAATAACTCACTTGGATTATTACTTGCTAAGAGAGCTTTTACTTTAACCTTGAAGATTCCATTTCACTTCTCAACTCTGAAAAGATATCTTTGTTCATATGACATTGGGTGTGAATGAAACCTGAAAGTAAGCACATGTTTGCAGAGAAATCTTAGTTTTTAAGGGGAAAAATAAGTAAGTTTGCATCAGGCTTAATATTATATTTAATTTATTATATATATATATATATATATATATATGTTATATTAAATACTGTAGAGTCATCCAAGAGACCAGCCTTGAGGAAAAAGAATCCCCAAAGAAATTGCCATTATTTTAGATCAGTCTTTCAGCTTTTCAGCCTATACCCCATCCCCTGGGCCAGTGAAAGGAACTTTGTCACCTGTGACACCTGAGGGAGTCTGAGCTCTGCTCACTCCCAGGGATGGGACCCCCTGACCCTGTCATAAAATGTGAACCAGGTGCCACTCAATTTATCAGAGACAAAGGAGTCTTCTCTCCACCAGAACCCTGCTCTGGGGTAGCTGCTGTTCTTGTAATATTCAGATGTGTTTCCTTGCTGAGAGTCTCTCTCTGGTTTGCACTTTTCCCCTGATGTAGCAATGGAAATATTGAAGAATTTTTTATAATTGTTCAATACATTTACTGCAGTAATCAATAGGAATCACAGGATTTCAAGCACACTCAGGCATTAAATAGTAATTTATCAGGGTTTGTGGGTGTTGAATGAAAGGACAGAATTGTCAAGTGGAAAAAAAAAAACCCAAAAAAAACAAACCCAAACAAACTCATAGATATTTTGTGCATCAGTAGGTTTGAGGTCTCTGTAATGTAAGAAATTCTGTGTCTTTCTTAAGTGACATTTTATGTAGAATCCTGGGGAAGTATATTAAGTACAAGTCATTTGAATGAAATGGGGAATGCTGAAAAAACTGTCATGAGGGTACTTAGTTTTATTAGGAAATGTCTTCAAAGTTAACTTTACCACGTTAATCACTTAAATCACTTGCATAATTATCACCCTCATTCACTGGGGCAAAGCATTTAGCAGGGTTTAACAGCAAGGAAGTGCTTTGCAAAGCTAGCAGAGCTTTTAAATAACATTTATTGAGAGAATCACACAGAATATTCACATGAGCTCTGGAAACAGAGTTTAAGATTTCTCTGGAAGAAGAGCACGGGGGCACACGTGCAGTCAGAATTGCAGTGACCCAGGCTGGGTTACCCCAGCCCTGGATATCCTGACCAGGCAAACAGCACAAACTGGAGCAGTGTGTTATTGCCAAAGCAGGTGGGAAGAAATGATGATGAACTCCAGTTCGGAAGGATGAATGATTTCTTTATTATAACTATACTATAACACATTCATATACTATTTAAAGGAGATACTAAAACTACATACTTACTATTTCTAACTACCATATCTAACTCATCCCCAACTCGTGACCCTCTCAGAGAGTCCAACCACAGTTGGGTTGGATTGGGTTGGATTGGGTTGGGTTGGGTTGGGTTGGGTTGGATTGGATTGGATTGGATTGGATTGGGTTGGATTGGGTTGGGTTGGGTTGGATTGGATTGGCCACCAAGCTCAAACAATCCTCACCAGAACCCAACCAAGCAACACCCCAGGTAAACAATTCTCCAAACACATTCCACATGGGAAAACAAGATGCAGAAATAGAAATTGTTTTCTCTTTCATTTCTCTCTGTGCACCTCTATGAAAATCCTGAAAGAAGGAAGAATGTCCCTGTGACAGTGTGTGACCTGCTGGGTTTTGTAACACGTACCTGTCTGCAAATGCTCATGTTTGGTGGTGTGCTTATGTAAAAGTGAACATCAGCCCATGTGTTAATCAAGATTTACCAGTAAAACCCAGTTTGTCACGCTGCAAATGCCTGCAGAGAGCTGCTGTGAATTGTGTGCTGGCAGGCTGTGCTCCAGAATCTGCATTAATGGATAGACTGATGGTAATTTGTCCCTGAGAATGCAGGATGAGGGCTGACACTCGAGGGAAATAAAATTTTTCAGGAGTGTTGGGAGTCTTTGCTCTCCCTAAATCATCTCTGTCACTTTTAACATAACCTGAATTATGAATGCATGTGATCATGGCACTGTGAGATTTGCTTTTTCTAAGAGTGCCACTCTAGAGGAGACTTATTTCAACAGCTAGGGCTGGATTATTGGTGTTAAAAATTATTAACTGCAAATTTAATTGATTATTTGGTTTAGGTATTATCCTTTTAAAATCCAGTCAGCACCATTATGGGAGTAATATTCAGAAAATACCCTGAGAGAACGCTGCAGATGAAATAGCTTTGGTATCTTGTGGTCTCTCATGCCTTTCTGTGCCTCTCTTTTGTGAGCCTGAATGGGAGCATGTGTGGGAATAATTCTGTCTGAGATGTGACTTGTTCTGAATTTTGAGGAAGATGGAAGAGCAGGAAATGGCTGATAAATCAATGTATTGGGTCCTTCCTACTAAAATGTATGTATCAACTCCTGAAGTTAAATCCATTCCACAAATAATTTTTGGGTTTTTAATATATTTTTTTATTTAATTTTTTTTTTAATATACCTGATTTTGAATTGTGTAGGAGATATTGAAGGCTCAGACCCAAATGTTGTGGTAAATAATAAGTGCTGAGTGTCAGAGATCAGCACAGTAATCTGTAGGACAGGGGTTAACTCTTTTCTAAGAGCTGGTATCAATATATCAAAGGGCTTTTGACTCATTATAAACTTGGAATCCAGACTTGTAATCTTCAGTTTGAAGATGCCATCCCCTCCTCTGTTCATTTTCTTCCTCACTGCAAAAGAAAAGGTTTCTAGAGATCTAAATGCCAAATGTCTCTCACTACAGTCCTGCAGAACTGTTATTTCTCCCACTGTGATCCACAGCCATTAATTGCTTACTTTGTTGGCCCATTTTATCTCCTAATTAGTTCGTGTTTGGAGCACCATTTGGTGATAAAACCCCAATCTGCTTTGCCATTTGGCTCTTCATTCACTCACTTCCAATGGTTTGTTTAATTGAAGGGGAGAAAGAAAAAAATAAGTTATACAAAAAAAGGAATTTTTTGCCACAGGGTTTCCACCACATGAGCAAATGCCACGCTGAAGAATGCACACAAGTTTTTGGTAGATCTGCTCTAAACTTCTCCTGGATTTCGACTTTAGGGCAGCTTGAGCTCGGGAGGATTGACATGTCGATATTAAAAGCTGCAGGGGAAGCTTGGTAGGCAGTGGAGACAACCCCCAAGTGCATTTTTATTAGATGCTCCAATTCATGTCTCTTTTCTGCTTTTACCCATCCCAAGCTCCCTGTCCATGGCAGCCTGTGGGTTCTCTGCCTGTTTTTTCTACCTCTGTCAAGGTCAGGATTGAAGGCACTTGAGACAGCATTCAATGTTTGGACTCAGTTTATTACTTCCTATCAGTGCTACAGCCTCAGAACCATGAGTTCTGCAGACAAAATGACCAACTATCTCTTGCTACAAAGCCTTTTAAAACTCAACTCTCAAATTAAGAAATGACAGCTAGATTATTTTGCCTTTTAACCCAATAACTGATCCCCTGAAGCCCACAGTGCAGAGTTTTCTGTCCAATTACAAAACATCACCCAATCCCATGGAGAAGAAGAAGGTAAAGAAGAACAACCTGCCTCCACTCTAAAACCTCCATCTTGCTTCATATTTATTTCTATATTCTAAAATCCCAAACTTTCCAAGTTTTCCACCCTGTGATATTACAGACTTCAACTCCACACCCATAATCCCAGCGCTGTTAATCAATTTTGGAAGCCTTCTCCACAGCCTCAGGTGAAATGCAGTGCTCTCTTGTGAGTCTGTGCCTTTCAGCACAGAAAGTTGAAAATTCTCAGCATCCAGGATTTCAACAGCAGCTCCCTGTGCTGCTGGTCTCACGTGGAATCACTCTGTCCTTTTAACTGTGTGCTTGCCATCCCAAGCTTCTGGAATAGCTGGTATTTTCAATATGTGATTGTCTCTCAAATAATGTTTTATATCTGAACATACTCTTTGAAAGGAGCTGCCTCCTTCAACCATTTGTTTTCCAGAACTGATTGCCTGTGGCATGGTTGTTTTACCTGTGTCTGAACAAGAGAATTCATCATTTACTCAATGCTTTAAATCAGGGAAACATCCTTGAGTGAAGAATAAAATGCTGTCCTCGCTCCCAAAACAGCATTTTGGATATGACTATGTGATAATGTAAATTTAGCACCTATAAACTTCCTTGTAGATAGAAAACATGTAATGACACTTCATTTTCTCTGGAGTGTAGCTAAATGAGGAATTGTTGTAGGCAGAGGACAAAGAACTCCCAACACCCCTGTAGAATGATAGGCAGTGGACTGAGAGAAGGAAATTCTTGATTCTTTTACTGTATAATAATATATATATATATATATTAAAAAAAAAAAAAAAAGCTACTGTAGCATGATATACAATTAAGCCAGAAAAACAGAACCTTGTTAATGAGCTGCCTCTTCATTGAAGTGATTTTGTTAACCACCATCACTAATGGCATGTAAAAAGTCATGGTTCTTTGAATAACTCAGTGTTCTCACCCCCCACCCTGCACACCCCCAACACATATTTGCCACCAACTGTTTGGGTCTGAAAACTAGACTGATTAATAGTGGGAAAAGGAAGCTGTAAATCAGCTCTAGCTGGTGTATTCCAAGCACTGCAAACTAGAAGTTAAAAACTTCCAGTCTGAACTTGTTTGGCTTTTCTCATTGTTTTTTTTTTTTTTTTTTTTTTTTTTCTAGACCAGCATCTTCTTCTTAGAGAAGTCAAAAAGTGGGAAAGGTAGAAGCAATTATTGTCAGCCTGTGATAGTCTGTGTCTTTGCTGTACCTTTGATTCTTTTAGATACACATATTATATTTTACCTTTACAAATTAGTCCAGCTTCTTGCGAGCCCTCTGCACCAATGAATTCCCTGGTTTAACTACAGGGTGCCTGAAAAAGCAACCTTTTTATTTTTTTTTTTTATAACTACTTTCTTGCTAGTTTTCCTTGATGCCTCCCATAAGTTCTCCAACTCTTCTTCCAGTACAGGAAAACACAGTGAAGAATCAATCTTTGCCTCTTCTGTGCCACTCAGTGTAAAGGAGTCACGTCATACACTCAAAGTCAACTCTTCTGACAGGAGAAGAGTTGTTTGTTCTCTGTCCCTGCTACACAAAACCTTCCTTACCTTTGATTGTGCTGTCTCTGGATTGTTTTTGTTTTTTTGTTGTTTTTTTTTTATTTTTATTTTTATTTTTAAATCCCTTGCATGTTTTTTGATGAGTGGAGGCTTACAAGCAGCATTGAAATATCTGTGAGTGCTTTAGAAGGTGTTTCATGCTTAACTGCCAGAAAATTACAGCTACAGTCTGTGGTCAAGGAGTCAGGGTATCTTTAATATTTAGATTGATATTACCTGACACTTAGATGGATCTGGGGTGGATGTTTGGATGTCATTTGACATGCTCTTCAAATATCTGACTCGAGGTGCGAAACATCCAGATTTGTTCTTGCTCTGATGTACTCGGATCTCAGTTTTGAAATCAGAATGTCAATAGCACAATCAAGGATCCAACATCCGATCAATGCTGTTAGTGGGACACGTGTGAGCCAGGATGGCAAAGAGCTCTGTGATCTATGAGCAGGATTTAATGGGATTTGAGAGAATTTAATGAGTTACACGCCTGTGTCTTTGCTGCAGTTACTGACTTGTGTAGGCATGGCAGCAGAGAGCTGGTGACACTCCTGAAGAGAGTTTCTCTGACTTTTGGGGGTGTTTTGGTTCTGCAGGCAGGATAATGTTCCTCACTCTCCAGGCAGGAGCAGGAGGATCCATGTGTGGTTCGTGTCCTGCCTGTGCACCTGCTGGATTGCCTCTCACACTCTAGCTTTGGAGGGAGGATCAGAAAACTCACAGCAAAACCACCTAGAAAAAAACCAAAACATCTGGCAGGCAGCAAAATGCAGCATTTCTTTTCCACGGATTCTGTGCAGCAGTCCTGTTGCAATCAGATTAAAGCAGGGCAGCGTTGTACTCAAAGTACCAATATCTGTCAGGATGGCTTTTCCTCAGGCATGGGAGAGGAAGTCTTTGTGGTTTCATCAGTGTCCATTTCTGAGATGAAAACATTTTTGCCATTCTAGACAAGGTGGATACTAAGAAAATGAAAATAAAATCCAAGTATCTGATTATTAATCTTATTTTTTAAATATATTTGGAAAGATTCTGTTGTGGTGGCTCAGCTGATATTTTCCTGCATGGAATTGACACATCTCCAGCTTTGCAAGAATTGCAGACAGTGGTCCTGGTTTCTCTACTAAATATAGTTGAAGTTGATATATGGAGGGCAATGAAAAACAGTAATTGTTCTGAGGAAATCACCTCAAATTTTTCTTAATCTGTGGTTGGATATCCATAACTTATTTACCTTGAACAGACCAGTATTAACCTCTCCCTTCACGGATGGATGATCAAATGGATTTTCTATTTTTTTCCAGCTCTTCACTCTTTTGGGACCAGAAAGGTGACCACTGGTGACAATCCATTAATTCAAACAACTTCTGTATTTCAGAGAAAAAGGTGGAGGCTGAGGTCTGTGGGCTATCCATACACGGGAGTGTCCTCACATCCATCCTTGTCAGCAAGACTAAACAAGAAAATGATTAAAACTTCTTGAAACAGGATGGATTGAACACTCCAAAGTAATGAGGCTTGAGTTTTGTAATCTGTAATGCAGCCCTGCTGCTCTTACAGTGATTTATCCAGGAGAACTGAGGGAGTTCTTACACTTTGTACAAGCCAACATCTGATCAAGGAAAGTTTGGGGTTTACTTTGCTTAATGTGTTTTGCTTGTCCTCTTTTGGGCTTCATTCCTCTCAATGATACTTTCATGCAAATATATCCTCATGCAAATATATATTATTTGTTCTGGAGAGGAAAACTCCAGGTATCTGTGATCAAATGTTGCCAGGCTCTAGAAATAGATTCTATATTGAGATCTGAATTTACAGAAAGTGAGCAATTGAAAGCACACCATGTAATTGATCTATAGAAGTCTTCCATAATATTCCAAAGTTTTATTATTTCCATAATATTCCAAAGCAAATTTGGGGGAAAATCTTTTTTCTTTGTTTATAATCACTCTTCCTTGCCACAAGCTGATCAAACACACAGGCACAATTTGCTAAGTTTGAAAGTTGTTGATTTTGGCAGAAGGCATTTCAGCATTTGTCCACCTTGAAGTGTTTTTACATCACCATAGAAACAAATACAAATCATGTTTGTCTTCTGAGCTGTGCTTTTGGGGTGTTCTGTCACAGTCCTGGTACAGATCTCAAAAACTGAATGAAAACAAAATACAAATAAACCCTTTCTTCATAATCAACATATACAGAAACAAATCACAGTGTGCACTAATGAGATGGGGTGAAAACTGATTTGTGAAAGTACACAAATCTTTGTACTTCTGAGATTCTGCATGTGTGTGGTTGCACTCAACACTGACTAATGAGAAAAGCTGAAATATAAATGATAATTGCTTTTTATCCTGGAGTTTATGAAACATGCAAGAATGTTGCTTTGTGTCAACACTAGACTCTTTCCCAAATAAATCTACATATGGAAAATGAAAAAAACCAACACACTCTATAAACAGAACAGCTGAAAAGCATGCTTGTCTGAGAGAGCAGGAAATTAGAGAATAAGAACCACAGAGGATTTCCAGCATCTACTTTGTACACTGCAGACTGCTTTAATCTGAATATTTCGAGTCCTAGGAATACTTGGGTGCTGCTTCCTATAAAATCTTTTATTTCCACCCCCTGCCATGGCAGGGACACCTCCCACTGTCCCAGGCTGTTCCAGCCCCAATGTCCAGCCTGGCCTTGGGCACTTCCCAGGATCCAGGGTCTGCCACCCTCCCAGGAAATAATTTCCCTCTAATATCTAAGGTAAACAAGGCAGGCAGCCTGGTGATAAAAAAGGATTTCTGTACATTTTTAATTACTGTTGGTGCACCCATTTAAAGCTTTCAAATACAAAAAAAAAAAAAAAAAAAAAAATTATACTGGCTAATATGGCTTGATGTACCTCTAATTAATATAATTTGCAATAATAATTTTGCTTGACTACAGTTTTTAGTAAGCTCTTGACATTTCTATAAATAAATAAACTGCAGGAATTTCGATGACTATGTGTCAATCCACAGATAACAGCCAAACTGTAGACTACTTCTAGCAGTTACATTTATTTAATACATGTTTTTGGACACTGAATAATGAAAGTGTTCACTTAGGAAGAATGTCTGCTTTGAAGAGTGAGAGAAAGTATCAATAATCAATAAATATGTAATAAGTTTATTGCTTTAGACCAGTGTATTATTGAACACAATCATATTGTAGAGCTTATACTCATCTGTACTATTATGTGAACAATTATATTCACATTTAAATCAATAGTAAGTTACTATTTGCAGTTAGTTGTTTGGTTTTAATTAACAATTCCCACTTAAAACTATTCTGTCTTCACCTACAAACTGCAACATCTTGCTTGTACCAGCAGCCAAGCTGATGGGAAATTCACAGCACACATTTCAAAGTGGGAAAGAGTCAACCTTCAGCCTTTCAGTCCCCTCTGCATTGCCATGAGACAACTTTCAGTGATAATTATTTCCTTCAAAAAACTCTAAATTATAGGAAGGCTGACTCTTGTGAATATAATTTTTTATATAATAACTAACATCATTGTTTTCTTCATGTTTTTGAATATAATGTCAGATACTGAGCTCAAAATGGAACAAGAATTTTCTGAGCATTGCCTTTAAAATATGCAAAAAAGAACATTTAGCTGAGTGGGCTTCTATGTAGAGTAAATCACAGCTCTCACATCTGATTCACAGGAAATATAAAGGTCTTCAATATTGCAAAGATTGTAAAATCACAAGTTATTGCTTGTGGTAGATAATGTTTTGTAGCTCTTCTGATGTGTAGTCTGCACAGTTTAACACTGTGGGACTCCACTCATTTATACATATTTGGAATTTTTATTTTTCCTCCAATTAATGGTCACTGGTTTTTTTTATGCCTTCTAATTGCCTTCATTAGCACAGCACCATTGTGTTATTCTCCCAGGATGGGAAAAACTTCATGTTCTATAAAGTTAAAACAGTTCCCAGGTCGTTGTCTATGATCAACTCAGACTCTCAGTTGTTTTAAAATTGTTCAGATTCATCTCACAGCAGCCCACTAATTCTTAAAGGCCTTTGCTATGGCTTCAAACATTGCTTATTTCAGGATTCTTACACAGAGATTTTCAAGTCTAAACTGTAACATTTGTTTTGTGAACAAAAGCACAAAAGTATTATTCATATTAAAAAAAAAAAAAAAAAAAAGAGAAAGAAAAATCTGGTCCTGAGTTTTGAAGTATTGAAGTTCACTTCCTTAATTAGTGAACTTCACCTCTTAGCTTGGAAATTATCAGATCTCTTATTATAACCTAAAGGAATATATGTTCTTATTTTTTCCAGATGGGTTGTGGAGGGAGCTCTGATGGTGTGGGGGTGTTTAGGATTGATTGGAGAGTGGCTGCTATTAAAAAAGAGCTGTTTTGTTGCCTGAGATTTAGTTTGATCTGGGGAGGAACTCTCTGGATGCCTGTGGGCATTTGCAAATGTTTCCACATGTCAAAGCAGTCTTAAGTGGTTGGATCAGTTCTGAGCTGCAAAATGAGTGACTGAGAGCAGAGACGTGGTTTGGTCTTAAGTGATTGTCTTAAATAATGACACATTGGCAATTTCCAAATCATTCTTCATTAGTTTCAACCCAGTGCCAGCCAGACTGCGCAGCTGAAGAAAAAAAGAACCCAGAATCAACAAATGAACCACAGGAGGCTCTTGCTTCGTAGGGATGCTCAAAAATGTGTTAAAATGTTAGCAGAGTGTGGGAAGTCAAAGAAGAAACCCGACTTTTGTCTGATCTGACACATAAATAAGTGGATTGATCTGGCGTAAACAAGTGGATTAATGGGAGTTACAATGGTTTGCAGTCAATATGTTTTTGTAATAAACTGGTGGTTGCAGGAGAGGAAGGGAAAAAAACCCCCTTTACCTGTCCTTCACTGATTCTTATCATAAAAGAAAACATTAAAGGAAAAGCAGGACAAGATGTATATTTCAAGCAAACCAGAAGAGGCTTTCTTCTCTGCTTGATTTTGCACTTGGGGAATTTGACTTCATCTCTCCCTTCAAAGGTAGCAGAGAATTCATTTACTGTAGCCCGAGGTTATAATAGCAAAACAAAGGCTTGTAACTTAACATACTTACAGAAAAAAAAACATACAGAAAAAAACAAAGTAATTCAATTAGACCAACTCACTCGGTTGTTCTTGGACATTTGTGAAGCTGGGAAGGACATGTAACTTCTGCTTTTAAAGGAGACAGTGTGGAAAAAAGCTCTGGGAGAAGAAAAAGGAGATTGAAAGGGAGCAGTTGGACTAAAGTCACTCAGCTCTCACTTCTCCCCCAGGTGAGCAGGGCTTTAAAGGGAAAGAACAGCAGGTCAGACCAAGAGGACTGGTCATTTCTGCAGATAATGAATTTAGTCTAGAAGATAAAATGTTCACTGAACTTGAGGTAGTGAATATTTTGTACAGATGACCATAAAATGAGAGCTTTGTCCCAGTGATAATACATCTTTCTTCTCTAAAGCAAAATACCTAACCTTGAGTAATTTGTCTTAAAAACTTAATGCATTATCCTTATAAGTGACTTTTGTCATGTTCTCTGCTGTTCTGAGATTTCATTTAATAAATTTAGAAATCAATCACCTTAATTATTTCTAGGATATTTTGGTTTGTTGTAGAGGAGAAACATAAGGTATTAATATGGTTCAAGTGCTAATGTAAATTCCATTGTATTCCTTAAATCGGTGGCTCAGACTTTTTGACCTACACAATGTCATACATGAACTTGTAAATAATTTTAGGACATTTGAAAAGAAAAATAAAGAAGAAAGAAATCTGGTAGATTTTTATGAAAAAAACCTGCCTGTGGCTCTTGCAGTAATCTGGGTATGTCAGACCTGGATAATTTCTCCTTGATGGACCTTTAATTTGTAAAGCAATTTTTCCCTTGTTAGGGAAGCTGCCAAACCAATTAGCAAAGGAAATCACAGGTTCTCCAAGCTGAGCTGCACAAAGAATGTGATTTTGGTATCACAAGTGGAGATTGTTTGTGGCTGCAGAGCCCCTGCAGGACTGAGGGGAGTTTTCTCCTGGGCTGGAGGAGTTCCTGGTCAGTGGGTGCAGCTTCACACCAGCTTCTCCTTTCAGAGTTTGCATCAGGGAAAGCCTCTCCTGTGCTCTCTCCCAGATTTCTGTGACCATTCTTCACTTCCAAGCCAAAATCAGTGCAGCTGTTTTTGCCATCTGCTTGTTGTCAGCTCCCCCTTGTAAAATGGTTTAAAATAAAGCCACAGTTTGCAGTTCTTGGCAGCCCAGTCCAATCAGCCTGACAGGTTTCCTGAGCTGCCATTGTACAGAGAAACAAAATGATAATAACTGGAAACCTGAACCCTAAATAGGGAATTTACATCATGAATCTGTACAATTTCAATGCACGGTACTTTTATTTTAGTGTTTATTATATGTCCCCTTCTTTCCATAATTCATTTTGTCTTTCATACTCAGTCACCCTGGTGCCATAAGTTATTCCCCACAGAGCAAAACCAGACATAAAGTGCTCCTGGTTTTCCCTTTTTGCATCCTGAAGTTCCCATGGTGCTGAAAATCAGTTTTTAATCTCCCCAGTTAAAAATAGGTTTGAGTTCAACAAACAAGAATATGAAATATTTTTTTTTTTCCTTTGGACAGGTATGGTTCTCCCTAATTTTCTATGTATTCAATTCCTTTCCATATCCTCAGAAGTAATCCTGCTTTTACAAACATATTTAGCTTCCTTTCTGGAGATGAGAGTTGCAGATGGTGAGATTTTTATAAAAATATTTAATCTGGAAATAAACTAAAGAGGATTTAAAACTATGTTGGGAAAAAACAGATGAAGAAAAGAATCTTGAAGTGATCCAGGAAGTTCAAACCCGTAATATTTAGTATGTGAATGCCTATTTGCATTTTGTTATTCTTTTAAACACAGTTGCAAGCATAAATTTCAGAAATTCTTGTAATGATAGTACATTCTCTGCTAGTAGGGACCTTAAACATTTGTAAGAAGTTTCTACCATGTTAACCCACTAATCCTGAAATAAACATAGACTAAGACTTTTCTGAGCTTTGCTTTTAAAATATACAAAAACGAGCATTTAGTTGAGTGGGTTTCTAGGTAGAATAAATAAATTCAAATACCTTTGAAGGTTTTTGAGCCTGACTTCTTTTAAACATCTTTGTTCATGTCCAAAACTTGTATTTTCATTTGTATTTAGTGAATGAATGTCTTTAATATGTTAAATTTCAATGAGGGAAATGAGCTGAAGGAACTAACACTTATCCCTGTGCTGGGCAGCTGCAGGGGCTGAAATACAGAGCAGGGATGGTGCTGGGTTTATGACAATAAAAGAAAGAATTGAGTTTTGTCCCACCTGTGGAAGAAATTCAGGCCTTTTAGAGAGAGAGAGAAATATAAGCTTGTCTGGAGAATGTTAACAATCACTAAATCACCATTGCTCAGTGAATATTATCTTGGGAAAGGAACTTTTAGGAGAACTCCTTCACAAAGGCTGTGAGACGTGACTGTTTTATGTAAATAAATGGATAGCCCTAAGGAGATCGTTCATTACTTCTGCAAAATCAACTTTGGAGGTATGTGGCAGCTGGGAAAAATGCATCTTCTTTAAGAAGTGATTCCTTTTCACATTTTATTTAAGTATCTGACCAGAGGGAGGGATATGGATCACAGTTAGAGGATTATAAAGTTATGTATATCACTTATTATTTCATTCTCCAAGGCAGTATTCTGTTTAAGGAGGGAATTGAGAGAAAAATGGACTTATGTTTGGTTTTGGTTTTGTTCTAATTTATAGGCTTCTACTATTAGGTACTAAGAAGAAATATTTATGATCTTTTCATAGCTAGGATTGCCACTATAAGTTTTTCCTTCTGTCCCCCCAGCATTTCAGTAATTTCAAAATTACTTTTGTCTTAGAACGTTGATCCCTTTTATGAGAGACAGAAGCTGTCCTGAGTCTGAATACAGCTAATCCTCAATATAATGTAAACAACTACAAAACACTCAAGGTGATTTTTGAAGTTTTTTTCTGAACAGCCATGCCATTTAGAAAATTTGTATTCCCATGCTGCAGTTCGTTTTGAAGGCAGCAAGTCCTGCTCAGAGGTGGGAGCTCTCCAGGACATTGACTGCTGCTGATGCCTTAAGTTTAACTTGCATATTTTCTGTTCTGCATTGGTGAATAACTCTGAACTTCGTATAAATAAAGTGTTTTAGCAAGTTCTGCTCACAGCTCAGCACACAGAACAATCCTTTTCCAGCCCAGAAACAGTTTAGGCACACAGAACAATCCTTTCCCAGCCCAGAACCAGCTCAGCACACAGAACAATCCTTTTCCATCCAGAACCAGCTCAGACACACAGAACAATCCTTTTCCAGCCCCAGAACCAGCTCAGCACACACAACAATCCTTTTCCAGCCCCAGAACTTCAAAACAATTTTTTCTTTCTGTTATCTGGACATGTATTTGAAATTGCAGTGACTGCTGCTTTTCCCCTGTGGAGTTGAAGAATGTAGATGAACATTTCCACTGGAAAGGGAAGGGATCCCTTGCATTGAGGATGTGTAAATCAGTGCTGGAGATCCCTGTATTCATTAAATGTAATGAATATCCCAAACATGCAGCCCTGTCAACTGCAATGGTAATGAGTTGGGAGAGCTGAGTTTTCCATAGATCTGAATGTATTATTGTGAAAACAGCTTTAATGACTTCCTGACAAAATTTACAATGAAAACATCGTTCAGCTAATTAGTTTACTTATATTCCCTTGACAAGAGAGCTATGGCATGTGCTTGTAATTCCCTTTGGAGTACAGTGTTAGATTTTAATATGTACACTTTATTTTCCAACATTTAGTTTATAAAATAAGAATAAGCTTCCTGCTTCAGTCCCTGCTCTCTGCTATCAACTGTATTAAACAGACATGCAACAAATAGATTCTTAGAAAATGGTAATATTTTCACCAGAAAATTTGCAGCTGTTACCTGGATCTTTTTCTTTATTGTCTGCATGTTTCCCTTCCTCCTTTAGGTTAATCATCTTTCCATTTAAATGAAATATGTTTTCCTGTAAGATCATGCATCTTGTCTTTTGTACAGAGGAATAGTTAGACAACAAAGAAGAGGAGGAAATGCTTATTCTTTCTTGTATATTGATTTAGAAATGTAAGACTATAATGGAAACAATAATATAACTTTATCCAAAGCTATTGTGAAACTTCACAGCCATAAGTGAGCAAATTAAAAGTAATTTTCTTCAAGAACAACCTCTCCATTCTTCACAGGAATTGCAAAGTTCTGTTCCTGTGCTGAGGGTGGAGAACAGCACCTAAACTTGAATAAAAGTTTTCATGCTTTTTATGCTGTTTTCCTCTTAGACATAATTTCACCCTTCTTCCCCTTCTCTGACAATAGAGAAAGTAGAAAAAATTCCAGACACTAAAAGCAAGTTTTCTGTGGGGGAAAAAAAAGTTTTTGGTTGAAGTGCTCTGTCCTCTAAAAGTAGAACTTAGGCTGTGAAGTCAAACAAAAAGTCTAAGCTACTAGGAGATTTATGTCCTTGCTATATTATTCAGTCAATATCTTCAGTTATTTGGAAACATTTGGTGATTCTCTAATAATATTAGAAGTATGTTAATATTTCATTGTTTTTTCCTAATGTTTCCTGCTAGTCACTTATAGAAATGACCATTAAAAATTCAAGGACTGGAACAGCTCCACTTGCTTTGGTACACAGTCGTATCCTCTAGCTCTTGTTGCTGTACTTGAAAACACAGTTAATGGCACTGTTGGAAAAAAAAAAAACAACAACCAAAAAACCTAATTTTCAATTTTTATTTTGATGCATTTAAAAAAAATTAATTATAATTTATTTATGATTGCATATTATCAGTATTGCAGAAGCATTGAGAAGCTTTGAATAAGTGTTTAATTATATCAGACGCTATAGACATGCAAAGCAAGCAAAAGAAAGGCCATTCTGCAGCTAACTTACAATCTTAGGAGATAAAGACATGGTGGGAGAAAGGAAGCAGCTTTGTCATCACTTTGCAGATCAGGTTCCAGCACTGCCTGAGCCTTCTCTCTTTTCTGTCCCCCTCACTTCCATTCTCTCTCAAACACAAACAGGAACAGCTCAATACAGCAGCACGATTTCTTCCTGTGTGCCAAACCTGGCTGGGCTGCTGTAGAGCTGAGGCAGAGAATCCATCCCGGGCTTGAGCACATTTTTCAGCCCAGCAGAGCCATTGGTCATTTTGCCAAGTCAAATCATTGGTGATTGAGGGCATTTTCCAGCACCCTGGCTGTGGGAGTGTTCCTGCCTCCAAAATGAGCAATGCAGAGTGTAATGAAATCTCTTTTCCTATTGCCATTTTTCACCGTTCTCTGCTGAGTTTGTTGTTTGATAAATTGCACAGGATTGTAAAACCCTGTGTATAAAATGCTTATGGGACACTGGTTTAGCCTCTGGGCATGTGTGGGAGTGTGTCTCAAGCAAATCTCTTTTATGTCCCATTCCATTCTTGGTGTAATATGTTGTGTAAAACTTCAGCATTCAGATTCTTGGTGCTGATCCTTCAGTAGTAACATCTAAAAATATCCCATGGCTGTCTCTGAATAGCAAGGTGGAACACAATTGAAGATGCTTTGGCTTTATCCAAGGCATTAAAAGAGAGTGTACAGGAGTGATTTAAGAAATAATATCTGTCGGAATGGAAGAGGAAAATTATTTATGTCAGTAATTTAGAAAGACATCTCATTCAATATCATCCATGGGGGAGATGTATACAGAATATTTTCTTCTCTTTCTTCAATATCTTATTCCTAACAGTGTTACTGAATATAACTTCTTTAGAATAGAATGTTTTAACTTTGTGCAGACAGTAGATTTCTTGCCATAATTTAACACAGGATCGTAGAATTGCAGCTACAGATTTGTTGTTATTGTTTTTTCCTTAAAACCTGCAAGGCAATTTACTTTTCCTTTTAATACAAACAAACACATCCTAATTATAGTAATCAGTTCACATGCAATAATCTCATTAGCTCTGGTAATTATTATTTGCATCACCTGGACCTCTACTGGGCTTGAGAGACAAAATCAATAATTCTCAAGCAGGCAGAAGGGTGAGGCTGATTATGCGTTCAAGTGATCAGAGAGCAGATTGCATTTGATTAAATGAACTGGTGAGAGATTTTATAATTAATGCTCTTTGTTAACAGACAAAAAGCTAAACAAATGCATATGCTTTACCCTGGCTGAGAAATGGCCATTTTCCCCTCCAGAATGCTAGAGCAGGAATGTGTTTGCAGAACTGCTGATTGCTCATCTAACCAGCAGAGAGGAGCAGGCAGCTGAAGTGAAACATTACTGTCTTGCACTCTTAGTGTTTAATGCTTCAAGATAAAACCTTCCATGGAGGACGACAATTCAGATTAGAGGACAAGAGTTTGAGCATTCCTGTAAACCCAGTGCATAGCAAAATAATTGTTAGCATTTATTTGTCAAGAAAACTCCCTGTGCTGTAGGTAAGATGGATTGTTCCATAAGATGGATTGATAGTGGCAGAATAACATCTTAAAATATAAAATGTGCTGATTTTAAATGAAATTATGTGAGCTTCCCATCCAGGAGTCACAGTATCCTTAAATTGAATCTGACTGATGAGTTAGGGAGATCTGAAGCACAAAGAGCTAAAGCACCCTGAAAGTATTTTTGTATATATTTGTTTTCAAATAGGTCCAGAAAGCATTACATAAAAATGTAGATATAATTAATAAAGCTCCATGTTCAAATCCCAGTTATAAAGAAGGTCCTTATTTGATATTCTTCTTTGGCCACTCAGTATGGAAACCCAGCTTCCTCTTCAGTGTCCAAGTCATTCCCTATTGGAAAAACTTTTGAAGATGCTCTTTAGACTAATCAAGCTAAAATATAAAGTACTCTGAGAAAGCTACTTCTTATTCTGAATTTTATAGAGCAGATTGCTGAGAATTGTCTTGAGTTTCGACATTTTCACTTGTAAGTAAGATTTTTTTTTTCCAGAAGACTTAGATGAATCTCAAAAATATCCTTGGTGTAAGTGGTGAGGCTTTCCTGGGCAGCCAGTATCTGGATACGGAAGGATCTCTGCTGTTGGGACAAACTGGAGCACACGGGGACTGAGCTGCCATCTCTCAAGTTTATTACCCCTTTGCCCCCCTTCCCTTCAGATTTTACACCTTTCTGTATCAGTGAAACATGGAGAAAAATCAAAATTCCACAATTCCAATAAAGATTTGTAGGGAACAGTATGTTTATTTACAGTGTTGTGGACACATGTGGGGACTCATTGCCCTTCAATGGACATTGAGAACTCTTGAGAACTTTTGATATTTTTTATTACTTTGACTAATTTCTATATGCATAGAATTTTCTAATAGGTTCATGTATATTCATTTTGTTGATTTTGCGTTACACTTACAGCTAGTTAAACTTGTACTTTGTTTTTGTCAAAGTACAGAAAGAACTCCTAAGTTACTCTGCTTTGTCTGTTTTAAAGTCTGAAGGGTCTTTTATCTTTTCTTTAACTGGGCCAACTTTACTAGTGTTGTAGTTACTAGACTAAACAACATATTTTACTTATGTTAGCAAGTTTAAAGTGGTACATTTTACTTAAATCTAAATAGATTTTTACCTTGTTAAATTTTTACTCTGTCTCATCAGTGCTTTTCCTTTTCTACCCTGGAGTCTGCAGTACTTACCATCTCACTCTGCTTTTCTCTTCTTTTCTTGACTCCAGCTTCTTTTATCCCTCTTTCTTCCTAAAAACTCCTCAATTTCCTCAGAAACCTGAGCCAAGCTCACCTGGCCAGGCTGCATCCAGGCTAAGCCTGGGATCCCAAGCAGCTGAACCCCTGGGCTGAGAGCTACATCTCCAGGATAACTGAAGGGAAACTGGTTTAGGAAATGCATTTCCTGGGTGGATCAGCCTGGATTTGTGATTGGCACTTGAGTGAATATTTAAACCTTTCCTTTGGCTTTACAAAAGAGTCATAGAATTGGCATAATCTTGAGGTTTTCTTAAATAGATGTATTTCTTAGTTTGAGGAATACTTAAAGTTTGAAAATTGAAGTTATCTTTCCAACAGGCAGATCTTTAATACCCTAAATAAGTCTTCTTGCATCAAATAGCATTAAAGCTTAGTAGAGAATTTCTTGTGGAAAATTTTCCAAGGAACTATACTGCAGCAGTGTACTTCTGAAGCTGAGGTATATCACACAATGTAACCACCAAGCACCCTGCATTTGAGTAATTCCCATGGATGGACTAAATGTTGTGTAAACCCAGGTATTGGAGGCTAGAAGGTCTTTGGAGAGATGTTGATGGTTTGAGTGGCTAATGAAAATAACTCAGATCCTGTCTATTGTCATTCTGCCTCCCCAGGGAAATGTTAGGTATTAAATACCTGGAGGTAAGATCTTAAAACTTGTGTAAATCAGTGGGGATTGACTTCTTCCTAAATTTCTCTGCATTGTGCAAAGTTGGCGGAATGAATTTTAAAAGTTTCAGGAAGATTGGGGTTTTCCTATTCTTATTTAGCAAATTTGTTCCTACAGGTGATTCACTGGTTAGTGACTGCAGAAAGCTGATGGGAAGGACTAAACCCTGAGCTGGAATCACTTCAGTGCTGTTTCTGTTCGAATTAGTTTGTTCTTCTCCCCTCCTTTCCTCTCCTCCTCTTTGTCATTTCATTTAGCATTCACATCCTTGTGAATCAACAGCTTAACTACTGTGGTTTATCCCACACAACGTAAAACAATCACTGATTTTTGACTTTTATTAATACATTTCATTGCAGTTTTCAGCCATTCAGTGGTTATTATATGGACACTGAGCCTGCTGTAGGGATCTTGTATGGAACTTACGGGTTTAACCATCTTCAGTGGTAAATCAGAGTCCACTAATGCTTCAAATTGGCTCTGTTTGTCATGCAGTGAGTTCAAAACTCTTTCCTAAGCTTTGCCTGGCTAGTCCTGGGTGAGAAAAGATGACTGGTCCTTGACCAGAGCAAGATGACAGCCTGTCAAGGCTCCCATGAATGATGGCAGGAGAGAGATGCAATCAAATATAGACACTTTTTATGCAAGTATCTTCTTGCTGCTATTATTATAAATGGTTAGAGTCCATGTAAGTGCTAAAGCATTAGCTCCTCATTTTCACTGTGGAATTACACTCGGCGTTCTCTGCTTATCTGAAAGTGATAGTTCTCCCTTTCCATTTGATCTATTTTTTTTCCCCCTCCAGCATAATGAAGAATGATGGTACTTTTAGATGTTGACATTTTAGAAAGCTGAGATGGTCTGTAGCAGACTACAAATGATGAAAGCTTAATGAAAGTTATTTTCTCATAATAGCCCTAAATTGGCTATTTTCATAGAATGGAGTGGGTCTGCTGGATTGAGCTTGAACTTTTTACCCCTGTGGTTACCAAAAGTAATGTGGAATGGCTTTAACTGTTTATCTTTTTAAAATCCAGACTTAAAAGAGCTGATGCAAGTGTAATTTTTACGTTGCTCCTGGATGTGAGGTCCTGTAACTGCGAAGGGCTGAAGGATTGTTGGATTGTTGTTTCCTGACATCCTCCATCTCAAGCCTGGCACTCAAAACCAAACACTGAGTTGCAGAAATAGTAAAGATCCTAACAGAAAACAGCAGAAAATGGGGATGCTCAACTTCTGTACTAGGGTAAACTTCTTGTACTATCCAAACTGTGAGCCAAAATATGAAAGCTTTGGTGAAATCAGCCTGTAATCATTTCATACGTGTAGAGCTGAAGATCTCCTGAACTCATTTATCTCTAGAGAGTTAGAATGGTTTGTCCAAATATATAATACAGTGAGAGTTTCCTCAAATTTCCTCTTAAAAATAGTAATATCTAAAATAGTAAAAACAGTAGTACCTAAACCCTTGTTTTCAATACCTAGAATTATTGGTAATTTTTTTATCTTGATTGATGAAGATACTCTCAGAGTGCAGTCATTTCTCTTATTCATGTTCCAGTGGGTCAAAGACCCAAGATAATAAACCGAAGACATGTTAATACAATTCCAGGCAGAAGCTATGGTTGCTTTTCTGTCCTCAACTGTAATTTTTTAGATACCAGTCACTCTTAGCTATGATAGTAACAGTTTTTCAGGACATATGTGTTTATAAGAAAGGTTGAGTTTAATTCTTGTAGCTGTCTCAAGCTAAAGACAGGTTTGCAATATTTCAACAGTATTAAAATGCCATCAGCATCCTGGGCAAACACATTATCAGAAATAGAAATGGTTTCAGATAGAATGTGATCCTATCAATTTATTAAGCATAAGCCTCTATTTATAGGTGATTGATAGAATTAATGAGGAAAACTCCACTTTGGTAAATCTTCATTTTATAAGCCTGAAGTTCCCAGTAAACTGTTTGTACACCCTACCAATTTAATCAAAGTATGTTGTTGAACTTCCTAAGGATATGTTCGAGTTGCTTGGCAATGGTTTGTGGAACAATTTGTTTAAAGTTCAATGAACACAGAACTAGAGTAAATTATTCAAATCCACAACTTATTAAATCAGGATTTGACTTTTTTTTTTTTTTTCCTGACTAATAAAATGGACTTGAAAAGAATTAGCTAAACCTCTGTGGAATTGTTACAAAATCATCTGATGACTATGTTGTCTATTAGTTTTTACTGCCAGTAAGGAAGGCAAATGGAGATGAATACATTCCCCATTGTTTTGTGGATTGTCAGAAAGGGATTTATTTTTAAACAGTTTATTGTCTCAACATCATCCTCCTTTCAAGATAAGTAACATGGAGATAATATACCTGCATTTTTATTAGGCATCTGAGGTAGCTGAATATTTCACAAGAAAGGGTATTTTCTTTCTCTGTCACCAGTAAAACACAGAGACTGCAGGTGCTGAATTGGGATGGTTTGCTGGTGGGCATGAATAATTTAAAGGCCTGAATTTAAAATGTTACAAAGATAAATACATTTTATTTTAAATATTCGTTCTGGCCCAATTTTCCTAATACATGGATTTCTGGTCAGAGAGTTGCTGCTCTTTTAATCTAACACAGAAAGACAAATATAACATGAGATATTCTTGAAACGTCAAGCTCACCTGCAGTCACTGAATTTTAGCATGGAACTCTCTGAGCTTTTGATCAGAACCATAAAACATCTTTTATTATAAATCAGGACCTGAAAGAAGGAAAAGTGAGACTGGGAGAGTCGTGCTGTTGCTCTAACATTACCCTCAATACCTGCAAATCCTCTTTAGATCAGGGCACCAGAGTCTTATGTCCTCTAGGAGAAAACAAAGCAAGACAGACCCAGGAGCCTGCAGACTTAGTACAAAACAAGTTGTAACTGAGGAGAAAAGAAATGCATTTCCTTGTCTCCCCAGTGAGAGAATATGAAATATTTATCTAAGCATCAGTCGGGTCCATGGGATCTGCAGCTCTTTGCAACCCCAAGGCAATTAAGCTGATTTTCCCTGCCTGCACTGCTTTTTGCAGGGCTCTCAGACTGTGCCTGGGATGACAGGAGCTGGCAGTGGCTGCTCCCAGCTCCCTGCCAGCTGCCTCCCAGGCAGTGGCTCTGGCTCAGGCATGGCCAGGCAATGCCATCTATCCCTGCTCCAACAGCAGCAGCAGCAAAGCCATTTATCCCCAGCAGCAGCAGCATCCCTGTCCTGCGCTCCCCCAGCTTTGTCTCCATCCCAGGGTGAATGCACAAACAAGTGCAAACTTGTGGGGTGGCTTTCACAAGTTCAGGAGATAGCCAAGACAAAGATTTGGGGCACCAAGCCCTGGTTTCCTCAGGGTTTTGATGTGTTCAGTCTGGATTTTGAAAATCTTTGAGGTAGCATCCAAAATAGGAATCACAGGGCAGGTCTATGAAAAAGGAAGGATAAATTCCTGACACTACTTCAAAGACTAAATGGGAAAATAATGACAGAGAATTACAGGATAAGATGGCAAGTTGATGAATTCCAAATGTTGCCTTTTTCCAAGGAGATTTTCCCCGGCAAACTTGACAAATACTCATAATTTGTGTTGTAGATTGCCATGAGGAAAAGTGATGAGAATGAGCTAAAGGAATCAAACCAGAAGGCAAGGAATGGATTTCAGAGACTGAAGAGGGGGATGCCTTATGTAAAACTTCCTCTGATGACTTCACAAGAATCATCTTCCTAAGGGAATTGTAGGATTTTCCTGTGTCTATGCATGGGTGTCTGAAAGAGATTTTAATTGGCCTGAAAGACCTAATTTTCTCTATTAGACACTCTTTAGGCCTTTCCAGCAGAACACCTTGGTTCCAATGCCACAAAATGTTATTAATTTTTCTTTCTCTGCTACATTATCACATGCAACACAGGAAGAAAGTCTGCAGTTCTGAGTTAAATAGCATTCCATGACCAAAGCCTCACGTGGTGTAAAATTAACTCTGCCCAACTGCACACCTGTCCAGAGGATCCTCAGCATAACAAATGATTCTCCATGCTTTTCCTTTACTGAGGAGTGTTTCAAGAATAAAAAAAGTACGGAGCAGAAAATAGTAGCCACCGTTTCTTGAGGAAATTTCTTTACATCTTAAATATTTTGTGTCGTGGTTAATTGAGTGCTGAATCTCTTAATTACAAGCCACCATTTAACTCAGTGTTTGACTTCACCCCACTTTTTAGAAATAAAAAACACCTCTTAGGTAAATGAGCTGAGTGGATTTAGAGTTTATAATGGAATTTTTGAGGTTGGAAAAACCCTCTAGGATCAGTGAGTGCAACCACTGACCCAGCTCCCCCGTGCTCACCCCTAAACCCAATCTCCAAGTGCCACATCCTCATGTTTTTGGAATGCTCCCAGGGATGGTGACTGCACCCTTCCCTGGGTATCCTGTTCCAATGTTTGATCACCCTTCCAATGATCACCATCTTTTTCCTAAAATCCAGTCGAGACATCCCCTGGCACAACTTGAATTCATTTTCTCTGATCCTGCCACTTGTCACCCGAGAGCTGAGACCACTCCCCCCTCACTACAACTCCAGGTTTTTACAGAGTTTCAGTTCTTCTTTTTCTTTTATTGTCCAGTCTTAAAGGCAACAGAAATGAACAGCATTTGGGGAAAATGTGCTAAACCAAACTATTAATAAACCTTCTCTTAAATTTCTCTGCTTATTTTTCAGTGGGTGTGCATGCTTGCCATGATAAGGGACTCCCAGCATCAAAAGCTTTCATGCCTTAACAAAGGGGCTCAGAAAAGTTGGATTATCTAGAAATGGAAAGTTAAAAGCCATAGTGAAAGTGGCTGGGCCTTATCATGGTTATCAGGGGTGAGAGGAGGCATCAGGAATGTCAATGATTCCAGAAGTGTCCCTGCATTGCAGAATGTGTGTCCTTCACCTCTGATGAGCAAGAGTTACAGGAGATTGGACGTTTATAAAGAAATGTGGCTTTCTAAATAACATGATTTTAGCAGATTTTAGCACTAAACTGGTGTTTAGTGAGCAGTGTGAGAGAACCTGTTGTTTGCAAAGCTCTTAAAAGTCACTGCAGTAATCCCCTCTGCTTCATTAAATTTTTTCATGGAAAAAGGGAGGAAAAAAGCAAAATAAAAAGATGCTGAATATACTTTGAATTACAGAGGATTTCTTTTTTTTTTTTTTTTTTTTTTTTTTTTAAAAATAAAGAGTGGAGTAAATGAAGAAGTTCATTTGTATTCATAAAACTAGCTGCTAATCCTTCCTTCAGTCTATTTACTTTGTTTCCATCATAGCTTGGCACATTGACTAGCACTTATAATGTCATAATATAGTGAAAACTTCCTAGAAAGGAATAATGAAAAATAATTCTATGTACTTGCCCTGTTGTGCTGAATCTGTGGGGACCACCACTGAACACTGACCAAGCCCAAGCACAGCAGAACACATCTCTGACCTAAAATTCAGAGTAACCATGTCCAGGTGATGGTGTAGTTATCAGATTATTCAGATAATTGGGGAAAAAGATTAACTACGAGATCTACAAACCCTTGGACTGAAAGCAAAACCAAAAAGGCGAGGAGATACTGTGATTTTGTAACAAGCTCCATGGAGTTTTGGATGCCACAAATTCGTGTTTGCTTGGGACGAAGGGAGGAATCTTTTGGAGGAAATATTATTTCTTTTTTCTAATGGGTTGTTAAGTGAATCTTTTGTACTGGAGCAACTGAAAATAGACCTTTTTGCTTTTTACCATACAGTGCTGTTAGTTTTCAAGGTGACCTTGGCTGGGTCTTTTCCAAGGACAACCATAAAATATTCATGATTGTGGAGGTTACTCAAATGGACAGTGCTTTTTGGGTGGTTACATTAAATTGATAACAATCAAAACGTAGTTCTAGCTCAAGAAAAAGTTTAATTTATTATAACAAACAGAAATTAACATGCATAGGTCTGTTGTTCCTGATGCCAAGTGGATGTAACACAACTCAGTTCTTGTGTGTAACTTGGGGTCTCAAACTCCTGTAGTTGTACCCTTAAGGTAAAAAATTATCTGATGCTTTTTTCTTCTTGTTTAAACTTCTCTCTCCTCTATAGAGTGTATAAATCTGTCCTTCTGCCAAGATTTCCTTATCTTTGAGGCGAAAGAACCTTTCCTGTTGTGATTATATTTGGAGCACAATGGGAATAACTATTTCTTAAGCTTAATGGAAGAGATGTGCCAATTAAAAAGCTGATTTAACTTTCCACAGCAATGAGAATGTGGATATGTTAATTTAAAAATATTTATGTTATTTAAAGATATTTAAATAACAGTATGGAGTATCTAAAGAGATTTTAGCTTCCATATCAATGAGAACAGGGGTAGGTTTCCTTTTAAGAATGGTAAAGAGTATTTAAGGAGCTGCTTGGCAGACATATACAGCAGAACTGTGTTTTGTGCTGTATTCCTGCAGATGGTTTCATTAGATCGTTAAAAAGTTATATACAAAGGGCAGCATTTCTTACCAAGAAAATGAGATTTTAAAATAACTCACATTAGTGGTCAACCCTCGTTATGTATGTTTGAGTTCTAACAGCTGTAATGATTTGTTTTAAAGGAGCCATCTGAACCTGTGCTGATTTTTAAGCCTTTACTGATTGATTTGACTTGTTTGATGTATTATAAATCACACAGCTATAAAGTCACAGTAAAAATTCCATTAAACTTATGAGGTAAAAAAAAAAAAAAATAAACCCATAAATAAACCAGTACGAAATGCAAGACAGCAGCAAATGTGTTATTTCTTTTCCTTTTTTAAAATTTAAGTTTACAGCCAAGGCCTTTTTTATGTGAAAGAAAAACAATGGCAACAAATAAGAATCTACCAGGAGTCTCACTATGGGAGTGTATTTTATTTCTTGTACTTGAACAATATTTCAGTTCCCTTCACTGTGCCTCTGTAAAGGAATTTTTTGGTAATTCGTGGAACAGAACTGGTATTTGTTTTCAAATTAAGACTCTTGATCAGGAAAACTTGTTAAAAATATCTAAAAAAGCTGGAAGAGGCAAGGACTTCCAAATGTGATTACTCTTGTTTCTAATTCTTTATTCTCTGTATTTTCACAGACTAGTACTGTTTACACTGTTGAACCTCACACCAGACTCTATTTTCTTTATGATTTCTTGGTGCTCTATATTATGTGTGGTGAATTATCCCTTTTCACTTTCACATTTACTGAAGTAATTCTTTAGAAGTGACAAAAAAATTGTAGTTGACATCTCCCAAAGGAAAAAGACCTCATGTTCTCATATTAAATGTCTTAAAAAGCCAAATGAGTTATTCCAGCTTAGACAATTTTATCATAATTCTTTCAATTTTCTTCATAAAAAACAAAACTGAGCCTAAATGTAAATTAAATAGATTTTTCATTGAAATAGGGAGATGTTAGAATGTACGTTGTTTTCTTTAATTTTATTTTTTTTTATATCTATAAATTCAGGGAAAAACTTATATTATTCCATTGTATTTCAGCATCTTCAGAGACACAATGTATAATATTCAAGGCACAATACTGGTATTTTGGGATTTATCCTAACTGTGCTGGTGGGTTAAACAGGTTTGATCGGTGCTTTGGGTCAAAAATACAGTCGGGGTTTATGTGTGACACCTGTTAACTGCCTCTTAAAACATCTTTGAAATATCTTTGGCTGATGCTGATGATTCCTGTGCCTGTTTCTCACCAGGGAAACGTGGCTGAAGTTCTGCTGGGTTTCTGTGCTGGTAAAGACCCAGCAATACAGTGAATTATGCTTTAGATCTGCGTTTCAGCTCTGTTGCATGGGCAGAAATCCTTGGCTCTGCTCAGCCTCATTCTGTGACTTGCATTTCTGGTGCTGCTCTGCAGTTGGTTGTGCTTTGGTGGAGCCTCTGCCCTGGTCCAGTTTATTCCTTCAGAGGAACAGGGTAATCTCCAAAAAATGACAACCCAGTTTTGCCAAGCTTTAAGTGCTGCAATCTCTGCTTCTGGCCCTTGATGCAGTTGGTTGCACATTTGGATGTGTTGTAAGTGTGGAAATAAATGCCAAATAAATGCACAAAATGCCTCAAATATTGCAAAACAAAGGTTGGAGTGCTGAACTCTGCAGAGGTCAATACACCTGCTCAAGGTGTGTCCACTTCACTCCATTGCTCTGGAGTCACAGACTTTCTGAAATTTCCCAATAACACTCTGCATTCCTGCCCTGCCACAGGCTCACCACAGAAGCTCAGAAAGCAGCTCCTTTCTCTCCCTTTTTGTTTTTCTATCTTTTTTCCCCTAATTTCCTTCGTTCTTATTTCAAATACTTTTCTGACTGCACAGAGCACATCTCATTAATCCCTTATCAGATTCCCTCTGCTGGTCTGTCATTTCATCCACACTTCACAATCCTGACATCAAGTGTTGTTCTTGACAGGTTGAACATTTGTTCCAGAAGAAAAACTCGGGTTTATGTTTCTCTTGCATATGCAGAAACCATTTCAATTAGATAGCAAAGAATATTTTGGTTGTTTTACTCAGAGGAATGACATTCTGTTGTTCTACAGATGCACACACAAGATTATTACAAAAGAAGGAATAGTTGGTAGCTGTACCCTTTAGCCATTCAAATCCTCTTTGCAGCCATCAGAACTTTACAGAATGTGATATTTCAAATAATACAGTGGAAGAAATGCCTGTTATTTCATGCTTTGGGACTTACACCATCTTTTTTTTTTTTTGTAAAGAATTTTTTGTATGTCTTTTGTCAGTTGAACTGATAAATAACCAAATGGGAATTTTAAGGAGCACTGTAAGGTTTGTCATGGCAAGAAATCTCAGAGAACACCTGGAATTACTTCTGAATGAAAAAGAAAAAAAAATATTACTGCTCTTACTGCTGACTAGCCTTCCTTTAATCACTTTATCTGTCCTGTACACTGATTCCTGCCTCCTTATCTCATGTTCTTCCTGCAGCTTCTTAGAAACACTTGGGCTGGTTTGATGTTCTTCTTTGTTAAAGTCCTGGGTTTTGCTCATGTCAGCCCCAAACTGCTGCAAGATTAGTGCTCCAAGATTACCAGGAGTCTGTACAAACTTCTTGACAGGATTAGGAGAGGCCATTGCTGCTTCAGATCATGGTGATGATCCAGACTGGTGAGGCTGCAGGCAGCAGGGAGGAGTAATCAGAGAGATGCCAAGATATCCTATGGAGTGCCTGAAAGCAGGGTAGAGGAATGGTAAAGAGGGCAGGCAGAAATGTGCCCAGCTGGCCAGCAGGAGGAATGTGATACCTGCATTTATTTCAGCTGCCTGGGCTGCACAGGCTCCCCTCAATATCCATTTGCAGCTTGAAATGCAGTTAAAAATTCCTTGCTGCCTACAGCAGTGCTTAGATCTCCACGTGTTGGACAATAACAAGTGGGAAGATACTCACACGTGTGCCAAAGAATTGCAGAAGAGAAAACTGTGTAAAAAACCTCTGTGCTGAGATTGTGACCATTGCTTGGGCAGCTGCTGTGTGCCAGAGCCTGGTTTGTTTTCTCCAGCAGAGCCTGGGGGCTCTCAGCTTTCCAAAGGGAAGAACAGAGTGCAGGAAAAGTTTCTGCACTGGGTTTTGCTGTGGATTGATGGTGCTGGACTAGCCAGAGCTTTAGGAAGGGGAAGGCAGGGTGGGGAATGCTTCTTGCTGAGCTGAGCAGAGAATGGCAGCAGAGCTCTCTCTCCCTTTGATGTCTGCTGCCTTTGACAGGGTTTCCCAGGTGGCAAGGCTTCTTTCTGGATGAGGGTCCTGTTAGAAATAGCTTGTTCAGGAGACATCAAATAGTTCCCAATTTAGCCTGGTTTAAAGGAACTCAATATTGAAAGGGGAGCAGATAGCACTGAGATACTGGTGATAGCAGCAGGTGGGTAAATGTGTGTGGGGTGGGTAAGCAAGGAAACCACTTCAGAGTACAGGGAAAAAAAATGTCTTTTGCCAGTTTGGATTTAGATACATCCTCTAAACTGTCGCTGAAATTAGAGTTTTACATGATTGTTAATTGCATGTAAGGAGTAAAACTGGGGAGCTGAGATCCTTTATTCAGACACAGTAAATATGGGTGTGAAAACATCATTCAGGAGATGTGGCACACAGAGATGTGAGGGAATTTAAAGACTGGGTCTGAGCAAGAGACTGGATGTGTGCACCTCTCCTGGCTGAAAGCAAGTCCTGAAGAGAGCTGCAGTCTCTGAAGGGCTTTTCCCACCTTGTGCTACAATGAGCCTGCAACCTCCCCCTTTGCTAACACCACTGGCTGTTAAAAACACACAATTTCAGAATTTCCAGCTGCTTACTCTGCACTTTAGCCCTTCCCTCATGATGTGAATGTGTTGTGGTGGCCTTGAAAAAACCACAATTCCAGGTCTTTTGTCCAGTTGCCAGGAGAGTGTTTGGTCTGGAGGGGCTGTCCTGTGCCTGCCACGGGCTCCTGCAATGCTCACAGCAAAGGTGATTTATTTGCTTGCCAAGCTGATGCTTTCATAATGAGGTTAATTAGTTTCAAATTTACCTTTTACTTGTGTTCTGTGTCAGAATGGCTTGCTGAGTGTGAGATGTGCTCTACACACCCAGCATTTGCAGACCCTGGAATGTTTTCTCTGTACTGTCTCCTGTATATCTCCTTCAACAGATTTTTCAAAGAAGTTAAACATTCTGGAGTTTTAGCAGATTTTAGTATAGATCAATCTTCTTGATGGACAGATAGCATTTATCTGAATTTAGTGTGACAGAAAAAGATCCTCTTACCTTAAATATTTTCTAGATATTTAAGGATATCCATTACTATAACACCAAGGTTTGACTTTCCCACTGAGCTGAATTTGCATGTTCTGGGAGCACACAGAGGCTGAACATCCCTGTTTGCACTTTGCAAAGCAGCACTTCAGAGCAGTTTATGCAATGTCAAATGGTTCTTCATTCTGAGTATTTTTCATGATTTTTCATATTTTCATCATTACAACTTCCACAAGTACTTGGAGGATGTTTCTTTTCATGTTAGTCAAACATCCAGCATGAGATTATAATATCATCTGTCTCTGATTACTATTTTGCCTTTTTCCCTTCACTAGAGGATTGTCAAATGGGTGTAGCTGATGATACTTCACAAGCTGACTGAACAAAAAAAGGCTAATTTTTTCAGCACTTACAGTATTTGGATTATATATATGATATATAAATAAACTTGCAATCTCACATAGAACAGATTTACAATCTGGACCACTGCAATTAAAGAACAAACTGAATCCAAATCCAAATTAGAAGAATCTGATATAGATATGTGTTTGTGCAGTGAAATGAGGGATTTGGGTTTTTTTTTACATTTGTTTGAGGAAAGACATAATATTTTTTACAATGGCAGTAATATTCAGATTCTTCATATGATTCATGCTGCTGAAAGGCTCAGACCACGAAGTTATTGAGTGGTTTATTCCTTGCTCACACTGTCATCTCTATGACATGAGCATATCAACTGAAGGCACTGTACACAGAGAAAAAACATTTCTCAGTGTTCAAGTATCTGATATCACAAAAAGGAAAAAATCAAGACAAGGTTGGTATTTCCAAGAGGACATTCAGACACAACTTTCCAGACATATTCCATCTTTCAAAAATTTTTTTAGGGATGCTGGAAACACTCTTCTTTTCATGAATAGTGTTCCAAAAGATTTTTCTGGAAAAATGTCTGATTATATCCAAGCTGAGAGGTTGAAAGTTGTTTCCTGAACATTCTATTAAGAAATCTCTTATAAAATCATATAAACTCTTGTGCAGTGCTCAGCAGCATAGAATTTTTAGGTACAGTTACAATTTGTGAAATTTTCAAGGTGCTCTCCAATTATATTCAGACTTTTTTTTCTTCCTCCATGGGGAAATGGTATTTTCAGGGTATCCCTGCTTCCCCTCAGATTTGTGAGATTGAGGCTTGCAAAAAGTAAAATGCTCTTAATAGCTTAGAGCAGATTTGATACCCTTAAAAAAGAAGAGAGATGCAGCACACAGTTCAGATCCACTTCTGGATAGGAGATGTTTATTGACATCCTCCAGAGACTGGCATTTTTTAAAAATACCATCCCTATTTCATGTGTCAGCATATCTGCTACTTTATAATGCAGATTTCATTTATTAATCTATTTAAATTTATGATGGTATGATCTAGATGTATTGAATTTAGAACTTTGTCTTACTTTTGGAAGAATTTCTTTATTGCAAAGACACTGGACCAGATTTTTTAGCATGTGTTTACCCTTAATTTCAGTGCTGATACTTCATCATTCCTGAATGATATAATGGAAATGATGTGTGCTCTCCAGAAGAAAGTCTCTCTTTCTCAGTTACATTTATGAGAGAGTTAAAAAAGAAGTACACAAATATAAGTTCTATTTCAAACTTGTAGCCTTTGTCTTTTTTTTTTTTCCTTAGGAGATGTGCTTATGCTTCCTGAAGTTAACTGGAATTTAGTCATTGAATTCAATAATGGGTAATCTTGTTCTTCATTTCTTTTAGAAGGTAGAAGTTCTGTTTGTCCTGGAAGTCTCTCTTGAGAAGGAAAATTACTGTCACAGCTGATGGAACAGAGCCCGGCTTATTTGATTTATTAAAGTATTGTCAGTTGTAGCTCTGAAATAAAAAGAGACACTTAAATGGACTCCTGAAAGGTGCATATACAGACTCAAAATGAAAGTATTTTATTTTTGAATTGTATCATTTTACTTTACCTGACTTGCATATTTTCACAGCCTTTGTTCCGTGAAATCTGCCATAATCAAGTTTTGCCTCCATTAGAGTACCAGGATTATACCATCCTTTTATCCTGCCTCCAGCTTGTGATCCCTGCGTTTGGCTCCCCAGCAGCAGGGACAAAATGAGCATTGGCAGCTCACTCTGAGGTGTGGGTGCCCTTTCCTCGGGTGACATTGTCCCCAGAAGTTTTCAGCTTGGAGAGCACCCGACTGTCTCTGCCAGATTTCGGTTCTCTCTGCCTTAACCTCTGCTGTTGCTTTGGGCAGAGGCTGGATGTGGGAACTCAGAATGTCCCTCAGACATTTTTGGAGGTTCCGGGCCCAGGTCAGAAGCATTTGAGACCCTGGCAGGCAGCTGGAAACAGCTGTGATTTTGGGTTTGAGCCATGGAACGATTTACCAACCTTGCAGGAAGAACAAGAAGTCACAAAAGTTTAGATATTATAGTAGAAGTAGTCACAAAGTAAAGGGAAGAATTTTTGAGTGCTGTACAGGGGGTTTTGGTTTTGTACATGGGGTCAGAGGGTTTAAGATGGAGGGATTTGGGCCTGCCCTGTCCTCCCTCTTCCTCCTTCCTTACCTCCATGTTCTTGGTGATGTTGGCACTCACAGATTGGTTTAGAGTAGAAAAGCACCATTTAATATAGGTAATAGGCAATGGGGAAAAACTGTACCCATGTAACACGTAATGTACCATATAAAAGATAGAAAAGCACCATTTAATATAGGTAATGGGCATTGGGGACAAACTGTACCCATGTAACACGTAATGTACCATATAAAAGACAGCAGCAGCCCTGGGCAGAGGGGGAGAGAAGAAGCAGTCGGGAGTCAGAGAGGATGTCAGGGTGTGTGTGTGCCTCTGCCTGAGCTGTGAGCAAACCACAGCAGCCCCAGAAGAAAATCTTTTAGATAACTTGCAATAAACTGCCTTGAGACCGAACAACAGAGACTGCAGAGTTTTCTTTGGAAGCACGGCTTGGAGGAGAGACTTTTCCACCACACAGAGCCACCCTCTACCCAGGGTTGTCTTCTACAGCTGGACAGCAGAGCAAATGAACAAATATCTAATTTCGTTTTAACAGCCCCTTGCAGAGGTTCCTTCATCCTTGGTGAAGCACAGGGCCATAAAAACATCCAGGTAAAGTTTTGCTGTCCAGTCAGCGTGACAACAAAGACTTTCTGGTTGGAGCTCCTTAACATCAGTCAAGGCAATTTGTCCTTTTTTTTCTGACAGAATTGGCTTGGGTCTGGATAATTACAGATCTAATAAACTGATCAGGAAACCCTATTTCTCAGCAAAATAATATCCTCACAGATAAAGTGACTTGTAGATTCCACTTGGCAAATGTGGCTCTCAGTGGCTGTGCTGAGTGGTGCTGCTGCAGTCAGACCTGGGAAATGGAGAAGCACAGGACCACCACTTTATCAGAGCTGTCTGTAATATTTAAGCAGAATGAAATTAGCTGGGCACGAATGAGATCAAAGCCTTAAGTGAGGTTTCGAGGGTGAAGAAAAGGCTGAAGTGGTGAATCGCAATTACTTGTAGTTAGTTTAAACTTACTGAAAGATTTTAAGGATCAAAGTTGGGTCTTTTGAGAAAGGGGATTCATCCAATTTTCTCTACTTATATTTTTCCAACATAAATTAATCTTGATATATTTTATTAGGCTTCTTACTGCTTTTTTTTTTTTTTTTTTTTTAAAGAGGAGGAGCACTTGGACTTTTCTCCACTGAAACTCTTCAGCTTTTGTTTATCAAAACCACACCAGGGTTACACCCTGGGGTTACTCTGCTGCTCTCTCTGAGTTTCCAGCTCAGGATATGCAGACAAAAATGTTTTTCTTATTATTGAATCATAAGGCTATTTGATCTTTCAAGTATGCAACATAGCCAAAAATATTAATATTGCATTTTTAGTTAATTCCATTACAGTGTTATTCAGCAAATGCACATTGGCAAGCTTTTGTTTGTTTTCATTTTGGCTTCTAATGCTTCAAAAAATGATTGTGACCATTGTATTTATTATAACTTTTCGAACTATTGAACAATAGTGATAACAACAAATCAATTTGTCTGCTACTAATTGGATAATATATGTGAAAAAAGCACATTTTAATGAGTGAATGAAAAATAGAGTTCCTTATTTGAAACTTATTAGCTAATAACACACCTTCAACACCAGTATTTGTCAAAAACCTCCAAGAATATTTTCTTTTTAATTTTATGCTTGCGTTTGACAGCTGTGGCAATACCAGTATTTATTATTAGTGCACAGCTGAATGGCATTTTAAATCAAGTCTATTACAAATTGTCCTGCTCTAAAGTAATAAAATTAATAGCTATGTAGCAAAATAATAAAGCAAAGATTAATCATGGATTTCACGGGAATAAAAAGTCTCTTGGAAATTATATTTTCTAGGGATATTTAGCAGTAATTTTGCTTTCCTTAACAATTTATTCTGATAATTAATATATGTCTTACAATTTTAACAAAAAAGTGCTGTTTAGGAAAATGTCATCAGCCAGCTCTGGTTTTCCTGCTGGTGCTCAGGGATTGGGATCAGCTACAAGGCAAGAACTCCCTGAAAGAATTCAGCCAGGCAATTGCTTCCACTCTTCTGGCCAAACCTTTGGGCAGCACCAAGTGCTCATGTTGATCCCAATAAAACTGTCTCCAGTTCGAGGCAGGAAGGAATTTGGCGCTCTGAGTTTGGAATTTTCATCCATGGAGGTTTCCCTCGCCCTGCTGCTGTCCCAACGTTCACAGCCACACTTTGTCTTGCTGCTCCCTGAGAAGCTGAGGAAAAGCAGAGCTGCAATGCTGCTGGTCTCCTGGGAATAAAGATGTGCATGTTGGGGATTTTCTTTCCTTCAGAGCACATTAGGAACATGATTTTTATCCCTCAGTTTTGGGATGACAGTCTTTTTAAGCAATCTTCCAAAATACAACATCTTCTCTGGTGACATCCTGTATACAAAAGCAGAATTGCTGTGGGTACTGCCTGGAAATGTGGGAGAAAATAAACTTTTCAGATTGACTCCTTCCACCTTTTATTTTTTAACTATTACTGCTCTTAAAATGTGGAGTTTATCCCCTAAAGTGAATGGCAGAGTTTCAATACAACATCCCAAAGGATTACAAAATCTTAAGGTCTGTAATCTTTTTAGTCTAACCTTCATATTCTTCTTCCTTTCAATCTGAGCCATGTTTAAAATTTCATCCTTAATTATGAAAATCACAATTGTTGTATCTTCAATTCATGAGCTTCTTCCACTTACTACTAATTATGGCCTGGGGGAATAAAAAATTGCTGGTTTCTTTAAGAGTGAACTAGAAAGCTGGGAATTTGTAAAATATTGTTATTTCTCTTAGCTCTTGACTGTTGGCAGTGGTGATGCACCTTCTGGTTGGCCCATTATGATATTGTCATGAAAAAAAGTGATTTTTAAGCCTGCTTCATAGGAAATGTTCCATAATTGTGCTAAATATCTTCATCCCTCATAATCCAGGCATTCAGCTGCATACACAGATCTCCACAAGGAAGTTTAAAAAGCTGTTTCTGGTAAATATTTATAGAATGTCTAATTCTGCACTTACACAATGATAATCTAAATATCACATAATTAAGCACACTGTTTAAAAAAAAAGGTAATTTGCACTGAAAATTCCTCTAGATATGAAATTCAGAAAGAGAGTTTAAAGTAAGATTAGAGTTTAGGGAGGGTGTTAGCGTCTATAATTAACTCAAACCCATTGATACCTTCTTGTGCTGTGTTTTGAGAGGTTTAGACTTTCAGATTTGATGATACTCCATGTCTTTAAGGACATTAAAGTGTGCATCTCCACAGAAGGCTTTTTGATGCCATTACAATATTCCTTGAAGAGATGTAAATTCCAAAGCTACTGTCACTTGAAAGTGATTTATTTTCTTTATTTTCAGTGAAAAGGCACAGGGCATATAAGCTTATTTGGAGGTTGTCTAAAGACATGATTGAAAAATAAAAGTTCAGTGGATACAAACAATTTTCACTATTGATTCTTGCAGAATGTGCCCACCTGCAGATGTCTGATTGTCACATGAGTCAGAGAGAGGATCTTAAAAGCAGAATTTCTCTCAGGGCCAGCAGAGAGAGAGCAGGTCACACTGGGGAAAACAAGATTTGTATCTCGAAGAAAGAAGAAAATAATTGATATATTGCATTTATTTGGCTACTTTTCCTTACTGTTTCCCACAGCAATTAAATATAAACATATTTGGGATGTATGAACAATTCTGAGGGGAGAAAGATGTTAAATCTGCTCCTTGAAGAACACAAAATGGAGAATAGTGCTAACAGCTAATAGGGTCCATTTTCAAATGGGCTTGTCTGACTAAAGAAGCCTGAAGAGGACAAAGTTCCAGGAGGGTTTTGTTGGGAAGGCAGCTAAAGGAATTCAGCTGGACACAGGAAGAGAGAAGCCTTCAGGATGGAGTCCTTGCCTGATAGGGCACGTGTGGCTTTTCTATTGCAGCTCTTCTTGTAGCCACGTGAAACAGGAATGTGTCTTTTGGCAGGTGAAGAGGTGAATTTTATTTTCAATTTCTTTTTTATTGAGTGTCGTCTTCAATTTCCTTTAAAGTGCAGTGTCCTGCTCAACATCAAACTGCCCACCAAAGGGTGTCACGTGGAAATTAGGATGCTGGAATCCACATAAATATTCAGCTTTCATTAATGTTCTACTCCAGGATATTTAAAGAGTAATGGTGTGTAGCCCTGTGGTAATTTTATAGGCCATTAAGTGCTGTGGTGTTGAGGTGTGGAAGAAATGTCCTCTAGCGAACAATTTTAGCTTGCATGGGTCTCTGGAAAGCAAAAAGGTCCTAATAGCTGCAGTCAGCAAGGTATTGTGATGTTCTTCCAAATCTGAGGTACGGTTGGGTAGGAAATTTAATATCCATGAACACTAAAATACGATATGAAAATCTGGAGACCCACAGCAAGGATTTCCCCAGTGGTTTTTGGCTCGTGAGCAGAGCACATTTTAAACAGAGCTGTCTGCACATGCTGCTGTTTGGAAAGATGTGTCCCATGAAAACAAATCAGATGCCTTCAGTTTGAAAATGCCAGAGTATTTACTTGCTAAATAAAATATAAAGAAAGCTGTAAATATGCTTCATTACAACACAGCCTGGTCTTTAGAGGATTTTGAATAGCTGTTGTGCACAGTGGAAGACAAATTAATCTCTCTGAATCTCTCTCAGCTGAAACATTCTAATGTTAACTAACAGTTTCTAGTGATCAAAGTGATTTAGTTAAATTATTTATTTGCATACGCATTTAAAAGTTTTTATTGTTCTAGCTCAGGGGAAGAGAAAGGAAGAGAGAAGGGGAAGAAGAAGGTCTTAAGATAATTACCTGAGATTTAAGAGCAGCTGGCCTTGCCTTGTCCTACTTTCAGAGGTAGAGCTTTGGCCACCAAATCCCATGATTGACATTTCCTCTTAGTTATGGTTAGAATTTGCACTCAACTCTGCCTTTTCTCCTTTAATTAGCTATTAAAAAGAACAGGAATGGCTAATTTCAATCATTAAAGCCATGTTTGTTGTATCCCATTCTAATCAAATGTTTGCTGGAAGTGTAAATCTCTACGTTTTCCTGCAGGGCCTTTTGAGGTTCTATGTGTTTTATTGTCTTCTTCCTGCTCTCTGGATTGATCTCTGAAACAGGAAAATGGTCTGCTTAAAAATCAGAGCCAGGCTGTGTTTGGCATGGAAAAGAAACCCAAACTCAGTGGAAGGTTAAGGTTATAGCATATCTTTATTTTCCTCTTCTGTCCCTCCCCAAGTTAATGGGTTGCAATTGCACCTTGGTTCCTTCAGTCCTTGGTGCAGCAGGTGTCTGCCAGGCAGCCCCAGGAAATAAACTGATTTATGACAGCTAATTGGGGTGCAAATTTGTTTGCATTGGTGTAGGAAGCCTGGAATCGATATCACACAACAAACAAAGCAACTAAACTATCAAATCTTGTATAGCTCAGCTTCAAAATGTACTAGGCAGTGAGTTTTGTTTAAAAAAAAAACCCAAAACCATGAGCAAAAATGATGCAGGGAGAAAAGTGTCAGTTCTTAGTATTTACAGCATCATTCCTTTTCTATTTTTAGTTCTAATTCCTTTGAAACATAACAAAAAAACTCAGACAAACTCCAAACCTAACAAAATAACCAACAACAAAACAAAACATGCAGAAAAACATTTAGAAAGGTCAAAGCAAATCACTTTTTCTCTTATCACCTTCATCTCTGTGGAGACACTGATTCTCAGAACTCGTAGGAGGAGTATTCTGTTTTGACTTCCAAAAATTGGGTAAATGTAAACAGAATATTGTTCTGCATATTCTCAGAAAGAAGCATCAATCTGTGTGCTTTGAGTCTTTACTTTTGTTGTCTTTAGGGTTGCATTTAAAGGATTGCCTTGTCATACCTGTCAGGTAAAATATATATAAGAAAGGCTCCAAAATAATAATTAAGCTATTGGTGATTTTTTTTCCTCTCTTCTGGAACAGAAGATCTATATTAAAAGGTTAGAGCAACTCCACATTTTGATTTTTTTCAGCCATTTTCCCAAAGACTAGTCCCAGGAAGAATTCTAGAAAATACATTTTAGCCACTTCTGGAAGTGTCATGTCTGTTCCTACTTCCAAAATCAGTTATCCTTGTGTCTGGAGGATTCTGGAGGAGGAAACCCAAGAACAGAGAGTCTTTGTATGATTATTTTTTTGTTTTGATGCTTTTCTACAAAACCACGGAATAAACTCAGCATCCTGTACTACAGCAATGTGGTGACAGCAGATAAACTTATTTCAGGTGGCAAGTTACAAATAGCAGTTGTGACTGAAAAGACAACTTGAATCTAATAATAAGTATAACTGGTTAATTACATTGCCTCAGGTCTGCTTTATGCTCTTATCAAATATGAACAAGACCTCTCTTCACTGCTCATGAATGGAAATGTATTAAACTGCTAATTGTTGCAGTTACTTTTTACAGGAGAATCAGTAAATGAACTATTCTGAGATTAGTTTCAGGTCTATCCTGTATTATCATATTCTGCAGACAGGACATCATTATATTAAAAATAACCCATTTTATTGGACTCATTTGCACATTGCTGTGATTTTAAAAACAGATGAGGTTTGACCTAACTCTGCTCCCTTTGGAGTTGTCCATTATCAATGATGCTGTGAGTCTGTGATTTTATACTTAAATTGCTTTTTATTTTTTCCATTTGTCTGCCGCCTAAAGAAAAAGATAATGCATTAAAGTAAATGCTCTGATAAAATATAGAAATTAAAAAGTTTTGGAAGACTTGTGAAAGTGTGTTTTCTCAATCTGTAAGTTAATCTAATTTCTGACCTGTCATCTTTGTTTCCAGTTTTGAATTTTTCCTTCAGTCAATTGCTGTCAGCTGCTTTTGTGACATTGTGAATTTGCCTTAATGAAGACTTTCAAACAATTTTTCACTACTGGGTAAATCCCAGAGAAGAATTAGAGCCAAGGTCCCCTGAGCACACAAATTAGTGTACAACTTCACGAAGTTATTTCTCACAATAAAATTTAACAGGAGATAAATCAGATTTCTGTAGTTTTTCGCTACCTCAGTAGCATTTTTTATGTTATAATTTTCATGATGACTTATGGTTTCATCCATAAACACTTGGAAATCAAACCCTCAAACTCAGTGTGCTTTGATGTGTCTGTACATTTAATTGTACACAGGGATCCATCCCCAGCACAGTGTAAATGGCAGGAAAGAAAAGACAAATAAAAAGAAAAAAGAAAAAAAAAAGAGTAAATGTGACTTTTTTTGTACCTCTAGATCTTAAATTTCACACAGCATTATTTCTATCCTGCCTGTTGTTCAGACTTCAGATTCCTTTTTCTATGTAAATTACCCTACCACTGTGCTTTTCTTCTCTACCTTGGAGGTATGAATTTCATATCTTAATGTCAGACATACTTATAATTTTCAAATTTCCAAGCATTATTCTGCTCGATTATTTTCAGCATTTGGACTTTTACATGTTCTCTTTTTCCTGCTTTGAGTCTGGAAAGAGTTTTATGAGAAGTTATTTTTCTCCTTTTTTGCCAAATTCTAAAATTTTCTGTTTGAATAGCTGCATAATGATAACTGTAGCAGGTCTCTAATTCAAGCCATCTGCAAAAGTAGTGTCTCCTTGGAAATGCATTAACCTCATCTTGAGGAAATAAAGGAATGTTTGGTTTTTTTTCAAAAGGACTCACTTGAAAGAAGATAAAATCCAGTGTGTGCATATTTAAGCTTTGATTTAAACAGCAATTCTGAATTTTGAAATTTTATGGGTGGGGTTTTAGAATGTAAATTGTTAAAAGAATATGGGGGGTGGGGGGTTAACAGCAAATTCAAGGGCTATGGAAGCAAATCCTGAAGGGAGATCCAATCCTTCTGATTGCTCACTTGTATAAGAGTTTAATTATTTTGAAGATTATTGAGGCTCCATCCTATACATCATTTTTTTTTTTTTTGCCTGGGTCTGCTCTATGTGAGCACAAATACCATCTTTTATCAAACATTTGTAATTATGCTGAGTTTGTGAGTTCCCAACACAGATCACTACTGATAAACACAATCAGGAATGCAGTTGCAGTAAATATAAGCTAATGCTTATTAGTAAAAATGTGCAATTACATTCCTAAAACACCTAAAGGCTATGGTAATGTTAAAGTGCACAGCAGATGATACTGGATGTCCCAAAGGATTTTGCAATTTATCTTGAAAATTGACTTTTAAAATTCTCTCTTTTCCTTGTGTGAGATAAAATTTACCTTGAAAGCTGACCCTGGCTCACCAACGTCACAGCACGTTCTACACTGCTTTTAATTAATGATCTCTAAGATAATGAGCAATCCTGGACTCTACCAGATCAGTTAAAACAGGGACTTCCAAAGCAGTTTAAGGGACAGAGAGTGGCAGAGAGGCTCTGCCTGTGCTCAGTGCTGGAGGCAGAGCTTGGCTGGCCGGCAGCACTCAGGATCTCTGTCAGGACAGAACCTTCTCCTGCCCTTCAGTGCCTCCTTTGGTTTTCCATTCTTGCAGACTTCTGAATAAACTTCTGATGATGTACCTTGTGATCATTTTGGTCTTCTTTCTCTGTGACCCATTTCTTGCAATGTTTTCTGTCTATGTTCAGCAAAACATGCACCCACTTCTCCTTTTTATCAGCCTCTCTTCGTTGCCTTTCTTTCTGTGTGCAATTAATTCCATATCTATATATTATGTATTTGATCTAGATGTGTGTATTCATTCCACTGAATAGAAACTCTCAAGTACCCTAGTCTGTGATAGCTATAAATTATTCAAAATTCCAGTCATAAATTTTAATTTCATTCTGAACAACATACTAATCTAAGGGGATGTTAAGTAACTTTTGCAATATATGTTGATGTATAAATAGTGGCATTAATGCCTCTGAACATTTCAATAAGTGTTCCATGGTATCATCCCTTCTCCAGCTCTCTCAGTTCTAAAAGCCATTGTTAGCATGTGCAATTCTGAGTGAATTCTCTGAGCCACATCCCCATCAGAGCTGCTCCAAAACATAACCTGTTTTCCGTTCATTTTGCTTTGTGCAGTGGAGGATTTGGTGTGGAGAGTGTAGGAGATTTTGCTAATTTTGAAAGAACTGTGGAATGATCTAGGACATGGGAGATGTCTGAATGTCTTCTTGCCCAAAACCCAAACAAAGCTTGGCAAACCTTGGTGCACTCAGAGCCTTTTCCAGATATTTTTTATTATTTCCAGGAATGATGATTCCATTAAACTTTTGGCAACTTACTCCAAATTGTATTTGTGAATGATTCCAGGTCAAAAACAAAGGAAAAAGGCTTTGAAGTATAACAAATAGCAGTCCTGTAGCTTCAAGGGGTATGAGATCCTCCATGTGCATGGTAACAGAAAAGAAATAAATCATCTCTGTTTTTACTGATTGAATTTAAGTATCATTTTTGCTACCGTGTAGTAATATTTGAGTTATTGTCTGAGAATAACAGCCCTTACAGGTGCCCATCAGCAGAATGCTGCAAGGAATGCAGGAGTGTTTTGTCTTTTAGTTATGAATTCAAAATGCTCTCACTTGATTTAAAAATCAAACAAAGCTTTCTTGTGAATTGCTGTGAGCTAAAAACAAGTGTTTGGAATTTGTAGTGCAATTTCGTGTAAGAGAATCAAATAAACCACAGAAAACAGCCAATGACAGATAAGGTGAAAGTTATTTATTTGGGATATTTCCTGCAGTAACTGTTCAGGACGATGAGCAGAGGAAGGTTTTGCAGTGCACCTGCCAGGAAGTCTGTAACAAACTCTCCAGCTGCTAATGCACCGGCGCATTGTTCTATCAATAATTCCTGAGACAGGGTAAAAAGCAGTGCACATGCCCCTGCAGCCAGCAAATGGGGGCCTGAGAATTGCCTGCTGCATCAAACTGTAAAACAGAATGACTTTTGAAGGCTGAAGTTTATGAGAGCAGCTCATTGTGTGTTCCAAACAATGCTTTATTTTGCTGTTGTTTCTTCATTATGTGGATAGGAAGCGCTGTAGCAGAAATTGGGCTCAAGGGAAACGTGTCTACCAGTAGTTTAACCTTGTGACATCCCACTAAAAGGCACAGGTTCTTCTAAAATACATAATACATGAACTTCTCTGATTGTTTAGCATTGATCAGTACTCAAGTAAATTGAGTTACTCTCTTATTAGCATAAGCAGCCAGGCTCTAGTGAGCCTCTTCACCTTCCCATGGTAAGAGGCTGAGGGATTTCTGCCTCTTTTAACCCAAAAGTTAAAAACTCAGCATGGAAAGCTCTTTCCCAAACACAAGAGAATATTTTGAAGCACAGGTATCTATTTCAACTTCAGTGTCCAGGTTTCAGTATGGATCTCAGACTTCTCTTCCATTGCCAGCTCTGTCTGCAATTACCTTTTCCTCTCTCTCCATAAGGGTATATATGCATTCAATAATTGTATATGTACAGTATGGAGTGTATATTTCTGCTGTAGCATAATTAGGCTGTGTTTCTATGTTAATAAAACTTATTAGGTTCTGATATAACACATATAGTCTGTGTTTCAGTGTTAATAAAACTTCTCCCCCCTCTTCCTCGGAGAAGAAACAATAAAATCCTGGTTTAGAAGCATATTTCCTTTACTTTATGAGAACCCAGAGGTGAAGTCTTTCAAAAGCCTTACAGCTTGTTCTTGAACATCTTTTTCATGTTAACTTTTCACCTTTCCCTCCGTTCACCTTTCCAGCTGCAGAAAGCAAACTGGCCCAAATGGGTGGAATGTTCCTAGTGTAACAGAGCCTGATGGAGTCTGCTTTTATCTTCCCTTGTACATAATTATAATTGTCAGCATTTATTTTTAACTCTCTGCACAGGGTAAGGATGAAATATTATTTTGAATCAGGGGAACATGCAAGATTAAGGCTGCCCATGTACTAAGAGCATTTCAGCTCTGAGGGAGGCATTTCTGTCTAAATTAAAGTTTGATGTATTGGGAACTAACTTTGATTTTATAATGTTCTGAGCCAGGCATCCAGATTATCAAAGGTAATTTGCCTATAAGACAGGCAAGGAACATCAAAAAGAACCTTTCCAAGACTAACTGCTAAGGCTTTAATTGTTCAGCATCTCTGACAGCTTTGAATCCCTCCTTACCATGCTGTGTCAGACACAGCTTGGCTGTTTCAGGTGATGCTTGAATACCTAGAATTGCAGGAGTATAGGAATCCTAGGGAGGCCAGGCAGTAGAACCCCAGCTTTTGGGTCTTTTTCCTGCACACTGGTGATGCTGAAGCTATTTTTGATAAATTTAACAAGATGAGTATCTCACAGATAAGTGGAACTGGGTTATAAATAAAAATATGTACTAAAATATAGTATCAGCTATCATTTGCACAAAGTTAAAGCTTTTGTATAAAATAATATTGCTAGAATTTAGAAGAAACTACACACATGTGTATATATTTCACAGAAGAACTTATGTTGTATTACATCAGGGAATTTGGTGTCTCAATTATTGTTTGCTTCCCAGTTTGGTCCTTTCCCCCATGAGTTCCTACATATCTTCTGGCTGTTCAATACCTTCCATTCTCCTGTTCAGACTTTCTAGAAGTGGGATAATCAGCAGTGAGGTGTTGATTTCTGGGTGTACAAAACCTCTGTTGTGGCTCTGTGAGACAAGTGGGATCTGTGACTCTTGATGAAGTGAATTCTCCTTTAGAGCATGGGTAAAGTCACGATGTCACCTTGGCCAACAGCAAAACACAAAACCATGAGGAAAAATGTAAGTGTGGAAACTACTTCTTTTAGGCTGCACTCCAGAGCAAACAGAAAAACAAATAATGCCGTTTTGGGACCTAAGATTTGTCCAGAGCAGCCATGAGAACAGAGCCATTAGTCTTCGCTGTCCTTAGCCTAGAGCTTCAGCTTCAGCTTGGCAATTTATCGAGTCCTAAAAAGGGGGTTTGAAGTCCCTGAGGTCCTGTGGATCTTCTCTTTTCTTCCTCTTTAAATCTGATCTCACTGTTCTGCTGTCCTGGGTCACCCAGAGGGATCCATCACTAAGTCACTGTGGGTGGCTGACCCCCAATATTTCATTTTTCTGATCAGAAAAACTTGAGGTGCTGGTCAGGTTCTGATTTTTTTGTGAACTTCAGCTGGGGAGGAGCGTTGGTGATGTGAGGTGTGGGGTGGGCTGGAGGTGGCTCCCAGGCAAGAGGGGCAGCTGTGATAAAGGGGCTGTGATAAAAGCGTGCCTGGAGTGCCAGGAAAGGGGGTTTGGGATGAGTAAGGATGCTCCTGATGTGTTTCTGTGAGCTGTCCGTGTGCTCAGGGGTTTTTTGGGACCCCTTTACCTGGTGGCCTTACAGTGCAAGCTGGAGGCTCTCACACCCCTTGTGTGCTGGGTTATATCTCTCAGGAGTTAAATTTCCATTCTTACCCATGGAGCTTTTAATTTTCTTTGCCAAATGGTGAAATAGTGACGGATTTTGCCTGCGGTATTCTTTTTTATTTCTCTGGGATGCTGCCTCTTCTCTTATTTCTCTGACATTGAAATATTCTATTCCCAAGTTTCATTTGTTCCAGCCTTGCTCCTCTACTTTACACTCTCCAGCATCATAAAATGTAATATCATGGAGTTCCTACTTCTGCCTAATGTTCATTGCCCTGCATGTACTAAAGTGTATTATGATATAGGATAATAGCACCAATTCATGTAATTCAGTTATTTTGGGGTGAAAGATTAAATCACTGCTCTGTTGTCTTCCTGTTGAGCTATTTCAGCTTTGCAGATCCAATTTGTTTAGCTACTTTTCCTGTTTGATTGATGGTGAAGCTGAAAGCAATTCCATTGTAGTAGATGTCATTGAGCTTGACCTGTTGGTCACCTGTATTTCCCTGCTTCATTCTTGGCACACTTCTAAACTGAGTGTGGATAAATGAGCATGGATAGCACCAATGGGAGGTCTAGATATAATTAAATAATTACCTAAAGCTTTTTTATACATAGTTTTTTTCTTTCTTGACAAACCAGATCTTTGTTATGTACAAAACTCAGCCTTCCCAGACTTCTCCTTAGACTATGTGGTTATCCACCCATTTATTTAGATTTTTTCATCTAATAACTGGATTTATTTAGATGGACACAACAACATACATTGTAATTTTTTTATATAGATTAATTGCAGGTTTCTTGTACTCTATCTGAAGGTGCAAATACAAAGATTTCAGAGGGGCACTTAGCAAGAGGAAGGTGTTGATTTCTTTTTGTCCATAAACCCTGTGAGATTTATAGATGAGACAGAAAATAAAAACAGTTATTGAGAATGTGCTAATAACAGTTTACTGCCTATATGCCAATATTCCTCTCATCTGTAGAGAGAAAATAATCAACCTCATTAGCATAGTGAGATTTATCAGAGCAACTGATGCTTCTGCAATCTGTACATGGCTTTTCATAGGAACAGCTGAGAAATGCTGCCAAGTGTTGATTGATTTGGAGGCTCAAAAGAACTTGCTGAAGAATCATATTTTTGTTATTTGTTTACTTGAGACCTCAAGTAACCCGTTCTATAAAACTTATTTTAGGAAGGTTAATATCTTCTGAAAGATTTTTACTTTCCCTAAGTACTTTCAAAGAGTACATTATATGAATTTTCAGTCGGGGTATATTAGAACTCAACTATTCTTAGTACCTGTATTTTAAATAATTCTAAAACTGTGAATGTTTGAAATTAGTATTTTTAATCTACTGATTATTAAAATAATTACAGGTCTAATTCCATTTTGTGTATCTTTACTTATGAAGTTTTGAGGGTTTTTTCCTATCAGTTAGGGAGTTTGAATATTAAACTAAACTAAGAACATACATTTTTAGCAGCCTGAAATAAGAATGTTTATAGCTGACATTGTGCAGATGCTCCTTCCTATTGGAATCAGTGCTGGATGTTGTATCTGTCCCACTTTTAGCAGATTACAAAGTTTGAATGCCACAATGTCTTCAAAAGTGGCCAGAGGAAATATTTCTTCTCTTCACTTCACTATCCTTGCACGCAGAACTGCTGCATTAACATTTATAAAGGGGTGACATTGCTGGTGTAAGGTGGACCCAAAGTGGGAGGGCTGGGTTATAAATGACTGGGTTATTCATTCTCTTATAAATGTAAGAGAATGAATTTCTGTGTTTTTATAAGAGTAAGAGAATGAATAGATCCCCCAATTCATCCTTCAGCCGTGGGCTACCAGAAATGGAGCAAGCTCACGTGTTCAGCTAATTTGATTGAGGATTTGAAATAATCCAAGTAAATGAAAATGGTGCATTTTAAAGAGGGACCCAATGCCAGAATTCTGATTGTGGCCATGCAGGTAGAGCTGTGTGGGTGCACAATCACCTGAGAGCAGCTCCAGCTCTGATCTCCCTCCCACAGGAACGGGAGTTTGGAGCTTCATTAGCAGTGATTGATTGGGAGTTGATTAGAAACGGGGACAAAATTGCTCATGTTAGAGTGGAAAACAGGAGCCAGACTTTCCCTCTGTGTGCCACCACCCAGCTTGGTCTTGTTAAGCCCAGGGCTGTCACCTTCCCCCTCCAAACCCAGTTTGGAGAGAGGTCAGTCCCCACAGGTCTGGGCTGTGTGATGTTCCACAGCACAAACATGCAAACTATCCCAGCTGGCTTTGAAACACTTTCAAGATTAATTTCCTTTTAATTATCTCTTTGATCAAACTGCTGGAGTCAGCTGCCTTCCCCCAGCACACAAGAATATTTTTCAGAGAGAAATACCAATAAAAAATAAACCATCAAAACCATATTTGTATCTGAATTCCACCTTTATCTGGCAGTTTAGGAACAAATGCCTCTAGAGTGGAATGGAATTAATACCTTCTCTGCTGATAAATTTCTCATCAAAGCCACACAAATTAAATTTGAGTATCTCTTCCAAAGCTTTTACTCTTCATCACTTGGGCTGTATTTATTTATAGTTCTCACCAAACTTATGCAAAAGGACATTTTCAGTATTTTTTATTTTCTTAGGCCTGATTAGTGCTGCATTCCCAATGGATGAGTTTTCTCCTATCTTTATCTCCTTTTTTGTTCTTACAGATGCGATTTTTTTTTCCTGAATATGCCTATTACATCATTATTTCTTTTTAAAAAGTGAATCTTCCTCATAACTGAGTGGTTCAGCATTCACATAATTTGAGTACTTTAAGCAGAATGAGCATTTTCTTTGACCTTAGTAAAATAACAAATGAAACCTTATTTTTTGTTACACTTTTGACAAAAGCAGCTAGTTCTGGACTGGAACTTAAAAGATCTAGCCTAAATTTTTGTATGTGACATCTTTTTTTAGCATAAACAAATATTTAAATTTTCTCTTTGCCTCAAGTCTCTATTTTCTAATGGAAATATTAATACTTTTTAATATTTTTTAGTAATTTTTGACAGTTTTAGTACATCAAATACTCAAGCCACATTTAGATACTGTCATTGTACAGATCATAAATAGCTATATACACATGATTATATAGAGAAAAACCAGACATGCATCATGTGTTTAATATATAACAATTTGGTGTTTATTGCAAAACTGAAAAAGATTTTAAAAGCTTTCAAAGATGAAATTTGATTCTAAATGGGATTTTGGTATTTTGTGCTCTGCATTATCCTAACCCTGCATTATTTATATGTTCTAAGTTCTTTCCAACTATAAATTTGATCATTTTATTGATTTGTTCAAGAAGTGGCATGTAGGTTAAAATTTGTGAAGTGTAATACAGTCTTTTAGTTTTTCTAGATTGATTCCAAATATTTTAAAACTTAGTAAAACTTTCTTTAATTCTAATGACCACAAATCACTGGTAAAGTAAGTCTGTGGCCAAAAGTGTCAAAATTCTACTCCCCACTAAGTAATGAAAATACTTCTAAAGATGGTTCCTAAACAATTGAGAAGTTAATCAATCCCCCATATATTACTTGCTTGTCAAGGAAAATATTTTGTAAGGTTTCTCTAACACTTATTGGAGGTGGATTCATTCAGGATGCACCATGTTTATTAATTTAACAAAACCCCAATTAAATCCAGAATGTTCTGACTTTCACCAAGGAGTAAGGAGAGTCCTGTGAAGTGAGTAATTTGTATTCCAGTAGGATAACAGGAATCAAACTCAGGTACTGTAAGAGGAATAATGATTTCAGTTCCCAATATCAGCTCAGAGTCACTCTGGTGATAACACCACCAGCAGAAACCCTGCTAGAGGAGCTGGATTTATTTCCTTTAGGGAGCAGAGGTCATCCCTTGTCTGCAGGGATCCAGATGTTCAGCTGGAGAGCAGCAGCATCTGTTTGCTTTTCTGAGCTCTGCTCTGTGATGGAAATTCCTGTGCAAGTGTCTGGGTATAAATGAGTTGTTTTACCCGTGGTGTGTGTGTTCAGCCAGCCTGGTGATCTGAAATAATTCCTGCTGCTCTCCTGGTCCTCAATAAATAATCCCAGCTGTGATTCATGTGGTAACTTGCTGATAAAGATAATTTCAGGCTTGCATTGCAGATACAGGAGATGTCTCACTGAAAAATAACATTGATTCCTGATAACAAAGCAAGCCTAAATTTTCCTCGTGCAGTGTGTAACTTGTTTTTTTCTTTAAAATTCTTCCTGTAGGCCTGTATGCCTGCTGATAATTTTCATTGCCAGACCTTCTTTTTACTTGTTCTGTGTCCCTTTTCAGTTTGTGGCTTCACCTCAGAGGTACATCTGAAATTTAGACTCCATAGTGAGCAGTGATGCTGTGCCCTGACTCCTGCTAAAAACCATGGTGCCTTCAAAATTCTGCCCTTAAATCAATGCTCCTCCCTCTGTACACTTAATATTTATTTTTTAAAGCAAATTAAGTTCAACATAGAATTTTATTCTTTAGTAGGATGAAGGACAAGGCTTTTAGTAAAGGGAAATTAAATAACTGTGATTCATTCAGTCATTGATGGCACAAATTTAAATAAGCATTGCAAAAGCATAGCCTTGACATGCTGGAATTGGTATCAAAAACCAGAAACCAAAGTGTTGGGATGTAGGAGCCTGCCCTGTCTGAAAGTTTGCTCCTTGAGAAGGAGGCAATCAGAAGAGGGATGATTAATAATGGACAGTGGAAGAAAAATAAAAATACTGTGAGAACAGAGGAAATTTCTTCATCAGTGTCTGTACCTCAGAGTAGCAATATTTGTGTGTGCCTTGTCCCAGAGGCTTAATGAAATACTTGAAGAAAAGATGATTTGCTTCCTATTAAAAGAATGAATTTTGGGTAACAGGTAGACAATTGTATCTTCATCAGTCACTGTCTTATTTCTCTTTTCCTGCTGTGAATTTCTCTGATAAGCCTTGGGACTTTCACAGTGAGATCATTGACCCACAGCTTTCATCTCTCTCTAAACCATGAGAGAAACAAGGAGCAAGGCTCCGATTGAGAGGCTAAATTGGTGTAAATTGGTGCTTCTCTCTGACCTGGAGACTGACCCTGCCTCGTTTGTCTCTCAGAGCTGGGGATGCTGAACTCCCTTGGGATTTCCCAGCACAGTGGAGCCCTCCTTGAGCTTCCCACTCCTGGACTCAGAACAGCTGCTTTGGTAGGAGAGCTGCTGCAAGAGCTGGAACTTGTTAGTGGCACAACCAAATCCACTTTATCTAGCAAGTACTGCAGCAGAAAAATATTTGGAAGTGGATTTTTCCAAGCCTACATCAGTTTGCATCTGCTGGTGGACTCGTGTCAGACAGAATCAAGTTCTAAAAGTCTCATTGTTTGGACAGTTAGTTACCTCTTGCTGCAAAATCGTGATTTTTAGGTTTTGTCCATGACACCTCAAGCCTTGTCTCTTAGTTAAATGCTACACTATAGGCAGGCCATTTGCCTTATTTTCAGTTTCTAATCTGTTTTAGTGCTTCTAGGAGTAAAGGATTGAAACTCTGTATTTGACTAATGTTGGCAAATTATTCAGTACACTGTTAATGTATTCATATTTGAATGAATAAGCAAATAAGCATTCATATTTGGTGGGATTGTAACTCCTGAAATTTATATTTAAGTGGCTAAAAAGGCTAATTTCTAGTACCCTAACTTCATCTTAGGAGCTGATAGTGACTTTATAAACATCTTTAGCTCTTTTCTTTGTCCTTTTGTAAGCCTTGAGGTATAAAAACTTTAAGAAGTGTTTTTTGTTTGGTTTTTTTTTAAAGGAATTAAATGCCCAGTAGCACAGCATATACTATTGTCAGGCTTGCCTGAATGTTTTGGGGTGAAATGATGCTGACTCCCAAGGACTGTCTGCCAGTATAGGAGACGTGGTGAAGTGAAGCTCTTCAGTATCTGGGGCTGTTCTGGTTCTGCATCCTCCTTCGAGTGCTCTGGCTCTGTTACAAGTCCCTGAAGTTCTGGAAGGAGTTTTACAGCTCACACAAAGCGTGGAAGTTTTATAATTAGAGCAGAGCAAGGCTGGAAAGCAGCAGACAATTAGCTCCAAAGAACGATCCCCATTAGCAGCTGAGAGTTTGGTGGAGCTTTGCTTGGAAACCACGTTGGCAGCTGGGTGCGAGTGCTGATGCACACGGAGCTGCTGAAAAGGGAAACTCTGGCAAGGGATTCCCATCAAACAGCCAAATTCCGAGCCAGCTTGGGCCAGCTGGGCCATATGGAACCAGCAGCAGTGGCAGCCCTTCCCTCTCTCCCCATCCTTTCCAATCCATATGGGATAGGAAGCAGCCAAGCCCCAGCAGGATTGGTGTGCTAATTTGGGATCCAGAACGCTGTGCTAGGCGGAGGAACTCTGCCTGGGGCATTGCTGGAGCTGGGGAACTCCTCTAGGAGCTGTTGTGAAAGTTCTCAGGAGATCAGAGCTTTTGGAGGGGCTGGAATTCTCAGCCTGGCAAGTTCCAAAGCAGGGTGACAGCCAAAGGGTGCAAACCCACATCCCTCACTCTTCAAAAAGAGAAATCATTCTGCTCTACCAGAGCTGTGGTTTGTCTCAGCAATTTCAGGAGTCATCCTTGGGTCAGTTATGGAGTGGGCGCCAGAGAGATTTCATCCAAAAAAAAATAATTAAAAAGGAACTATACTGTGAGCCACATGCAGCTTTCTGAAGTGTTGTGTGTGCTGGGAGGGAAGTCACAGAATTGCACCTCAGTTAGAGCTGTGAGGGAGATTGTTTAGTCCAAGGCAGGATCTCCTGAGGAAAGTTTTTTGCATTATTTTAGGATCAAAATTACATGTTCACAGGGCATAAAATTGCTGCTGTGAAGTCTGAAGTTATGTGATAACAGTATGAAATTTTATGTAATGAGAACATTTCTCATCTCAGATGGAACCTAATTGTGTGGTGTGTGTCAGATAAAGGAGTTGGGCAATGCTGCAAGACTGTTGCTAATGGAAAAATGTTCTTTCTTTGTTTCTGCTGCTTATGTTTTACATTGTTGAAAATTTTGGAAAGGGTATTGTAGCTCTTTTCCTAAAACATGATGATACCTAATTAAAGAAACACCTTGCTATAAGGGATAAAATATCAGATATTTTTATTCTGAATTTCTAATCCATTTCTTGAAGGAAGTAGTCTAGCATGAGGAACACTTTTAAAGAGAAGTTCTTAGTGGCTGCACCTAAACTGTTCTGTATTCTCTGTATCGAAGTCTTCTGAGCACACAGCAATCTAAATTTATCTCTCTATGTATTTGCTGCCTGAAGACAGCTCTTGGAGTTGCATCTAATATGATCATATGGATATTTCTAAAAAAGGAAAATCCCTCAGTTCTGCCCCCTACTACTCCAGGGGCCCACTCTAGGGTAGGATACCTGTGAGTCCATCTGTCCTTCCAGAAATAATGCTGGAAAAGATGAGGAACGTGTGGGATTATTTCCTAGGTGGCCCCTGGCATGGGGACATGTGGAATTTCCAAGGAGGAATTTGCTTGTGAAAGAGAGGGAGATTTGAAGCTTAAAAGGAAACTGAAGGAGCAGAGAGCTTGCCAGAAAAAAATAAATAAAAACCAAATAAGAGTTCCTAACAACTGTGAGGGAATTATTTGGGGTTATGTGGAGAATGTACTGGACCGACATTCTGAGGTGGTTTCTCAATAGAATTGGCTGGTTTGTGCTGATCTCCTCTGCTGAGTTGTTATTGACTGTGTCACCAAAGTAAATCTCTATTTATGGCTCAGGAACCAGAATTTCTTTCTAAAGAAGTGCATGGTCTGAAAATTTCAGTCCCTTCTAGGAACTTCAGCCTCCAAAAGTTTGTGTAATTAGAATATCCATAGCTGCTTTTCCAGTGTGACTGCAGTGAGCATCCTGGGAAATTCACCAGGTAATGATGGGAATTGTTGCTCCATCAGCCTCACTTCTTATTTGTAATGAAATGCTTTGCTCTGCATTCCACCATTCTCTTCAGAAATACTCTCAGATTTGTTTATATCTAATTCTCCAAATACTTTAGTCCATTCAAACTTACATGAATTGGAGGAGCAGGAAGTTCAGAGTTTAGCAATTGTGGTTTGTGAGTCACTGCCAATAACCATGAAGTGTTTAGGAGTTTGTTTTAGTTAGGTTTTTTTCCTCTCTGGTGAGCACATAGTTTTTAAAAGAGATTTATTAGAAGACCCTAATAAAAATGGTGATGTGTGCTCATATTGCATAAGGCATCTTTTTATTTATCATCACTCATCATTTATTTGCTGGTGAATGATGGATTAGTTTAGAAATAGCCATTGCAAGTACACAAACTTCAATTTCCAAAGAGTACTTGGCAGAAATAACTCAAGACATAAGCTTTCTGTAAGAGGAAATGAAAGCAAAGGATGAGATTTGGCCAAAACTTGTTCTTGTGTGCATCTCTTATTTCTTTTTTCTTCTCATTTAGGCGAGGCATTAGATTGTGAACAATGTTTGAAACTCTGATTTTAACATAACCATGTAAATAAATTGTGTTTCTGTCCTAATGGTGAGCTTTTAGCACATTTGTGATTTTGTAATTGCTGTCAATATAGCTCTTACTGATTTGTCTCCTGCTAAGAGAAGATGAATAGGATATGAAAGGGAAAAAGAGGAGCTGTAGGAATTTCCACTCTCAGGAGGAATTGCACAAACCCAGGCTCAGACAGCAGCCTGCACTTCCTGGTATTGTTTTGTGTTTATTTAAAATCCTCCAGTCTGCCAGCGAGGTTGGGACCATCCCTGGAGAAGAGAAGCTTTGTGCTATTGCCAAGAAGCATCTCTTTGATTAAACACATCAATTAATGCTGCTGTAATCGAACAAAATGGGGTCCTTTTGGCTTTAACCTTTCTTAATGTGGCATGTCTGCTGCAGACAAGAATGTTTTTAATTGAGGGAATAATGCTGTGCACACTAAAGAATACTTCTTTTTCTAGTAGAGAGAGAGCAAATGAACCCCCTAAAATATCCCTCAGTGTGTTCTGGCCTGGGTTTAAGTAGCTCTGTTAGCCAATAATTTTATTTACCACTGACAGCCAGCATCAGTGGCTCTTGGGAGAGTTGGAGAATTTGAGTTTTGCAGCTTTTTGGACATGGAAAGACAGACCCCCAGTAAATCTGCATGAGCAGAAAGTGCTCCAACCCAATTGAGGTGATTTCTATCACGCTAAAATGATTTTTACACTTTATTCCTCAGAGGCTGAGCTTGGGTGAGCTGTGCTTGAACCACTGCTCACACTGAAGGCCGTGGCTGCTGTACAGAATTTTCTCCATGGCCAGAATTGCTGCAGAGCTGCTGCACCAGCCCAGCTGTGACACCTGAAATTATTTTAATGAAATGACGCCACTTTTTAAGGCTCTCTGGTCTTTCACAGTGTAAGGGGTGACATGGAATCATTGGAATAGAATCATTAATGCTGGAAAATTCCTCCAAGTTTGAGCCCAACCTTTGACTGGTCACCACCAGGTCAGTTAAATCTGGGTGCCACATCCAGGTGTTGATCTCTATTTACAGGGAACCACTGGATATTCATAATTAAGAATTAGGAAAACACTGTGCCATTCCTCTTTTTTCATTAATTTCTAATAGAATAAATAATTACTTGAAAACACAGAAATAGTGTCTGAAACAAGCCAGCATGCAATTTAAAAACCTACATTCACTTGATGTGATGAGGCATTAACCAGAATTTGGAAGGAGGAGAAAGTTTCATGTTGCTGTCCTGATATAGCTCAGACTTTGGTGTTTTTTTTTTTTTGGTTTTGTTTTCTTTTAGGGGTTGGACTTTTTGTTGAGTTTTTGGTTTTAATTAGGCTTCCCTGCAGGCTGACACTGGCTACAAAAAGTCTCAAATAACATTTTAAATAAATATAAGAGGTAACAATTTAAATAAAAATAAATGAAGTTAATTAAAATACTAAATTCAAAATTGTCAGCATTTCCATTTATGAAGTGCTACAGTGATAAATTAAGTTAAATCTAGAGTGACAGAGAAGAATGTAGCTTAAAATTGCCTTTTTCATTGTAACCTAAAGAAAGAATCAGCAAAGAAGAAAAAATGCAAAGGTATGGCAATGCTTTTAGTTTTAATGCATATTGAATATCAGCAATATTTAATCATTATTTAGGTGTTGAATGCTCTGCAGTGGGTTAGAGTGTGCTGACTGTAAAAATGTTTGTGGGGCCCAGGAGCAGCCAGTGCTGTGATTAACACGGATCATTCCCTGCCTCCATCTAAAGCTGCACGAATCTCTGATGAGCAGACATGGAAAATGCACAGGAATTCTGGTGCTGCTGGAGGGATGCTCAGGGAAAACGGTGATATTTTCATTTTTCCCCTTGTGAAGCCACTCAATCCTGTATTTATAAACCAGTGAGTGAAGCCACGTAATGCAAGGCGTGCAGTCCCATCGTGGGAAATTGAGATGTTTTGTAATTTGTGGTGATTGGGCTATGGAGATGCCCACTGCTCTGCCACCTCCCTCTGATTTGGCCGTGGTTTTACACTCCAGCTCCCAGTTTTACCCAGGAATTCATGCTGTTAGTTTTCCTGGGCCATTAACCTAGGTTAAGCCCCTCACACATCTGATTTATTGAGGTTTTGCTCTTCTAAAGCTGGATACACTGTAGAATTTGTTTATTTCAAAATATTTTTTAAAGATCATGAGTTAGAGTGTGGAAACTTTTCCTTGGAAGCCATGGTGTACTTTTTATGGCATATGCAAGGGCGATAAGAAAACACAGAGGTGCTTGTTCTTTTTTATGTTGTGTCTGTAGTAAAAGGCTGTACCCATGTCTGGAGTGAAAAGTCTGAGTCTCTAAATTGCTAGAGAATGGGATCTGGCTTAGACCAAGTAAGAAAGGCTCTTTATTTCTCCTGGAACTGACACAATAATGAGTTAAATGCTGATGGGGCACTGGCTTGGCAGGCAGATGGCACAACTATAGTATGCTGAGGAATAATTCACTTACAGCCATGGACATTTTTATTGACTCTTCTGTGAAGAACAGCATGGTTGGCTGGTGGGATTTTCCTTTGTGTTTTAGCCCAGACTCCAAAATGTGATTTCTATTTTTTTTAATTTTCAGTGTATGTATTGGCAAACGAGCATATAGCTTGAGCAGATTTGGGCCTGTACCTAGAGTTTAGGAGCCGGGCTGAAAATAGAAAAATGTTTATTTTTTCTTCATTTTTTTTTACCTCTCCCTCATTACTTATCTTGGCATGTTACATTTTTTTTCAAATTTGTTAAACCTGTAATGTTGAAGGATTTCAGCTGCTCTGGAGTAATAGAGCCTCACCCAGCAGATGCTGAGAACTCTGAACCCAGTGCAATAACAAAAAAGTGATTCCTGCAGTTACTAATGGGGTGGTCACAACGGGGATTTTCATTTACCTGCAGGCTTGATTTTTTCGTGTGCTTTAAGGGAAAAGCCATGCAGCACCTCCAAGGGATAAAACTGTCAAGAAAACATTTATTGATTTGTTACTGTCGATGGAGTTTTGGGGTTCTACCTGCAGAAATCTTTGCTGTTTGATGTTGTGTGAGGATGGCTCCTCTGATGAATACCTGGAATACTTCTATGCCTAGTTAATCTATTTTTCATTGGCAGTCTCTGTAAGTGGGCACAGGTTTTCTGGTGCTCTAAAGCCCACACGATCTTGTAATCATTTGTTACATAAAATTGAACAATTCGATGAAATGAGCACAAGAATTGAGAAGCTTGGTGTAAGTAGAAGTTCAAATGAAGTTGGGTCGCTGCTTCTCTGTTGTTTGTGTGATTGTTGTGGGAGCAGTAGCCAAATGTGTGACGACTGTTTTTTAAAAATATTGGCCCGTTCTGGGAGATGAGCTCTTCATCTTCTCTTGGATTTGGGATTCCCTGTAGAACTCTTCCATATTTTCTGTTGGTTTGCTAGAACATCACACACAAGTTTCACCAACTTGCAATTAAATTCTCCCAGAAAAACAGACAAAATATCCTTGATTTGCTGCCTGATTTATGGTATTATGGAAAAGCACTGTCCCTCTCATAATTTTGAGGAAAAATAGGCCATTTGACCTTGTATTTACTACAGACAATAGCCAGCTAGCTGCTCCTACCTTCCAGCTCAATGTGACATCTCAGGTCTTTATTCTACATTTTCCTTGAGGCACTGGTGCTTTCGTTTTGCTTGATGTAGAGTAACAGAAATGTTTTGATTGAAGGGACCAGCCAAAGCTAATTCAGTGCTTACCCTGAAGCACGATCCCTGTGAACACACAGGCTTTATTCACCCATCCATTACAGAAAATGTTGGTTTTTTTCTTTAAAAAAAGACTCTTGCATTCAGTGATTTCACTGTAAATGAATGCCCAGGGTGTTCCCTGTGGGGCTGCCATTACACAGAAAGGTATGGATTGAAGAAGAGGGAAGACTTGTATGTCTAACTCAAACACGTCAAGTGTTCACTTCTTTGCTGCAGAAGAATAATGCATTTAATTAGACTATCATTGTGACAAATTGGTTGTGATGAGGCTGTCTATCTCAGGAGAGTGATGCTAATGTTTCTTGTAGTTTAAAGACTCTCCTGTGTTGGCATGAGAGAGAGAATTCATCTTTTTGGGGCCGTGGGAAAACAAGGAATTCTTCCTAATGAAAAGGTCAGATGCTTCAGTTGCCTTTTTTAGATATTTCTTTAAATGAGGAATTGTTTTGAGGACCTTTAAGATCTTGAAAGATTATATCCTGCACCACAAAACTTGTGCACCTAACTGGTTTTGTTTTAATCTATTGAATCAGCATCTATGGAACCAGATTTGTGCTAATACCAATACAACAGATTAATTTTCTTTTTCTGATCTCTACCATTTTGTTTGTTTGTTTGTTTGTTTGTTTGTTTTTCCTGTTAGGGATCCTGGAAAAGGTGTGTTTGTAATTTCTTGTTTTCAGAACTTCATGTTTTAAATGCTTTAGTTGATGGAATTTCCTGTCCATTTCGGCATAACATGCTAAGTTTCTCATCATGGAAATGTAAAATTAGGTACCTGCTTTAAACATTTCTTAAATAAGTTTCAAATATCAGGGAAATCTTGCCAGATCTCAGCTCTTTATTCAACTTTGTTTTTTCTGTCTTTCTTTTTCTCCCCTCCTCTTCTTTATACTTGGCAATCCTTTTCCCAGACTGTTCCTGCACTAGCCCATTTCACTGATCAAGTGGACTTTTCCCCTTCCCTAACAAGTCTGGAAGGATTTTCTGAGGAGGAGACAGAACAAAAGTGCTCAGTTCACCCTGAGTGTCTGCCCAGTTTGAGGTTAATTGGTGAGAAATGGCCCAAAGCTGCAGTGAGAGGATGAAGGCACCCAGCACTGCCGGCCTGCAAGGAGTGATGAAGGGAATTAGGAATTCTAGTAGCACTGCTGATTTGTGTAGAAACAGTTTAAGATTAGGCTGGAGCATTTCAGAATCCAAGGCATGGCAATTCTTGGCAAATTCTGGGTTTTTTAAAGACATTAAATAGGAGATAAATAGTTCTAAATAGATAAACATCTCTAAATAGAGATATTTAGATGAATAGATAAATATCTCTAAATAGAGATAAATAGACATTAAATAGTTGATTAAATAGTTCATTAAATAGGAGATGATCTGGAGGAGAAACTGCTGGAATTTCCTTGACCTGCAGCAGGTCAGGGTCTGCAGAGAAGTTGTCAAAGGTTTGGTTTGCTTGTTATGTTCATTAGAGTTGGTTATCAGATTGTTTCATTTGTTGCTGAGGGAAAGGCAGAGGAAACATTTCAATAAAAGCTAGTTAAAGCTGTCGCTGCTGCTGTGCTAGTGAATTACACGACTCTTTCTTCTACTCTTTTTCTTGTTTTCCCTTTCCTTTTTAATGAATAGTGATCACCTGTCTTGCAAATAAGTGACCTTATCAAACAATGTGCTTTTCATCTGTTGCTTTCATCTGGTCTGGAGGGCTTAATTTAAATAGATAGAAGCTGGGTTATTTTCCCATTGATTTGAAATTTTTAGAATAATTTCCTTTTTTCCAATTAACCTCAGTGTGATGTTCTGTTCTTTAGAGTGTTTGATATAAGCACAAAAGACACACAAATCTCCCTTCTTCCTCTTCGTACTTTGTCTTGTTTTGTCAAGTAGATTATTGCAAATTAAGTTGGACTTTCTTTCAGACCTGTATAGCCTGAAACAGTCTTCCCTGCCCTGGTTGCGTGTTTGCATGCAGACTTGGCTTCTAAACTTTTACCTGACCTTTAAACAAAAAAGAATCATCCCCAAGAGTCCAAAGATTGGAGATTCGTTCCATAGAAACACTGGAGCATTGATAAACTTTGCTCTTTCTGGCATGCTGGAAACACGTTGGGACTCAAACAGAACTGCTGTGTCCAGCTGTCAGCAGGCTTGATAACAGAATTTCAAGATTATTTTTTTCTGATTTTCTTAAATATTTATAAACATTAATTTCACCATCTTAAAGAGCACATCCCAGACCAGCCAGGTCTGTAGCCTGTCCCATGAGCTTCATATGATGTTCACCACTGCTGTAGACACAGCAAGAAAAGCTTCAGTGAAGATGCATGAAAGCCAAATCACCCTCAGGGTTTCCTGACAGCCACTTGGAGAACTCCTAAGAGCACGATTTGTCGTGTTGGAGATATTTCTTATCCTTCCTTCTGGGTTAATCCCTTATCACAGCTAAGTTGTGCTTGTGCAGAAGTAGAGGTGTATGGGAGAGGGATTTGCTTTCTAATTAAATGGATTATAGATAACATAAATAGATTTTTGTAAGTGTAAGTACATTTATTTGCTTAGTTTTTAACTTCCTCCTCCCCCAGTCTTTGCAGGTTGGCAGGTCAGTGTGATTTGGATAAATCTTCCTTCATTTCCTCCTAGATTTGTCTGTATGCTTCACTCCCATTACAGGAGATGGCATGTGTATAAAAACTGCTCAAATCAAACACAAATTAAACATTGATAAGGTTAGGCTGTGGCTTGATAAATATAAGTTGTGATATTTCAGATAAAGAGTGAGTGAAGAAACAGCTTCACACGAGGCAGGATTTCTCTGGGAATGTGTGTTTAAACTTGGTGGGGATTTCTCTGTGCTCCTATTAAGCTGCTGGAATCACTCAGCAGATTCTCTTGAGCCTGATTCATCCACAACTATATTTGTTTTGTTGTTGTTGGGGATTTTTAGATCCTATATTTAGATCTTGAATTTATCCCTCCATGTTGTTTGAGCAAGGAGCTAAAACCTAAAAGTCATTTCTTCACTGATGCTGCAGGGGCAGAGCTGGTCTCAGGAGACCTCCCAAAGGTCCTGCCAGGTCCACGAGAAGAAAACAGGTCAAGAATTGAGTCAGAAAGGCTGGGCCCTTGCTAAACATCCCTTTGTACTTGTGGGGCTGATAAGCTGTAATATAACAGCATTTTTTGGACTGAAAATTGATTAAATTCCCTGCAATTATATCTAGGTAACGTGGGAAAAACACCCCATAAATTGCACTTCTGTACTACAAAATAACAAAACTCGGAATATAACTTTTAATGCTGAGTTTCTGCTTATTTAACCACATTCATGTTTTTTTCAAGGATGTGAAGCAAATAATCTACAAATAATTTAATGTGTTTTAAGCAGTTTTTATTGTTTTGTGATTATCTCTTAGTTTGGCATTTTGCAGCAGCTTCTTAGCTTGCCATACCCAGAAAAGCCCGGCACATGTGCATTTAATGCCATAACTTGCTAAAGTTAAAATTTGGATTGAGTTTTCCCATTTAAAAGCCAGACATCTGAGACTTGTATAGTATGAATTTTGACAGGTTAGTGGATTGATTTTTAGTTTTTGTGTTTAGTGTGTAGTATCATCAGAAGTGTTTCCATCCTCACCTGAGCTTCCCTGAAGGGAAGGGGCAGATACTTTTCTTTTTCTGTTCTCATTACTGGGTAGGTTTGCATTGAAACAAGATAATTGCAACACCTTTGCTTACAGTGGATTCCCCATGTACTTTTAATTAGATGCAACCTCCTTGATTCCATTTTGTGAACAATTATGTAACTTGCTCTGCCACGTTAAACAGTTTGTGTTTCACCCCAGAAACGTGTGAAGTGATTCATAACTGTGCTGGGATCATAAAATCACTTTGTTGGTATAAAACTATCGAAGGTGAAAAGCAATCCAGGAACACCAGGGATGTGTGGAGGAGGAGGGAGGTGCTCACAGGAGAAGGGAGTGGCACCTGGAGCTGCCAGGGCAGAGGAAAGCACAGAATTTTCAAGTATTGCAAATTCTCCTTTCCATCCCTTGCTGCCTCTGTCCCCTCCAGGCTGGCAGGGCGAGGAGTGTCCCTGGTGACTGCAGAAAAGCATTTACAGATTAATAACCCTGTTACCAGGAGGACAATAACCCTGCTTGGTGGGAAGGCAGAGGAGAGCTTGGTTTGTGCTGTGTCTGTGCCTCAGTGAGACCCCAAATGTCTGCAGGCTCTGCTGATGTCTTGCAGAAGGACAAACACTGTCGATTTTGCTGCTCCTTCACTTTGTCCTGCTGGAGCTGCTGTGTTTTTGCTGTCACTCATTTCTTCACTGCAGGGAGCTCGGAATGAGCTTGTTAAATGTTCTCAGTACCTTAAACAGGGCACTCTGCAACTGTGCTTGAAATGCTCACTGGGTTAGCAAAGCCTTTGGGGTTTTTTGCCCCCATTCTTTCTGAGCATTTTCTGTGCATTTCTCCTATCTCAAGTGTCACTCTGCATTTTCCCCACTGGATTTGTGGCTGCTTTATTGTGTGGTTCACTTCCTTAAGCACTCTGGGTTTGTTTTTTCAGTTGTTTTCCTTCAGGAATCAGTTGCCAGTAGGATGAAGTAGGAAGGGAATTTGTCCAAGCCCAACAATTTTAACACAAATGCTGATTTCTCTGCATGTCTAAGGACTCACTTTGCTGCTAAGCCTGCTCAGGAGGTGGCTCAAATCTCTCTGGTCTCTCTTGCCAGTTCCTTTTTCCTTGTTGCAGCTCCCATCTCTCCTGACAATATAACAGTTTTAAAGGCACCACTTATGTCATGATCACAGCTGGCATTTGTGTATTTTGGCAGAGGAAAAGAAGGTGAAAGAAAGGATTTGTTTCCCATACATGTACACTGTACTTAACAGCATTCAGAATGATTGGTCAGAGGTGTTGGCCTAAGGAGAGCTGAAAAAGTACCTATGAGCATCCCCTGATGTACCTAAATCCTTTTCCTGGGTAGGTGCTCAAGTTTGGAATGAGTTTCTGAAATAATCCATTTCAGGGCAAGCTTTGTGAGGCTTGGTTTGACAGAGCCCTTGCTGTTCCTCCAGGCTTTCCACAACCACCCCTCTCCCTTCCCTGTGCTGCAGGGCAGTACCAGGCAGACCCAAGGCCTGGAAATATTTGGATAGCTCTAAACAAGGGAGTTTTCCCTTTAATTGGCAGCTAGCATAGGATAGCCTTCTGAAGGAAGCCTTAATTAGAGCTAAAGGACCTGAGCTTGTGTCTGAATCCAGGCATTTGTTTCTTTGATAATAGCCAGCTTGAGCTGTACTGGCAGAAAGTTCCTGGAGATTACTTTGCTTTCCTTCCCAAACAAGTTGGGTTTTTTAATCAGATCCTAAAGAGCAGAAGCAGCTTTCGAAACTGGTGGCTTTGTTCTGTTACTTCACTGCACAGTTCTAACAGCTTTTTAATGCATTTTGATGTTTGGGTTTTTAATTTTTAAACCAGGTTCTCTATTACTGATGAAAAGTCAACATCAAAGGTACTAATGTGGAGGTAAGTCTTCTCCTTGTCTGAAAAAGAAACATTCCAGCTATCTGATTTCCAAGGGAATGCTTAATTTTATTATGCCAATTGCAGGTGCTACATATTAAGTGCTGAAACTTAGCTAGCAACAGTCACTCAGAGTTAGAAGGCCACAGTGTAATGTAATTTTAAAGTGGGAAAGTGTGGTTTATGCATATGGAAAAGGATAATAAGAAATTCCTGGCTTTTGTATTGCCATTTGCATAGTTCAGAAACAGAATGTCCCCCGTCTGCAGTTGACTGGAAGGTCAGGAGGTTTCTGATTTTAATGGCTTGAAAAATCCCTTTGTTATGACAAATCCTACTTTCTTGAGCAAATGTATTTTTATTTTGCCCTTGCTGCAGTCACTCGTGCTTCATACAAAATGACACCTCCTGCTTCAGCAGGCACAAAGCCCCAGCAGGGCTGGGCTCCCTGTGCTCTGTCCCCAGATGGGATCTCCATCCCCACCTGCCATAGGGACACCACTGGAAATGTGGCAGGAGCTCACACAAAAGCAGTTGCCAGCTGCCCTCACCTGAATATTGCCCCTGTTTTAGTGTCTTTCAGGCCTTCCTATCCAGAGTTTTTGTGGGAAGCACTGGGAGTGGCTGTGCCGCCTGCATCTGGCAGGGATAACTTGGGATACCTCAAGCTGTAGCCACCTGAGTTTTCCAGGGTACTCAGGTTTCCTGACATGATTCTTTACACAATTCTTAAAGAGAATGCCAAATTAAATGCTTATCTTTCAAAGTGGGTCTTTTCCTGTGATTTTTGTGCTTTTGCACCCACCATAAATAAGCAAAGCCTGAGTTTCACTGTGCCTGTTCTCCCTGCTGTATGGTGAATGTTTCCCTGGCTTCGAGCTCCCAGCACCAAACAGCCCCCAGCCATTGTATATGTTATTTTGGAAACTTAATTCCTGGGTCAGAAATACAAATGGTCCAAACCAGGTTGCAAATATCCCCTAAATTCCCCCTTTTCAAGGGTTGTTGTGTTCTGCTTCATTGCATCAGCAGAATTCTCCGTTGGCGTTGAGTGCTAAAGGCCAATCTACTGAATTGTTAATTTAATAATAATCTCAGAAGATGGGGCAAACTCTAGAGCTCCTTTCAGTGCTTCATTTCTCAGTTTCCAGGCAGGGGAGCCTGGTCCCAGTGTGCCAGAGGTGGAATGTTGGGTGTCCCGAGTTCCTGCCCTGTTGGGGTGGAGGGAGTGTTCTCAGGGAAGGGCAATAGCTCTGCAGAGGTTCCATTATCTGTCAGTACAGTGATTTTCTGAGTATTTAAGCCAGAAAAGGGGCACCAGGTTTGTAAGCCTGAATAAAGCAATATCCTGAATAGGAATTTTCCAGGGGACTAGCTCTGTGGAAAGTGGGAGATAGGTTGGTTGTTTTAGCACCACGGCCACTGCGGTCAGTTTAGAATCTTTTTTCTTGTACTTTGTTCCTTTCTGCTTTTCCAGCTTCTGTAGTTTTAAAATCCCCAATATTCTTGCTGAAAACAAATTCTTTATGCATCTTTCTTCTGTTGGTAAGATTTGGGAGGAGTTTTTTTTTTCCTTCAAACTTAACTGTTGTCAAGATTAATTTCTGAAGCCTTCATCAAGCGTGTTCCTTTTGGAGATAGATTCACTGATCTATTCTATCTGCAAGGCTTTTACAACCAGGAGAAGTCAGGAATGTCCAAAAGTGAGGAAGCCACCAGTGAGGTCTCTGTGCAGGTTATTGACAATGAGCCCCATGATGAGGGAAAAGGGACAAATAAAATCCCACAGGAATAGCTGGTAAATGTTGTCCACCAAAAACCATTTTTTAATAAATTGAACTAAGAGATTTTCTTCTTCAATACTTAAGAGCACAATGATATATCTTCACCATTTTAGCAGGACTACAAGAAACCATTTACTTTTGTTTGTACTGCTCTTTGGCTTTTTCAAATATTGTACCTGGAGGTTTTCAAGCAGAACAACTGATTTTCTTTTCTTTTTTTTCTTTTTATTTTATTCTCCTAAGGTTGTTAAATGTTTATAGCAGATTTATGTTTGCTTATGTAGCTTCTGTTACGCTTCATGAACACTTCATGAATGCTTTGAATGCTCAAAATGTCTCAGCCAACTTAGAGAAAACTAAAGACACATTTTCTGTTTGTGTTTTATCATTGTTGGGTAATTTTTCTATTTTTCCTCCCTTGGTTCAGGTTGCTTAAGATAAAACCATCACAGTTCTCTTCAATTTTGCAATAATTTATCAATCTAAACATGCACTGCCTAATTAGAGGACCAGAACACTTTAGACATTTTGATAATTTTGCTGTTTCTGTAATAGGTTCCTATTTAAGCCCGCTGCTGTCCTTGCTGAGTTTGTTTTGTATTTTTCGTTTTGTTCAGGGGCAGTTTTCACTTGTTTTGGTCCATGGTAAGGATGTGTGTGCTGAGCCTGAGCTGTACACTGGGCAGCACTGTGGGATGATGCTTTGGCTGCTGCTGGAGCTCCTGGGGCACTTCAGTCATGCCAGTCTCTATAATTTCATCACATCCTATTTCTGTCACTTTTTTCCTCCTCTCCTGTCTTAAAATGCCAAACACCCCTGAACTGGTGTTTTTGGCTGTCTTGCTGGTGGAAAACTGACAAATAAAAGGCTTGGTTGGCTTTAAACTACACATCTGATAGGGGACACTGGAGAAAAGCTTGATTGACTATACTAAACAACAAAATTTACTTCTTTTTCTAATATCACTATTAAATCATAGTCCAAAAAATGTGTGTGAAAATGGAGAGGAACTGTGTTTTGGTGTGTGAAAAATATTCTTCTCAAAGGCAAGAGATTTCTAAACACCCTCCTACTGAAAGCAACTTGTCTTCTTCAGAGCCATCCAATGTAGGAACAAGAAAGTGGAATAAATCTCTTCCTCATTAATTTAACAGGGTACCTAAATTAGGATGTGCTGTGTCCACTGACAAATTCTGTTTTTTCCTTGGTTTGAAGCCAATCTGATCAAATTGTGTCTGGAAATGGCTTCAAATGTGAAGCGAGTTCAGTAAGGAAATGCTGTGAGGTGTAAAGTAACAGTGGAGATGTTAAAAACCCAGTGTGAATGTTTGGAAACAAAAGCCCTCATTAATAGTTATGGAGTTCAGTCATTGATTTAGGAGATTTTGAGCTAAGTCAAACACTCCCAAGCTGCTGAAACACAGCTCAACTGATCTGCCTTGTGCTGGGAGCTGCTGCTGGTGTTTTATTTGTTGGGAAGGTCCTGGTAACTTCTGTAATGCTCTGTTGGAGTGATTTTTTATATATTATTTTATATTTGTGGGTGATTTATTAAAAACTGAGGGTGTTTTTGCCCAACGAGTAGTGACATCCCTTAGGGAGCCTCTGTGTGTGTTATCATGTTGGCCTTGTTTGGGATACACCTTATCAGCACCAAGCCATAAAATGTTTATTTTGAAAATACTCACAAGTGGCTGCTGATAAAGTTCTTATGATAAAATTCTGTAGGGAGTATTTCACAGGAAATAAATGAATGTTTCCTAAATAACCCAAATTTAATTCTCCTAAGCACCTGAATGTGTAGGCTACCACAGAGGGACACTGAAAATTGTATTTTAAAACTAAATCCTTTTTCATAGGGAAACAAAACATGAATTATACCTTTTTTTAAAAAAAAAAGTCACAAATTAATATTAGCAACTCTGTTTGATACAAGTGCTTTCATTTTTGTAGGTCAAAAGTCTTTGGTCTGGTCTAATTCCTCTTTGCAGGCTGGTAATTTGATGTATACCCTGATAATGCAAAACAGTAAATCCTGATCAATGTGAATGATTTTTTTGAGATTGATCATTCCAAACTGAGATCAGAAAATGTTTCAGTGTTTGCTACAAAGAGGGGAGCAAAAATTCATGAAGATAGAAGCAGTTTTCCCTAGAACTGGTGGGCTGCTGGAGTTAAGGATTAAAGAGGTGATATGTTAATTATTAATCACTTATTTTGGGCTAATATTGCACAGCAAGAATTTTATTCATAATGCAGGCAATGCAGAAAGAGGAGCAGAATGGTAGGTGTTTGTTTGCTGATATTTTCACTCATGGTAATAGAAGCTGCATTTCTGGAAAAAAAATACCTTCTCTTTGTGATTTATAGGAAGATGCCTAAAGTAATTCAGCTTGATGAGCAGGTCTTTCAGGAATGGTGAAATGCTGAATGAAGAAATGGATATGTGATTTTGGTTATTATAGACAGGCTGGCATCTTGCTGGGTGATGCTTTCTCTCTTACTTCTACCCCTTGCTCTGAGAAGCCAGAACCCAATAAACCACAAACAACCCTGAAAAGGAACTTGAGCAAACAGCAGAAGCCTTGAAGGATCAGAGGATCTTCCTGGCCAGGCCCCATTGCCTTCAGCATCTCTGCTGAGAGGATTCTTACCTGACAAAAGAGGCAACTCCTTTGCTCAATGACAGCCAAGCAATGCAGTGATGACTCTATTCCTTATTCTCTTGGCAGGTCGTATTATTATGAACATTAAAGTAATCAGTTCCCTGTCACTTAACAAACCTGCCTTCCCTTCCCTCAAACAGCCTGATTTCAGCTGCACGCTGCATTATTTATGTGTTGTTTTTACTAATCCTTGCTGGCCTAAAACATTACAATAATCTTGCCATCTAGTAGAAATATGACCTATAATAAGCCTGAGGATGAAGTGACAATGCCAATAGTCATTGCTGAAGGGATTTTTATGGCTTTGTAGTGCCATAGGGGTCCTCCATTAATTTAAAGAAGACAGCAAAGTGGATTATTCAAGGAGCTCATTTTAGTAAAAATTTATTTTCCTTCTGAAATTGATGTGAGGCAGATTTTTCTTTTCTCTTAACTATCTGCAAGTGTTTAGACCCCCTGTGGTCTGGACTGGCTCTTACATGGCATCCTGTCAACATGCTGCTTATCAAATGTACCCAGCCTGAGACCACTTTGTCTCCTTGTTCTCTCTCTGGGACTGTTTAACCAAAACCACTAATTACAAAACAGCAAACAAATGATTTTAGCTGATCTGAAACTGCACAAACTGTTGGGAGGTATTGGCCAGGATAAAGCAAGCTGTCTCTTGACAATTTTGTGTAGCTTTACTGAGCACTTGGAAAATGATCCTGAATTTGCCAGTAGGATGCTGAGGGGGCGTGTGCATTTTCGTTCAGATTGAATTTTCTCTAATTCCTGTGCTCCCTTACATTTTGTGAAATGGTTTGGGAGTATCAAACTGGGTTTGTTCTCAGGTAAAATAAAATTAAGGATTCAGAGGGATGCCTGTGCTTCAGTGAAGAGTGGTTTTGATCAATTGGGACCAAACTGAAGCTCTGAAAGATAAAAGGGCAAAGCCACTCGTGTTGTCACCAACCATTCCCCTGTGCTCCAGCTGCAAACCACTGCACAGGCTCCAGGCTTTTCTGTGTTCATGCTGTGGTTTAAACTTTGTCTCTTCCAGTCCAGTTAAATTCAAATACTCTGCTCAGTGAAATTTAGCAACGTTAAGAGACACAAATGACCTGGTATCAGTGTGTGTTCTGAGCAATATCTGTTCTTTACTGGGTTTAGTCAGAGCAGAGCTTGCCTCCTCTCATGTTTATTGAATTCCAGACAGTTATTCTGTCAGAATTTCAGACAGTTATTCCACAGCAGACTGTTAAAGCTCTGCCTTTTTTTTTTTTTTTTTTTTAATTATCATTTTTATGGCACTTTTAGGCAAGAGCTATTAAAAAAAAAAAAAAAAAGTCAATAAATAACTAGGAAAATCCTATAAGGAAATAAAGATTGGTGAATCCCTCCGTGCTACCTTTCAGCAGAGAGTCCCAAGGTAAATGGTGCAGTTTGGCAGTTGGTGATTTACAGGAACATTAACTTTCAAGCTCAATTGGAGCCTGGGAGCTGTGCCTGGTGTAAGGAACGTGCAGGTTGTGAGGAGTCAGGGGGACAAAGGGGTCACCTGCTGCATTAGAGGGAGAGCACGTTCCTCAATACCTGCAGCAGCAGGGGCATTCATGAACTGTGCCTCTTGCACTTCTTGGCTCTTAGCAATAGAAGCAGCTGTAGACACCAGCAAAGCCTTTTTTTTTTTTGTGCTGTCATGACAAATTATTATGGAATTGATAATTTGGGGGGGGGGGGTGTCTCCTGTTGAAAAATCAAATATAAAAACTGTCTTGGAAGCCTTGGTAGCTAACTTTTAAAAACCATCTTCAAAATAGAAGTTGGCCATTATGAAATGGGGTATGCTATGCAAGAGGTCTTCAACAGAGTGGAAAATATTCTTCTAAGTTTAAATATCTCTTCATAAATATGTCAGAGACTTTATAAATTTTGAATTTAGAGTGCATTTTTTTAAGACATTTTAACTACTTTTTTTCTGATTGGATTGATACTTTCAAGATGAGTAACTCCTGAAATTTCCTCAGCTCCATCCCATTTGCTTCTTTCTTTCTAGTGCAGTTCATGTATTGTACTTTGAGTGGAGGAAGTTTTTGTCTGCCTTCTTACGGCTTTGGTGAAATTGGGTGATCTTTAATGGACTGAAAAGTTCTGTGTGTGAAATGAGTAGAGTTGCTATTGTTAAATATGTGTGTTTGCTATTGAATGAGCAATTTGCAAGATCTGTGGCACAAATTAGAAATCCAGAAGTGGAGCTATAGCATAAGCATTTACCATTTGCTGTAGTCTGTGTCTCTAGAACTGGCATAAAAAATTCATGTAACAGTTGTGACTGTAACTTTCTACAGTCTGAATTTGCCTTATTACTGCAAGTGTTTTCAGATATGTCTCTTCAGGAATTTAATCAAAGACACAAATTCTAAAGGATCTGCTCTGGACATTCCTGGCTGACTAAAATAATCCCTGGGCATGAACACCAGGGTTGCACCTTACTGCTCCATTGCAGTATCTGTCTATTTAAGAGGGTTAAATCAGCACTTGTTGAAATATTGATGTCTGAAATAAACCATGCACAAGATATTGTTCAGAACAGTTAGGGTATCTTCCATCTAGAACATTTCTGGTATGCTGGATTAAATGTTTTGGTGTTAAGTCTGTTTCTATGAATTTCTTATCCTACCACTTTGAAAAATTCACTTCATCTTTTGATTTTTTTTTTTTTCCCAAAACCAAAGATAAAAACAGACAGGATAATAATGCTTATGTAGGGTGAGAATGATTTGATTAATTGATATCTCTGTAGTCTTTGTGCTTTGAAGAATTAATTACTTAGTTGCATTTGAAAGAGCTATAAAATATTGTCAAGCATATTTAATCCTAAAAAAACCAAACTAACAGCAAAAACCAATAATTCAAGCCAGATTAAAAAAAAAACCCAAAAAAACCAAAACAAAATCAGTAGCTAGATAGACATCAATGATCTGATTGAGGAGTGGACAGTTAATATTTCAGATGGCATCTTTCGCTCTGGCTGAGCATGGCTGAGCATCCAGTTCAGGAGAGTCTGTGTGTAAGAAAAGCTCAAATGAAATACTCTGCACAGAACTTACTGAGAGGTTTGAGATGATTCTTTCCCTCCACGAAATAACAAAACTCAGAGTGAGGCTAATGCTTGTGGTAACAGGCATAATGTGATGGATATATCATGTGTGAGGTAGCACTTGCCTTTTCCCACAGTGATGCTTGAATAAAAACAGTAATAGAAATGCTTCTACTTTGCCTTTAGAGAACCTGTTGACCTCTGAAGTTTAAAACGCTCATATCTTTCTCTTATTAGCATCTGTTGGGAGAAATGAAGTGAAAAGATTGCTGCCTTCTTCTACTTAAAAGCCTATTTAAATTAAAATGGTGATGCACATGGGTGTATATTGTACTAATTTGAGTTTTCTGCAATTTTTCTAAACAGCATTTTGTGTTGAAAGTTAAGGTGAGCACTATTTGTCTATAAGGATGAATTAGCTCAGTGGCTAAAGCATATAAAAAAAAAAAAAAGCAAAGAGGAAAAAATGATATTTCACATAAAAGCAGATGTGTAAGGAAACCAAACCTTGCCTGGCTTCCACAGATCTGGGTCTCTGGAGTCTCTGTGCTCTGGGGGCATCAGCAGGGAAGGGGGAAGAGGACATAAGACAAAACTTCCAGGCAAAAGAGAAATCCAGAAGTTTCTCTTGCAGCTTCTCAAATGTATTTACTGGAGCCATTTATCCTGGCAGGTACCAGAAGTGCTTTCTGAAAGTTTCCAGGTGTTCTTGAAAGACTTGAGAGTACAAATATTGTATTAGCTCTGTAATTGCTTAGTGTTGTTCTTCCTGGGAGGGTTTTGGAAGTTTCTCACTGGTTACTGGATGTGAAAACTCAGGAGGTGTTTGCTTTATGATCCAGCTGTGCTGGGAATTCTCCTCTGCAGAGGTTTGGATGGCTGTGACACAAATCTGGCACTGCATCTCCTGCCCTGAAAGGGGCTGTAGGGAGGCAGGGAGGGTGAGAGGAGCTCCAGGGAATCCCTGCATGGATCCCTTGTGGGAAGGAAGGGGTGAGGAGCTGTGAGTGAGACCCTCGTTACCCCCCAAGCATTAATTCTTTATCCCCCAGGCATTAATGCCCTGTTGAACGGTGCCATTCTCAGATTTGGGTTCAGATTTTCAGGCAATAATTGTGAGTGGATCCCACCCTGTTATCTCCAGTGTGCCCTGGCATTCACCAGTGTAATTATTTCACTACAGGCTCTAAGTTATAGCTCTAACATGTGGATGTTAAGTGTTTTACACAGCTGTAATTGCAAATCTATATAATTAGATGCAGAGTCTCTTCAAGATGCTGACCCCTGCCTAATGGCACAAACCAATTTTTATTGATGGTGGTAATCCAGATAGCTGGAAATGGATAACTAAAAGGATGGGAGAGTGAGAGAAATGAAATAAACATCTGAACTTCAGCTCTCACTGCAAGAAGGTTTAGTTTAGTAATTTAATCATTGGAGTTCAATAGAAGGCCTACTTGCTGTCCTTTATCTGGAGTGCTGAACAAGTTCTTCAGCTTCAAAAAGAGAAGCTGAGAGAAAAATGCTTGGACATATTTTTAAAATAAGTAACCCACAACAAGCAATCTCTGACAAAAACCAGAAAACAGTTTTCATTCTTTCTTAAAATAAAGATACTCCCACAAGGACTATTAGTGTCATGTCAGTCATAAAGCATCTTTGTAGTTCTGCAATTATGTTGTACCTATGGCATTTAAAACTTTTGAGAGACCGGAGAAGGTTGCGTAATTAAAAAAAAAAAAAACCAGATAACAAAACCCAAAAAAACTTTTGGGGCTTTGCACTTTGAGATGTTGAAATTTGCAATGGTTGCACAATTGAAATAAATTAAATTGGTTTTGTATAATTAAGCACTTCAGTATATTCCTTTACTTATTAACTTTGAGATACTGCACTCTTCATTACCTTAGCTGCTGCATATATATATAGTTACAGAGTAAAAGGGATAGGGATAGATGTTAATTACAAGCAATTTATTCATTTACAAGATTTTATTATTACAAAGCTTTATTCATACACTAAAACTATAGAGATTGATAAAATAGTCATAAATTGATATGCAGGCTGTATGATATCATGAAGGGGAAAAAATAAACCACAGCCTTTTAAAAATTATCAATATTTTATGATGTGCTGGCACCCAGTACTACCTGACATAATATAAATAAACAGCATCACAGATATCTCTGGGTGTTTTGTGTTTCATAAAGATATTGGGCACAAAAGATGAGCTTTGAGAGTTCCTTGGGAAAGTAGATCTGGGCTGTGAGGTTTGGTTTTATTCCAACACAAACAGAACAGCAGGCTAGGGAATTTCAAAGAATTTCAGTGAAGCTGGAAGTATTCTTACTTTGTGACCACACTTGTCACCGAGTATAGACAAAACCATTTCCTGCTGGTGGGACATTCCTGCACATACCCGTTTGTGGTGAGCAAATTTATTCTGGCCAGAACAAGTCTCCTAGTGCCAATTTGTATAAAATGTGGTTGTCATGCTGCCAAACACCACAGTGAAGTTCCATACAAATGGGCATGTATTCTGGGGTTTCTGCAAAAACAAAACAAAAAAAACCAAAACAAAACCAAAAAAAAAAAAAAAAAAAAAAAAAAAAAGAAAGGAGGAAAAAAATATGATATTTACAGGTGTGGGATTTTAGGACATTGTTTTAAATTGGTAGGAATCTCACAAAGAAAGCCCCCTTTTTACAGCCTTAATGAAAAGGGTTTAAAAATCAGACTTGAGTCTTTTTTCATGGGCTGGGGACTTCAGCTGAATGGTCCCATTTACATGAGAGAAACCTGGACAGGTCAGTGAGTGCTGTGTAAGCTGTGAAGGGCAGCAGAGCTCCAGCCTGGGGAAGCAGGGTTGGAGAGGGAGGAATGGATCAGCCATGGATCTGCTGTTCTGGAGATGCCTCATCTGGAGATGACAATAATGACCATGACCAGAGCTGAGGCTGTTCTCTCACTCCTCATCTGGAGATGACAATAATGACCATGACCAGAGCTGAGGCTGTTCTCTCACTCCTCATCTGGAAATGACAATCGTGACCATGACCAGAGCTGAGGCTGTTCTCTCACACCTCATCTAGAAATGACAATAATGACCATGACCTAGAGCTGAGGCTGTTCTCTCACAAATGTTGAGGAAAGAGGAGAGACTGCAGCTTTGGAAGAATCCCTGAAAGCACATTGGTAGTTTGGATTTATCCCAGCAGCAGGGGCTGGGGGGTGGTTGGTAGATGATAATCCCTGAATTGTGGTTTTCCCTGGATCTGTGTGGAGCAGCAGCCAGCAGGACATGCTCCAGGATTGAGTTTTCTGCTGCAGCTCTTCAAAGCCTGTTTGCTCTGAGTTCTGGAGCAGGTAATGATTCTGATGGAGATCCTGGCAGGAACTTTTAACACTGAGGTCAGCGCAGGTGTTTTTGTCTCAGTGAGATGATGTCTGTGCCAAGCTTGCCCTCTGTGCCAGTCTCAGGAATTCACATTTCCAGCTCAGGAGTGTGTGCTGTGCCAGGGACGGGGTGTGTGTGGTTAACTTCTCCGGGTTTATTCGCACAGCTCTGGCTGATAATGAAGGGGGTGATTTACCAATGCCTCTCGAGGGCATGGTATGATGAACCTGTTGACATATAAAAGCAGCAAAGAGCACGTTGAGCCTTAGGAAACTGTAAAAGCATTTTGCACTAGTGAATGTGTGCTGTGCATTAGGGAGCTGACCTTAGCACCCCAGCACATTTAATTTTGTCTTTCTTTTAAATTCTCTGAAATACTTTAAAAAAAAACCAAAAACGCTTCATGTTAAAACTCTTGCACAACTTAGAGCTTTCCTCTCATGAAACTTGTAGTTGATTTCTCTGAGAATCAAACTAATTTTATTTATTTAACACGTGGAGTTGAAAGCTGACCATCACACTCTCTACAACTACAGGACAACACATCTGCTTCTACCTGGTGGTTCCTTTAACTACTTGTATTATTGCTGAAACAGAGTTTTCCACGCTGTGTAACTCACTGGAATGACAACTGCTGAATGATTCATGATTGCAGAGGTTTTGCTGGTGGTCCCAAGCCCGACGTGGGCTGTGATGAGAACCACGGGGGCTGTGCCGTGCCCTGCCTGAGTTTGTGGAATTCAGTCACTGGGACACACACTGTGACATCTTGGCACAGCTCCCCTGTCAGCAGGAGCTGTGTGGGGCTGCCTGGCCCTGGAGATGAGCCAGGCTGTGCCAGCTCACATCCAAAGAGTGCGGACAAATGCAAATCTGCACAAACAAGGAGCGCCGTGTTGCTAAAACTGTAAAGTACACGAGAACTAACACGGGCAAATGTGAGTTGTTTATGAAAAATGTGTTGAAGTGCCATAGGGTGGAATTATCACTTATAAAGATCTCACTCCCACAGCCCTGAATAGCTTAAAGGTGCTGGAAAATAAGGTTCTGCACTGTTCTCTGGAGATCATGTCTATTTTGTCTTAATTATTATAGCTCTGAATATTGTTGCTCTTTAATGCCATGTTGTGAAATCCCTGATGTGCTCAGCACTCCAACCAACAGTGCAGAAGATTAATCCTGAAAAAAAACCAACATAATAATTTAATTTAATCCCCCCACTTCTTCAACGAGAATTTTCTGAGCAGTCTCTGTACAACTTACTGGACCTGCAAACAAACCTGGGTGTCAGTACATGGATCCTCTGCTTTTCATTATGTTCTAAGATGTACAGCACCATTTATTCTGATATTTCTGTAGGAGAGTGTGATACATTTACTGTATCTGTATCCATTGTCTGCCTGTCTTTCTGACTTGCCTCATGATGTGGTGATCTTTCCAGAATACAAAACCACCTCATATGAAGTTATGGACTTGCTCCAAGAAGTCTGAGCAGCTCAGTCTTAATTATAGTCTGGATAATTGAGTTACAGAAACTACTCCCTTAAAAAATACAGCTTTTAAACTGTATTTTTGCATGACTGATTCTAGTCATTAGTCAGATGAGATCAAGTCCTAGGTGGGTTTTTCAAAATGGTTTTTTATTCAGTTGCATTCTAGTAGTGAGGCAAATGGAGCAAATTGAAAGAAGTTTTCCCAAAGTGCGAGATGGAAAGGCATTTCCTCAGAGAAGTGCTCACTGTGGTGGGTGTTTGTCTGTGTGAGAGGCTTTGAGGAACTTCTGTGGGTGACAGCAAAGTCTCAGAGTTCCAACCCTGCTCCAACTCTGATGGGAAGCGATGGCAGCGAGACTGGGAGGGCTGAGGGGTCAATTGGCTCTGTCTGTGATGGCAAATGCTTAATCCTAAATCAATCTTTCTTCATTGCCACGGAGAAATGCAAATAAAGGGTGATTACAGCTTTCCTCTTGCAGGCAAGAGGTGAGGCTTCAGAAAAGTTGCAAGAGTCAAAGGATTGATTTGTTGTGGAGGATAGTTAGAGGAGACAGCAAATCAATTTACTGAAGCCTGAAGTTTGTGGGAGGGTCTGAGAGGACTTCTGGCTAGGGAGGACTAAGTGAAATGATGCCCCAAAGAAAAATGATGTAGATAAAGGTGGGCATTTGTGAAATGAAAGGAAGGGATGTGGAATTAAATGCAGATCTAAAGCAACAAAGAATCTACTCTTATGGTTGAGGATTTATGGTAGAGGTAAATTAAAGAAGCCAATTGTTGGCAGAAAATTGCTTGAAGAGGTTTTATAAAATAGAGATAGAGTCATAAGGACTGAGAAAGTAAGGGAGAAGAAAAATCAAATTTAAATGTGTTTCTGGGAGGGAAACATTACCATTTCTTAAAGCTGGTCTGATTTCTGGCTGAGATATCATTCTAAACTTTTGTAAGGAGATAAGTATTTAAGGCTTTACTTGAGCAGTGTAACGTCCTTTAGAGCCATTTTAATCTTTTATGAGAAGATTCTTCTCCACTAATTTTTGCTGAAATCAACTGGTTTCTCTAAAGTGAATATCAATGAAATCTCTACAGTAGACAACTTTTTTAAAGTGAGAGGTAAATATAGGAAAAATGTGTAAATAGAGAAGTAGAAAAATTACTTCCACAGTAGTTTTTGTTTGTTTTTTAAAAATAATGATATATTATATTTATATAATGTCATATTTATAGACATAATCTGAATGAAAGTTGAAAGATTAATTCTGTATTATTGGTATTTTGTCTAGGAAAGATAAGTTTGTATTCTCTGTGTGGTGAGTTGAGTACAAGGAGAGAGACAATTGAATTTGTAATGTGGTTCATTGAGTGCAGGAATAGAAATAGAATGTGAAAGTTTCTATCTTCTATTTACTGTTTTTGGCCTTGCTAAAATTGTTTAAAAAGAAACTAAAAATTCACCAATATAAAATATTTCCTTAAGAATTCCCACGAAGGAGAGATGCAAGGTTATGTAAAATTTCTCACTCTCAGGATCCAGGACAAGGCAGGATTAGGTCTGTTGTCTTGCAGTTGATGTTTATCATACATATTTAACACAGAAAATAGTTTTGCATTTTTCATTTGATCTCCAGCTTTCCAGAAGTCTTCCTCCACCGTTGTTGATCTTTTGTCTTGCATCAGTCGTGTGACACGTGCTGATTTTACTGTGTGTCATAAGCTGGTGGTTTTGAGGGAACTCTTTCATGTCATTCCCTTTGTCATGTCATTTACCACTTTTATTAATTATTTTAGCTGTGATTTTTATATTTGCAGTGGTTAAATTTCCCTGGTATAATCAGTGTTTGTCTACAAAGGAGAACAAATGTCTTTTCATTCCCCAATTCAAAAGGTTTGTCTTTTTTGGGCTCTTCAGTTAATACATTAATCAGCAGTGTCTCTGAGCACCCACTGACTGAGCAGCAGTGACATTTTCCTTCTTCTCATTTTCCTTCCCTATTCCAACTCTTTGTTTGCTCAAGAAAGGAAATGTGGGCTGTTGTCAGCACAGGTTCTTGGGCTGGACGATGGGGACCTTGCTGAGGGTCATTTGTGCCACTGCTGCATCACAGCTGGATATGGGGATTGGGAAGGACATGAAAAGTTCATGATGGTTGGATTTTGAGTTGCACTTCGCTCATACTGAGCAGCTCTCAGCTCCAGAGGGCACAGCCAGCCTATCTGCACTGCCTGGAAAATTCCATTTGGTTCAGTCAACACGTGTTACACGGCCTCCTCTTTCTTCCCAACTGCTCCCTTTGAGATAAGCCTGCAAGAGTAAAGAAAGCAAAAATATTATTTTTACCTTTGAATGCTGAGGCTTTTATATATGTAGAGATATATCATAACATCTTTACATCTTTGTAATAATGTACTTTATCTTTATTTACATTGTAGGAGAATACTTAAAGGATTGTGGGACAAATCCTTATTTAGGTTGTTGCAATATGTTTTGTTTGATTTCTCTCCGTGATAATGTTTCAATTCACACAAAATACAAAGCTGTACTTAATTTTAAAAGATCAAATAGTCTGTAAAAACAAAGAGTACAGATCCAGGATGTTTTGGGTTATTTTTGGAGTTTGATGCTTTGGGGTTTTGGTTTGTTTTTTGTTTGCTGTTTTTTTTTTTTTCCATTTATTGATCCTTGAACCAGTGTTGTTGCTAGAAATATGGCTTGATGCAAGTTCAGATCTTTCAGTTCAGTGAGTAATTCATGAGATGTAGGAACTGGAATAATAAAAAAATAATAAAAGCATAAACTGATAAGGTTTAAGGGTCACTGTCTTCTAAATTGTGGAAGTGTTTCATGTTCTTTAAGGAAAATTCCTGAAGAACTTACACAAGTAGATTTAGTGCAGTAATCTAAAGATAGCAGATTTTTTTTTATGGAATACATACATCACAGGTACTAGAGAAGATAACACAAGACTCGCATAACAATCTTTATAAGTGAAATTATTCCCAGTCTGTTGTGTCTGGACAGATTAGCACACTTTTATAAAATTATTTGACTTAATATAAGCAGTTACTGTGTCTGATTTCAGTACCATATGTTATTGCACTGAATGTGTGCTTAATCCAAGACAAGCAAGAACTCAGTATAAACAGTTTGGAAAGCCAGTGATGGCCACATTCCGTGGTTTTGGCTCTCAAATGTTCCAAATGTTTATTTTCGGATCTCTCATCTGAGACATGGAAACCCTTCACCTTGCATCAGAATGATGCCTTAATGATTTTTATCTCATTAACTATTTCTAAAAGCTCAGATTGTTCCTGGAACTTGTCATCAGGAAGAATGGAAGCAATTGCCCCGAATAAACAAATTACCATTTTCCTTAACATGTATAAGAGCTCTGTGTAAAAGACAGCAGTGACAATATTGACATTGTTTTCTTTAATCCATTAGGATGCCTTATTTTCTGCAGAATAAACAAGAGGGGATTTAAAGTGAGCTTTGGTTTTGTAAGGCCATTTTATGACTTCATCTTCTGTGGGGGACACTCAGTGCTGGCCACCACAAGGAGTGGTGACCTCTGCCTCTCCTGCCTGACCCTGCTCTGAGCAAAGCTCTGGTCAGAGCAGGGACTAGATCACGCAGGAAACAGAGATAGTTCTTGTATTAAATATTTAACATTAAAATGTAATATTCAACACTTAAAGCCAACCCAATATCTGGGCTAAGGAGCCTTGTAATGATATCTGGAATATAATGATAACACATCTGTGTTAGAGGAGCTGCCCTGAATATCCCTGGGTGGGCTTATAAACCCTCCAAAGAACAGAGCCTCAAACTGAGACTGCTGCTGAGCCTGATTTGCACTCCTGTCCTGCCTCCATGCCCCAAGGACACAAATCTGCCACACTTACGGAGGCACTACGAGCCAGGGAAATTGTGGCACTGGCAGACCTTGGCCTCAGTCTGTCAGGGCTTCCAAAATCTCTTTATTCAGTGCAGCTTCCCATGAATTTTATGTTCCCTCCTCTCAGAAATGCAGCACAGTAGACACATTATATAGGTCAGCCAGAAAAATAATTTTGTAATATTATTATTTGTTATGTTTAGCTGAAAAGAACAATAGTTATAAATGTATGATTCCTCTCAAAACAGAATGATGATTCTCTTGACAGCAAACTGCAGCAAAACCTGACATCAAGGTAGAATTTTTCCTGTAACTTCAGAAGGGATTTCTAACCAAGACTGAGGATGGGCTTGGCATAACACAGGAGTGTTGCGGGGAACTCGATGGGGTTTTGTAGGATCTGGGATGGCACTTTCCCATTAAGAAAAAAGGAATATTTGTATTGCTCTTCTTGATGGGAGGCTGAAGTGCAGAGCTGTCCAAGGGAAGGGAAGAAGAAGCAGTGAGGCTGACAGGCACCATTTATTTGCTGGTACAATACAAATTTTTATGGATTTTACTAGAAGAGTATGGAGATTTTGGGCTCTATCTTGACCATCTGCAAAGTATCAAAAGACCTGTAAATTTTCCCTAAGCTGTGCTGCTCCAGCCCACAGGCATTCTTGGCTTAAGTGAGCGATGGATCCTCCTTGCACAGATGTGGCTTGGGGCAGCTGGAGCCCCTCTCACCTCCCCTGGCCCTGGGGACTCCCACCTACCTTCCCCTGCTCCTCCCTCCTTCACAAGTCACATTCTTTGCATCCAGTCTGAATTCTATACCACAATTTAGGATAGAGGCTGAATAATTTACTGAAAGTCATGATAAGGAGCAATAAAAGCATTTCCCATCATATTTTTTTGCCTCCTGAGGGATTATTTATGGTTGGAGTGCCTGTCCTGGGCACACTCCTGCCACCTGAAGAACAATCTGACTTTTTATTTTACTTCATATACTCAGAGCTCCAATATGTACTAGAAAAATCTAACATGCTTTATAAGACAAATAGTCACAGCTGGGGATAAGGAATATAAATAGGATGACATCAAATGAAAAGAACTGATGATCCAACAAGGCTTCTATAGATCATGTTGTCTAATGTCAGGAGAATTGCAGATTAGTCTTGCTGTTCTTTATGAGTAAGCCTATTTATCAACTTTCTGGAAAAATCTAATTTGAGGTGGCATATTTTCCTTAGTTCTGCCACACTTCAAAGCTTAAAGTGTAGGGGTTGGTCAGCCATTCTCCCCTGGCTGTAATCAGTGTGTGAGATTCCCTTTCAGGCCTTTCTCCATAACCAGGTCCTCGCTACTCCTGGCTGACTCTGATAATGTAATTTTGGTTGGCTTGATTAGTAAAAAAATGAGGAAGCCTCAGCTTTTAACAACTTTATCCAATTCAGACTTAATGTTCAGAGAGAAAGAGCAATTTAAATTGCAAATGTTCTTTATAAGAAGCTGGATTTCTGTAAAGTATAACTTAGTCATGCCACAGAGAAAGAAGATGACAAGCCCTAAAAAAAGCCCCACATTTGGACAAGGTGGATCCGGGCAGGGGCTCCACTGTTTTTCCTGAATAACCTGCAGAAAGATAAACTATTTTTATGACAGGATATAGCAAGAAATGTGAATTTTAACAACTCTGGAGGAAATATGCGGGAATATAAAATCTTGTAGTTTTGCTACCGTGTACTACATTTTTAACACAATGCTTTATATCCGAGTCACAAAACGGATTTGTGTACATTTATATTCGTTCTTTAAAAGCTAAGTAGAGCTCAGGAAAGTAAAACAAGCTGTTTGATATTATGTTTTTTCCCTCCTTTCACTTGAAGTGTGAATACCTTAGCATCTAATGTCACATTAGTTTTATATATGTAAATACTTTCAAGCCAGAACATATAGTGTAAGCATATTTTATCAGCTATTACCACTAAGATTTTTATGTATATGAACTAAAAAAAGCTCAGTGTTTGTGAAATTTGAAGGGTTTTTTTTGTTTTATTTTGTTTTTTGTGGTTTTGGGGTTTTTTTTTTTGTTTGTTTGTTTTTTTTTTTTTCCTTTAGGATTATCTGAATTTGTTGTAAATCCTCAGTTCTTATATCAGAAAGCATTTAACTGTGCATTGATTAGGAATTTCTTTATCATATTTTGAAATCCGGGAAACTTGCTTAAGTTTATAAGCAATGATGTGCAAGATAAAACATAAGGATAACACAGTTTCTGATTGTAATTTAGATGTAAAAAAATCAGTTGTGCAACAGTCTTCACCAGTGTATTCACAGGCATTTTTCTTAGGCATTTCAAAATAGTGCTATTGTTACAGGAAACTTTAGGATAAATCTGTAAAATTTCTGTGTATGACATTTTGAAAGGACCACGGCTGTGAATGTCACACCTGCTTGCTTTTAAGTCAAAAGCTTTCATGTGCAGAAAACAATGTTTCAATAAAAAAAAAAAAAAAAAAAAGAGAGAAGGAGGTCATTTGACATTACTACACTGCAATCAGAATCATGTAGAGGAAAAGGAAACTGGAGCAATTTGAATAGGATGCTGCCTCAGAGCTGAATAGACTTAAGCATTTGCATCACCTGTTCAAAAAATTGATAAGCCACAATTTTAGTATCAAATCACTGTATCAACTTGCAGACTTGGTGGTATCAGGCTCTTGATTTTTTTTTCAGTTTTGCTGCTGCGGGTTACTGAACACCTGGATTTATTCTCTGTTGTTCCCACTTTATCATCATGTGGAGTCTGAGATCTGCAATTCTCTCTATTAGAATTTTAGCAGGGAAGATACTGAGTAAGATGGCAAATACAAATATCAGGTGGAAAGACTTTCTACACGAGAGTAGTGACTCTGTTCTTTTCCACATGAACTGGATTTGATTTACAATTAAAAGTAATATATATACGTGCCTGTAAGATTAGTGAGCATTTTAATTTTTAATGCTACATACACTATCTGACATATCCCTTGGGATTCAGAGAAAATCCTTTCTCCTTGCATAAAACCAACAAGATGCATTTACCCTAAAATTGCCCTTGAAATAGATACTTTTTCTAGTAGTATTTAGAATAATTTCTCCCTAATGACATCTCCTTTGTGATACAGTGCTTGATGGTTGAATCCTGAAGTGCAGATTTGGGTTTTTTGCTTATGGTTGGGTTTCTTTACAGAACCATTAAGAGAAAGCATTTTCCCAGTGAAGATTCACCATGTAGGGATGGATTTGGCTGCTGTATAGAGAGCATTGTTCTTCTGTGGATGACCTCCTTGTGCAGAATGATAGTTTTATCCTTCTCTACATCATTATGTTTGCTGTACAAAAATCCTGCTGTGCTACATCATAATAACATGTAATCTTCTTGCTCAGTTTAGCTGAGATTTAAGGAGCTGCTGTTCATGGAAGCAGTTTTCTAAAGTCTGATCTATAATTTACCAGAATCAACCAGGCAAAAGAGCAAGAGGCTTTATAAGAGGGATACAGCCCTTAAAACTCTTAAATGAAGATTAGTTTAAAGTTTTACAATCCGGTACAGAACCATCTGGCAAATCTCACGTCAGGCTTTGTTAAACCTCTGAGCATTCCTGGTGTGCTACACCCCACACCCTGCCCTTATCTTCCATCCCCTGCCCTGTCACTATAGGACATGTGAAAGCACGACACGAGCCGCTGCTATTGCAAAGGTGAAAAAAAGAGAGTTTATTTTCTGACTCCAGCATTTATACTTTTCTAAAGGTGACAGTGGATTGGAGGGTGAACGTGCCACCTCTCCAATGACATTAGAAAAACTACCAGTACATCAAATTTCTCTGCCTCTATGGAGGAATGGTAAACAATAGATTTACAGAAAGTTGTGTGAGAAAGTTCTCTACAAGACTGTGAACTCAGAAGGCTTTAGAAAATCCCAAGAATCAGGGTGACACTGCCCTGCACCAGTTTTTCCAAGAGATGTGTTAGAACAAAGGGGGGAAATAAGGGAGCCAAGGGCTGATTTCCCTGCAGGAGCAGCAGAAAAGCCCTGGCTGTGCTGCACCTCTGGGAATCGTGTCCTAATGCTGGATGTGCTCTGGGTGATTTATTGCACCTCTCCAGAGGTACTGGCAAAGTTAAAGCTGCCTGTTGGCAGCACCATTAGAGGCTTGCTGGGTGAAATTGTGGCTTTTGAGCAAAAGGAATTGCTGGAAGGATGCAGAGCCATGTCACAGGGCACTTTGAGACTTCCAGAGATGGAGCTGCAGCTGGTACAACAAAAAAACAAATAGAGTGGAAGTTGTCAGTGGTGATTCCAAGTTGTTGCTTACTCTGGAAAGCTCCTAAATTACATTCCAGGGCTCTAAACTTTGATTTCCTCACTGATCTCTCCACAGAAGGATTCTTATCTGTATATTTATTTGCATTTCTATCCTCTGGCAAAAGGCAGACCTTTGTTTCTTGAACACAAAGCAGAAACCTTCCTATTGGAATCCTTAAGGACAACTTCATTTCAGCTGTCCTATGGCTTGCTTTATATATAAATATATGAACCTTGGAAACTCAGAATAGAATAATTTGTTTTAGCAATCTGTTATATAAACTTATACTATTGTCACTGAAATTAACCCTTCTGTTCACCTTTCATATGAAGGATCTTGGGAGGCTGAAGGACAGGAGTGCAGGAATCCAATTACCTGAAATCAACTTAGAGGCAAGGGGGAGGCATTGTTGGTAGAGATAATCTCCTCCCCAGCTGACAAGGTTCCTCTGTCTCAGTGCAAAGACGTTCTGCCTGGACAGTAAATTCAGTATACTTGATTTCCTAATTAAAATGTGAGGCAGAAAAGTAGTGAGTAGTGCACTTCCGGTCTCAAAATGTAGATTTTGGCAGATAGAAGTTGCCCCAAACAGATAAACATTTGCAATCCCAACTATATTATGATAATGTAACATAGCTGATATGCTATTTAGCAAATACCTTTTGCTGTTTGTATCCTAAATTTAGCTTTGAGCCACAGAAATTTTCAGCTTGAAAACGTGTTTCATATAGTTTGTTTTTCACTTTTTTTCCTTTGCTGTAAAGTGCAGGAGTGGGACACTTGGAGTCAGAAAATTTTAATGCTGTCATAGCAGTTTCTTAAGGCACCAGAAAAAAATGCATGGTATTATCTTGGAATTTCAGTCTGCTTTTACTACCCATAGTAATCAATAACCATTAGAATTACTGGTGGTAGCATCTGCCTAGATAATTCTAGAGTTCTTCCAGAAATCAGAATAGGTAAACCAAATTTATTGTGTTGTAACTTTTTATTTTTCCTTTTTAACTCAAGATTTACTTTGAGGAAAAGCAAAAACTTGTTGCTAGAGAAGCAGGATGGCAAGGAGGTAACATCTATCCAGCTGCACCCATCTAGTATTTAGTATTAGAAAAAAACCTAAGCAGTTTGAGTTCTCAAAGATCTCCCCTCATGTTTCAGAGTGAGCACCACTCTGAAACACCCAGATCCATCATTCCATTAAAGACAAAAATGATATCTGACATAAAACACTTTCATAACCTTTAAAATCTGTTTTAGAGTTCATTTTCTCTGGTAGGTTTTGGAAGCCTGGATATTACCTGTCAAGTTGTCATAAGTAATTATATGTTTGTTCACTTATTGCTCCTAATAAACAACAGAAAATATTCATGATGAATTTCATTTTCCCCTAAAAAAAATATTTAATAACTGCTTTGATTAAATATTAAAACTTTCTTTTGCTGTTACAACCAGACAAAAAAATCCAAATAGCAGCAAAATTCTTTGTGAACAGTCTTTTTTATAACCTGATTATTATGCTGGACTTTATTGATTGCTAGCACTACTGATCAGGGAAGTTTCTAGGTGGTCAGACTGATGGGACTGGCTGTATGATGGCACAGCAAACCAAAACTATGTTCAAATACCTGAAAATTGGGGTTTATGTAGGTAGACAGGCCTGGGGAGCAGTTGGAATTATTGCATTTCCTGGCAGAAAAAAGGAAATAATTCTGAGATAAAGGAAACCTTTAGAGCCAGCAAGGTTTTGTGTGGTTCCCTGCCTGGTTTTGCCTTGCTCAGTGCTGTAGCACAGCAGTGGCACAGGTAAAGCAGAGCAGAACGTTGTCCCCGAGCTGCAGCAGAGGGACAGGTCCCAGGAGGACCTACAGCTCGCTCTTCCAGCATGGAAAGAACCTCCTTTATTCCACCAGGCAGGCTTGCCCACTAGAGAAACTGAAATCAGTGTGTGTTCAAGGACTGGGGGAGTTCTCGTGGCACTGCTGGGACCACAGCATCGTGTCCAGGTTGAAATCTTCCATCCTGGATCCAGTCCAATTCCATCTTTGATCTCATCACGAGCACAGTTCTCTTCCACGTGGGGAAGTTAAATGTCGAACTGGGGAAGTGGAGGGAACAAAAACAAAAGACTGTGGGCACGGTCTGTTGTTTCTTCAGGGGAACTGGAGAAGCTGCAGAAGGCTTCAGGAAGATGCTCCAAGCAAAGCAAGGGGATAAAGGCTTCCAGAAACTTCCATGTTTTAGTAAGAGCTTCTTTATCTGTGCTGGAAGGAAGAAGTTCCTGTGCAGTTTTTCTCTCATCCTTCTTTATAACAGAGGAAGGATAACTTGTGGCTAAGTGCTGCTGGTGTGATCAAAAGCCAATTTCCTGACATTTTATCTTCAGAGTGGGGTGAGAGGGTCCCTTTAAGTGCAGGGCAGGGGGAACTTTATGATGTAAATGGGGCAGTCTAAATAAAATTCAGCATTAAGTTCCTTGAGTTTTCATTAAACCATGTCTAAGATGCAGAACATGGTTTCCAGTGTTACTCAAACACTTTAAGTGCTGTTTCACCTAAATGTACTTTTACATCCCTTTTCCTTGCATAATCACTTGTTTATTCATTTTTCTCTTTGCTCTCTGAGTGGACAAATGTATGAAAAACTACTGTGAAAAGCTAAGAAGAATTATTTCTCAAGAAATAATGCGATTTTTAAAATCAGCTCCTGGCAGGCTGGCCCGTGTGGAATTATTATGGTATCTTTAGCATCACAATTGATATGTTTTATAATTTTCATTTTGTGTTTGGGTCCCTTTGATGGCTGATGATTAAAGCAAGATTATGAGGTAGACTACATTTGCTTTTGAACACATGAAAAACACAACTTTCCATTTCCAGATGCATTCATTTTAACTCTGTTTAGCATTCACTAAATCTGTGGTTATTTCTTTTTACTTTTGAAATGCACTTATTGTTCTATTTCAAGAATGAATTCTATTCCATTGCTACCCCAAAATATAAAATAACAAAATATGGTAAAAATTATTGCTTTAATCTATTATTACAGGCAATCCAACCTGCCAAAACACAATTGCCATTTAATAAGGTGTTTTTTTGAAAGAAACCCTGTGAATGCTCCATGCAAATTGAAGTTGCCCACAAATTCTGTATTTAAAAAAACAATGCTTCCTTTTAAGCAGCCACAGCTTGTTGTAAAAGACAGAATTTCCAATGGCATCTCTCCCATTTTCTTTGTCAATCTTTGCAGTCTCCATGGGCATTAGGAGCACTCTGATGTGAGACCTGGATAAGGGGATATTTGTATTAGTTATGGTCAAAGGGTAGCACATTAGAGATGTACTTAAAGAGGAGGAAAACTTGAAAGTATTTCAGCAGAGAATCTTTTTTTTTTTTTTAGTCTTGTGAATGCCATTGTTTCTATTTTATGACCAAAAGATTTAGGGAGAAAGAAAATATAGGACTTCTATTCTTTACAACAGTGTGTAAAATTCCCTCCCTGGAAGCACATATGGAGAAAATTAAAAGGTGTCAACATCCTGTTCAATGCTGAGTCCCAGTGACCAAAATCTTATGCATTTATTATTGCAGTAGAGTGATTAGATGTTAATAAATAATTGCAATGCTTTGGTATTGTAAAAAAATAAAGAAAGTGTGAAGGATCAGAGTCGTTGAAGACCACTTTAATCTATTTGATTAGATGGACTTTTGATTTGAGGTGGTTGTTCTTAAAACATTCTGAGTAGTGGGAAGTCAAGGAGACAGAAAACCTTTAACTGCTCTGTCTCCTGGCTCCAGCTCTGCAGGTTAAGGGAAGACAAGGGCTCTCCTCTGAAAACTGGCTCCACATCCAAATAATGCAGCCTTTAAAGGTGTTTCCCATTAATTCCTATTTTAATTCCTCTAAGTTACAGTCAGCATAACACAGCCTGGGCAGGAAACAGCAGAGAACCCAGAGTTGAGCTCCCTCTGAAATTCTGCTGCTGAACCTTACTCTGGTGGCAAATAATTTCATATTTTTGGCTGAAGTTTTTATCTGTATGCACAGATGAAGGTGTGTACTGCCACACCTTGAAAGATATAGCAACTCTTACTTAGGAGGGGAAAAAGGTTACAGCCTACACCAAATGTGTGCAGTGATGCATTGATATATTATTGTATGAAATTTGTACCTGTTTTATTCCCTCAAGGGATATTAATGCTGAATTCTGACTGAACATATCATTGAGACTTTTTTTTTTTTTCTCTCCCAAAAGCACACGAAAGAAGTGGGAAGGCCACAAACTCCTTTGAAAGAAACGACCTTGGAGTCCTGGACTCAGCCACAGGTAGGCTGGAACAACTTTTCTGATCACTTCTTTTGTGAAGTGGTGGTTTCTGTAAGTGTTCATGGAAATAATCTGCAAAGAAATGTTGCAACAAGTTACTCTGTGGTTCTTCTGTCACATGTCAAGATGATTTATTTTGGTTTTTGGCTGCCCAGACTATTGGTGGTCCCCTTTCAGTTAAGTTCTTTTTAATGGAGAAATGCCAGTATTATCTTGCCTTCAGCTTGTACTTGAAAAAATTTTGCAGAACTTGATAAAAAACCACAAAACTATTTTGATGGTTTTTTTGGTGTGTAAATAAACTACAAGCATCTGGTGTAGAAATGAACTGCTGGATGTTTGTTATTTTGGGAAGGAGGTTTGAGAGATCAGCCTTTTGCTTCATGAGGACTTAACCAAGAATAAAGCAATAGTTAATCATGCAAAAAGCAATAAAGAAACATGGATATTAACATGCAATTTTTCTTAGCACAGAATGGGTTTGAATATTTTGGCCTTTGTAATTACTTGAAAAAATTGATTATTAGAAATGTTTTACGTGCAGGATTTCAGAGCCATTTTTGCTGTTTATTCCCTGTGAGTCTGTGTACTGTACATGGAACATGTGGCTTCAGAGGTGATGTGAGGGGATGAAAGAAGCAGAAATCCTGGAAGTCAGGTTTGTTCTAGAGGAGTTTACTCCCACAGCTTGTGGTAAATACAGTGTAGGAATTGAGAAGCAGAAATGAACAAGCTCTGTTCGTGCCTGAGTGCATTTCCCTTTAGCAGGTGCAATTCTGGCTGTGCACCTGCTGAAATTCAGGGTTCCACGGGATAATATATACAGCTGGCTAAAATATAGAAATTCTCAACTGAGAAACCCTTGCCTGCAGTCCCAGATATGTGTGTAGAGAGGAGATATCCAGCTGTCAATCTGCCAGCCCTGTGTTGTAGGGCAGCCCCTCAGCTGTCGGAATCTGTGGGTATTGATTCCAAGATTGTAGAAAGTCTCTGTCTGTCAACCCCACTGCCAAAGTAGAAGTCATAATTGGTCTGTGCTGGTTTCAAGGGTGTTTATTCTGTTTATCTCTAACATGTTCTGCTGCCCTGCCGCAGCTCTGTCCTGCAGGGCAGCGTGTGGGGCTCTGCCCTCAGTGGGATGGTACAAACATTAAATACCACAAACTACCTGTGCTGGATTTACAATAACGTGCCAATATCTGTCACCTACGTTGGACAGTGTGTCCCCAGCCTGAACCAACAGAAAAATGCCAACACCACAGTGAAACATGGAGGGCACGAAGAAGGAGAAAAAGGACAAGGCACACCCAATTTCCTCCAGCTTGTCCCCTTTGGACCCCTCATCTAGAATCCTAAAATTTTACTTTTGCACCTGTGCCACACTTAATTATTACTTATATCAAACACTCAGAGCTGGTAATTCATCCTGTAGGATTGAAAACTCTTTTCCATGGACAGAGATCACAGCCAGTGTCTCTGGGGGCTCTGTCCAGGGGGGTTCCTGACCCCTGCCAGGGTCCCAGACCTGCCAGGGCAGCCAGAGGGAAGCCCTGGATTCCCACACTCAGTTTCTGCTCCCCAGAGCTCAGCATCTCCCTCCTTCCCAGGGAAAGGCTCCCAGGGCAGTGTGCCCTGTTCCCAGCCCTGCATGGCCAAACCTCCCAAATCCTCATCCAGGCACCTGCTAATCACAGCAGTTAAACCTCATCGATCTGAGTCTGCAATCAATAATGTTTATGTGCAGTCCTGAGGGGGTTTGCTGGGCTCCTCCATTGCCAGCAGAAGTTAACCCTTCATGTGCAGGAACAACCTTTGGGGCTGTGTCTGGTTCCTGCATTCCTTGTACAGCTGATGGAGCATTGGTGGGCTCCTCCTGTTCCTCTCCTACAGCATTTCCTCACCAGGAGCTGGGGCTGGGTTTGGGTTCTTTGGGAGGATTTTGGCTTCTGAATTGAGAGAGGAACCGCTGGAGCTCTTGATCCTGTGTTCATCATTTAGTGGGCACTGGTGCATGAACGTGAGTGACAAAGGTGAATTTTGCAGCCACTTTTCCATGGTGGTTTGTGTGACTTGTTGCCAGCAGTCCTGTCAAAGAAATATTGTGCTGCACTGTCCCAGTGTGGGTGGGAATCCTTGTTCTTGCTGGGCATACAGACCCATCATGATGTTGTTTGATTGCTTCAGAAAGCTGCATGTGCCACAGCTTTACTTAATAATCAAAAAGATTAAAATTCATAAAATATTTTTGTCATTCCTATTTATTTTTTTATTTAAAAAGATAGTCTGTTTTCTAGAACAAATACACACAAACAAGCAAACTCTAACATGTTTTTTTTATTTCTTGGAGAGAAGAAATGTAATCAACAAAATCAAAAACTGCTGGAACCATTATTGTAGCAGAAAATTAAATTAGTTGATAATTCTTTCATGGATGTAATTCTGGCCACTGCAAATCCCTCCTTAGGTATTTTGTATAAAGTGAGTAAAAATTCATGGCATGGATAAAAGCTTTGTCTATTTTATGAGCAACAGGCAAATGATCCAAATGGTGCTCATAAAGCAAATGGTTCCCAACTCTAAAAGGAGGAGAAATGTATTTAAAAGCTGCTGGAATGAACCACGAGCAAAGCCAATTTCTCTGTACAAAAAGGTGTTACTTCCATGAGAATTCTTTGAGTCCCCCATACCACATCCAAGGGAGAGACTCGCTACTTGTGTCTACTTAATAATAACAATAAAAAATCATTTTGTGTGCTTGGGCTGCCGTGGGATGAGTTCTGCCAGCAGAGAGAGACTGGAGCAGCCCAGAGCTGGGTTTGTGTGCAGGGCCAAAGGGCAGCGAGGCAGAAAGAACCACATCTGGCCCCTGCTAGCAGCAGGGGAGAAGCTGGTACCCATTAGCAGCAGGGCAATTTCACACAGAGGTTACGGGCTGGGGAAACCAGGACTTGGGATTTGTGCTGCCACGGCTCCCACTTGCCTTATTTGCTCAAGGTTGGATCTTGGAAGCAGATTTGGAAGCAAAGGAAGCAACCTTTGCTGGGAGTTTTGAAACAGCTCTGCAATTAGACAAGAAGAGATGTAGTGCTTTGTCAGGCTCATTTCTCCTTTTGTGTGCTGGGGGTTTTGTTCTTGGTTTCACAGTTGTGTTTTTTGGGGGTTTTTGGCTGTGGTTGATTAAGTTCACAGAGCAGTATGACATTGACATTGTGGGAATTCTTTTTTCATGGCCGTGCCTTTTAACTTGTAGTTTTCTGCATCTTTTTTTCTGTGAACTCAGTGAATGGAAACTGATGTTACTGCCTGGAAAATAAAGTACGAGAGACTCGTTCCGATAAATTTGGGACAAGACCTTTGCAGATAAGGAACATGTGTGGGAGTAGTTGCCCAAATAGACTTGTCATTGGTTTACAAGCTTTATTTAAATGCTAAATACCATGTATTCCTGTGGTTGTGTTTTTTGCTGCTTTGCCTGATTAAACATTTAGCTGATAAACCCTGTCAAGGCTGTGCAGAACTACTGTGGTTAAGATTATGTATTTATAGCCTCTAAATTTACAGTCCATTATAAACAGGACAATTTAAAATCAAAGTAATCTGTGATTGTTTACATTTTTGAGGTTGCTGGTGCAGAATTTTGTGTGGCAGTGGCATTAAATAATATTGGTCACCATGGTTCCAAATCAGAAAGAAATTGTTTCTTCCAGACTTTGGCAAGATGGGATTGATCTCAGGAAACAACTGACAGGATGGGGGGAAATGGCCTAAAGGTTTGCCAAGGTTTGGATGAGATGGCAGGAAAGAAAATCTTCACTAAAAACACAGGAATTAGGCTGCCCAGGGAGATGGTGGAATCACCATGTCTTCTCCAGTCCTAAAACCTCTAGATTTTCTCTTCTCCAGCCTTAAAAGCTATCATTACTGGGAAGATGAATCTAGAAAGAAAGAGGCAACAGGGATTTACCATTTTCTTATTTGAGAAAAAAGGAACAATACTTAAGTTTAAACTGCAGCAGTGGCAAGTAGTGAGGTTTGCCAGCATGACAGGTACAACAAAACTCCCACTCTTCAGTTGCAGAATATTTTCTGATTTAATTTCTTTTTGGTGACTCCTACATCACTGTCTATTATATGTCTCTCTGAAATACTTCATACAAGTGGTTCCTAAAGGTGTTCAAGGGGATAAAATGCAAGAAGGTGATGATAATGCTGTAGCTTTTTATTTGTTTATTAATTGTAAGAACTCAAGTGCTTTTAGTCACTGAAGATAATGGCTAAAATGCCAGGATAGAGCTGCATTAATTTTCCTGGCCCAAATGTAGCATAATTACTTTAATGAACATGTTAATTTATCCCCTCTCCTCGTGCTCTTCCTCCTTCACTGTTGACTGTCAGTGGAAAATAAGACAATGATTCTCCCCTACTCAGAGTTCTCTGGGAGGGGTGAGTGTCTGAGGACAGTGATTTAAAATAAATGATGTGTGTTCAAATAAACCACATCTCACACCAACAAGGCTTTATTACCACCTGCTGTAAAGGTGGGGCATTCCACACCACTGAGCATCACAAGCAGGAGCAACAAGATCCAGGTCAAGTACGACCATTTGTGTCTCAAAAGCAGAAGAGGATTCTTCGGAATCTATACTTCATTTTCTCTTTATTTGTGTGCAGAGCACAGTCTGTTTTTATTTTTTTTTTATTTGTTTTTTTAGCAAAATTACTTTTTCTGGAAAGGCAAAACCACTCAGACTCAAATCTAATTAAAAATGATAGAGTGTAGGGCTTTTTTTGCTCAATTTTAAAGAATCACTTTATAATCTTAGAACAGTGGATACAACATCACTAATCCAATATTTTAGCAGTAAATACGTTTGATGATGGGAATTGCTACACTAATCTTATATCCCTCCACAGTATAGTTAAGAAATCCACAGGGGGTTTTACTAATCAGTTTTTGTAAAGTAAATCAAGTCATGTAATTCTGGTTCCCTCCAAATGCCCAGTGATGCAGGCACAGCCATGTGCAGCACTTCTTGTTCTTTTCATTGCTTTTGAGCCCTAATCTGCAGCCAGGCTTTCCCCTGAGCATTTCTGGACAGAAAAGTCTCCAAGCACCCTCTGACAGAGATGTCTTATTAGGGGAGCTGGCAATTCACCTTGTTCCCCTCAGCTCCTGCTCACAGGCAAAAAGCTGCCAACAATAAACACAGTCCAACCGCATTTGCTACTCTGCTTCTGATAAATATGCTTGAAGGTACTTATTTAGGCACTCAATTTATTGACAAGTGAGATATATTGCAATATGGCATGTGGTTTGATCTTGGCTTTAAAAATATTCAAAATTAAAATAGGTTGTTTGGTTTTTTTAATTATAAAAAGAGTGTTTTAACTTAAGAATAAATATTAGCAACTGTGGTTAAATATTTGAGGGGAAGCAATTAATAAGAATTCAGTGCATATTTTGTTCCCACAGTTCATTGGTATAGAATTATTGTTCATGGAGTCCTGGTGTGCTCTGTTTGCTTAGGTCACAGCTTGAGCCTTTAGGACTCAAAACCAGTCAAAGTCAGAATGAAAACAAAGCTTTTTTTCCAGGTTTGGTGTTTTCAATAGAAACTAGCCACCTAAACAGATTTATACAATATATTCACACCCAGGTTATATTCAATATTTAGAATCTGTGTGCTCAAAATATTCCCATTTTATTTGGTTCCTTAGTAAATTCAAATATTCTTTGAATATATTTCTTATGTAATGGAATTTTAATTGTAATCCTGAGTGCTAACACAAAAGACTTGGTGAAAATTAAAAAAAATCAAAACAAAACAACCCAGTAATAAAAGCCCAGATCAGAGTAGAAGGTGTGGGTATTTTAAAAGCAATTAGAATTGCCTGCATAAATTTCTGAACTGTTTTTGAGCACTCCAGTCTTAAAACCTTTGATACTTTATCTCTTCAAAGGGAGGCCTCCCAAGCTTGAAGCCAACTGGAAGCAGGCAGTTGTCTTGGTGTAATTTGAGTATCTGCAGGAATGAAATAACATTTTATTAAGAAACTTAAGAGGAAAGAAAACACCCTGATTATTCCTGACATCCTGAACAAATAATGTATCCAGAAATCAGGGCACAGTTCTGGAAGGTGACTCTGAAAAGGCAGTTTATGGAGTGGAAAGGGGCATTAACAATCTCTTGTCTATTGATAGTTTCCCCTGGTTCCAGTTAATGTGGAATAGAACACCACCAACTTGCCACATATAAACCAGTGTATCAGCCTGTAGTAGGCCACTGGGAGTATTCAACTGTAAAATAAAAAAGGTAATTACAAGATGTTTGCAAATAAAATCTTAATTCTAATTAAATCAAGACTTACTCCGCAGCGGGGCAGGGTTGCTGAGGTTACCTGGCCAACAGGCAGAACTCTATTTGTATTAACCTAGCAGGATTTTAGACAGACTTTAGTATATATAACGTATTTTTTCAAGATCCTGTTTTGCCATAGTGCGTGGCAGTGGAGTTTAGTCTCTGGTGTAGCTGAAAAGCCACTCAGAGAAAATAAGGACAAAAAGAAGCAGGCTCTCAGAGCTGTGAGCACTGAATTTGCTATTGATTTCAGCAGGGGAGACTATTACAAAAGCAGAAAATAATTCCCATTTCATTTAAGTTTAGCTGTCTGTTTTCCAGACTGGGTTGTGATTCCATGATAAAAAAACCTCTCAATCTGAGCCCATATTGAGTTCTCTCATGAGTTAATTAAAAGCAGGGAGGCCTCCCCAGACAGTTCCCTGCAGCTCAGTCCAGCGGGGCTCTGGTCTGCATCTCCTGTGCTCAGCCCTCACACAGCTCCCTGTGCTCCCACAGCCCAAACATCCCTGCTGCTCCAGGGGAAATTAGCCTAAGGCAAAGGCTTCAGGTCCTCCTTGAAATATTTAAATCGTTTCTAAGACATTTGCCTTGTAGAATATCTTTTCCTTTTTTGTCCGCCGTGACAGTGATGTTGTCTGCCTAATTCCTTTGGCTCACACTGTTAAATCTTTTCTTTCCTCTTGCTTCTGACATGTCAGTGCTGCTGTTACAGGCTGGAACAGAGGTGCAAAGAGGAAAGGGTTGCTAGGAGGAGCAGGGAGCTCGGCTCTAGAGCATCACCTGGACCCCCAGCCCAGTGTGCCTGCAAACAGGTGACCCCAAAAAGCCGCCAGCGTGCCTTGGGCTGGGGCTGCAGGGAGGGAGCTGTGCTGCCCAGAGCAGCCAGGGCATTTATCCTCCTCTTCCTCACCTGAGCTGGAGGAGATGGGCACTCAGCAGTGACACATCCAGTGGCATGGTTTAAAAAGGGCAGGTAGACAGCTGCTCCTTCATCTTTGGAGATGCACAAACCCTCTCAGAGTCTGAGTAAATCACAGGGGTATTGTAAATGCAGGAGAACCCAGTGGGAAGAAATGGCAATGTCTGACTCAATTCAGAAGGCGGAATTATTTCTTTATTATAACTATGCTATATACATTAATATACTATATAAAAGGAGGATACTAAAACTACATACTACTTTCTCTGACCCTATCTCTAACTCTAACACAACTCCTGACCCTCTCTGAGAGCCCAGCCCCAGTGGGTTGGATTGGGTTGGATTGGGTTGGATTGGCCATCAGGCTCAAACAATCCTCACCAGAATCCAACCAAGCAACACCCCAGGTAAACAATTCTCCAAACACATTCCACATGGGAAAAACAAGGAGCAGAAATAGAAACTGTTTTCTCTTTCATTTCTCTCTGTGCACCTCTATGAAAAATCCTGAGAGGGAGAGAAATGTGCTTGCCACACAAGGGGCCTGCATTCAGATGTAGATGAGATCTGTGAGGTGCTCAGTTATCCATGGGGAGGATCAGAATGGCTTTTCCTTTTCCTTCACCCCCTTTTGGTGAGAGAACAGGGACACCCCATTATTTAGGAGAAATCTCTGAGTATCACAACCATTAGGTGCCATTGGACTGTAACTTACTTGCTGTGAGCCGTGCTCAACTTGCATAAATCTTCAAATTGGGAGCACAAAGGAGATGTGATTGATTGGGGTGTCCCTTTTCCAGGGTCCACCTGGCAGTTAGCTGCACAGGGAGGCAAGAGCTGTGCACAGGAACAAACCATCCCCTCCACTGCTCCACCAGAGAAGGGATTTATGCACCTGGGAGGGAGAAGAGCAGCTTGAAAAGCCCTTGGAAACCATGAACATAATAAAATCTCTCTGTTGTTGTGCTTTAAACCTTAAAAATGGTATTGGCTTCCACGAGGATCTTTGCATGGAGAGTGTTTGAGGGAAAGCTTTTGGAAGTTTTGGGTTTTTAACTCTTAGTTGATCTCCTGACATTTTTTTTCCCACACTGATTTTAGGTAACTTGTAATGATCTTTTCCTGATGGTGGTGTTTTTGTTTAGTTGGTTGGCTTTTTTTTAAGTGTAAACTTTTCCAGTGTTTAGTAAGAACATTTTCTTTATTCCCAATGAATTAGTGAGGCAAATTTTTCATTCTGGACAGCAATCAGAGCTGTAAAATCTTGTCCCAAGCAAAGACAGGAGGAGGCACTAAGTGCACTGTGAGCTCCTCACCTGCAGAGGTTCACTCCAGTTGTGATTCTGAAACACTGAATATTTTATTATTGCTCACAAAGGGTGGAGACTGAAACCCAGTGTCGGGGGACAAATTATTCATAAATGCCATTAAGGCTCCAAATGCACACCCAAACACTCTCTCACACATCTTCAATGTTGAAAAGAGATTTTGCCTGAATTTAGTTAACTGAAATGTGGGATTTCACCAGTCCATTAAGTTATATGATTATTGTTTTGTGTCTGTAGTGGAGATGGTGGCTCTGCACTGCCAGGTTGCTCACCCTCTGAGGCAACTCCTCATCTGCAAAATCATTGTTTTTCTTGAAGGATATTTTATGGTCTGATTAATTTTTTGGCTGAAAATTGTTGCATATAAAGCAGATATGCTCGAAGTTGGTGCCCCAGTGCCTGTAAGGTAATGGGTATTTTGGAATCACTCAATCCCAAATGAGATTAACACCACTGCCCTCTCCATCTGCCTTTGAGAAAGAATCCAATAACTAATGAGGGGAGATTACCAGAGTCAGCATTTGCAGTGGGTTTTAGCTCCTGCAAGGGGACAGGGACCCTCTCAGAGGGTGCAGGTGCTGCTGTGGCCCTCAGGGTGCCCATGTTGATTCCTTTCAGTTTAGGGTAGCACTGCCCTTTAAAATGGACATTTCTTACTCCTCACAAGTTCACTGAGCAGCAAAACTGTGTGGGGCTTCTTGCTAAGATTTTATTTGTTTTCTTCACCTAGAAGGGATTTCAAAACAGAGAAGTAGTGAAGAATAAACTGTGCTGGGGAGACTTTTCCTGTTCTGGCACCTTTTGATTGCAGATTGAGATGCTGAGCTGGGAGTGCCAGGGTCCAGCCTGGCCACGAGGCTCCCCTGCCTGTCCCCTGATCTGCATCCATGTGAGATGTGCAGGGACACAGGTGAGCCCTCAACAAATGAGATCTTCCTCCAGATCTCTGTTTTCCTTCGTGTTGCCCCATTTCATATTTCTGCAAAGCAGGAGCAGGTATTGATTTTCAGGCCATAAGGAGTTCCAGCCATTTCTGTCCCTCTGACTGAGCCTGCCTCTGTCACTGTCCAGCAGTACAAGTTTGTTGGAGACAAATTGCAGGGAGTCTCAAAAAGGTGGTGGCCTGGATTCCACTGCCACTGAAATGGTGTTTCCAGCTTCCATTCTGCCTGCCTGGAACTGAAGGCTACAGATGAACAGCAGAATCTGTATGCTAACTCAAAATATGCTGAAAATAGATTTTTTTAATACAGTATTTGTCTTTTCTTAGGAAATGAAATGTTTTTGGTTGGCAGCTAACTCTGCCGTGAAGAAGGGAGGGACTTTTTTGGTGTGTATCATCCTTTCTATGGATGAACTTCTTCATTTGGAGGGCTCCTACTTCCATGCTGTTGGAAGCAAAAACCATACAAACTGGTTTTTGCTGGAATTTTACAAACTGGTTTTAACTGAATTGTTTATTAAGCTAAATTAGGGAGAATGCCATTAGAAAAGGATGCCAGCCTCCACAGAGTAGGTATTGGTGCTGCAGATCAGCATCTGTAGTTTGGAAAATGATCAGCAGCACCTTACATTTTGGCTTTGTTTTGAAATGCCTTTATGCTTTCCCAAATACCACAATTAATTGTTGTGCACGGTGCTGGTTTTTTAACAGATACTAGAAGTTTCCCAGACTCAGAAAAGAATTAATGTTGCAAGCAGTCTGACAGTGGTTGGTGTTTGCAGTAGAATTCATCATCCCTGAAAAGATGCATATTCTACTGCTTTGTTTTGAAATCCATAAATTTTCACAGTAGTTTGTAATGCCCTGAATTTCACTATATATCTGCAGTACAGATGGTGTAAACTACCAGCCGAGGCACAAATTGCACTTTGTTTTATTTGTCATGCCCTCTCTTTGTGCTGCTGCTCTCCCTCAAGATTTTATTCTAAATTCCTCTTCACTCTTCAGCAAAGACTCGCATAAATACTCAGGTTTTCACCATTTGTGTAAACTTCCTCTTCCAGGGTGCCCACAGTCAGTCATTGCCATGGACAAGATTAGTTCTAGGGGCTTCTTTTAAGTTAAAGGTTTTCAGGGCAATATCCTAATCTGAACTGCTATTACCAGATTAATTAATTACTTATTACCAAAGTATTTGCACTGTGGGGACATTTTTAGTACTGGGTTATCTGGTAATATTTCATACTTCTATTTTACTCTCTGAATTCCTATAGTTATTTTCTTATAAGAAAAGCTGACTTTTACAGCGATCCTCTGTCATGTACATGGTAAAATTTTCTCCTTCCCAAGTTTTATTTTAAGGATCATTTCACAAAATCAGTTAGCTTGGAGAAGATCTCTGTGCTCAGCAAGTCCAAGATCCATGGAATCTTTGCTGTTCACAGTGGATTCTGATGTTTTATCTGTGCAGATTTGGTTTCCCTGTTGAGCAGCCTGCCTGGGAGGGTGCATGAGGCACTCAGGGCTCAGTGAGAACAAGGCTCTTGGTTCTTTTCAATTCCAATTGTTTTTTTCTTTAACTGCTTTCATACATGCGCCTAACACACAGATCTCTATCTATTTAAGTAGAAGTGAGGATGCTTTATGATCTGTTTCATTTTTTCTATTTCAGGATTTACAAGTGTTGTGACTTGGAAGCATCTGAACATTTTTTTTTATTTTGTGAGGAGAAGCAGTGAGAGAGGGAAAAGCTTTCTGGCTCTCTCTTTTCAGAACACAGCTAAAACGCTCGGCTCCTGGGCTTGGCAGTTTTACAGCAACTTGATAAAATAAAAATAATCGTGCCATCACTATTTTATCTTCCTCCTTTCAGATGTGCTTCCTTCAGAATTGCTTCTTCCTTTCATATTTGTGGCACTGTGCTCAGCAGCATGGCAGGCTGTTCACAAGCTCTGCCAAGCTGAGGATTTGAGAGAAAGTAAACAACTCAGTTGGAAACAAGGATAGCAAGAGTTGTGGAGACTCTAAGAAGCAGAGATATGCTGCTGTATTATACAAGAGTTCACTTAATGGAAAAATGTTCTTTTTCCCTGCGAAGGACTGGGCCATTGTGAAATAAGCCAGCCGTGCCCAGCTCTCTGTGCAGGCAACTTCTCTATCAAGTGTTTTTGTAGCACTCATCCTGATTGAGGGGAAAAACAAGGATTTTTTTGCCTTCAGTTAGAAGATAAAACAATATTTATAAGGAATAAAGGCAAGTGCTAGAACCACCTAGAGAGAGCTGGGAAATTCCCGAGGGAGCTG